>NC_140624.1:33834059-34161559 GCF_057382275.1 Copadichromis virginalis
GAGAAATGCCAGCACAGGCATCCAGTATCAGTAGTTTCAGGTGCTGCACATCTCGTATCTTCACACCACAGACAATTGCCTTCAGATGACCCCAAAGATAAAAGTCTAAGGGGGTCAGATCGGGAGACCTTGGGGGCCATTCAACTGGCCCACGACGACCAATCCACTTTCCAGGAAACTGTTCATCTAGGAATGCTCGGACCTGGCACCCATAATGTGGTGGTGCACCATCTTGCTGGAAAAACTCAGGGAACGAGCCAGCTTCAGTGCACAAAGAGGGAAACACATCATCATGTAGCAATTTCAAATATCCAGTGGCCTTGAGGTTTCCATTGATGAAGAATGGACCCACTATCGTTGTACCCCATAAACCACACCAAACCATCACTTTTGTTGTTCCAACAGTCTTGGAGGGATCCATCCAATGTGGGTTAGTGTCAGACCAATAGTGGTGGTTTTGTTTGTTAACTTCACCATTCACATAAAAGTTTGCCTCATCACTGAACAAAATCTTCCGCGTGAACTGAGGGTCCTGTTCCAATTTTTGTTTTGCCCATTCTCCAAATTCTGTGTGCCGATCTGGGCCATCCTCGTTGAGATGCTGCAGTAGCTGGAGTTTGTAAGGGTGCCATTTGTGAGTAGCTAATATCTGCCGAAGGGATGTTCGACTAATGCCACTCTCCAGTGACATGCGGCGAGTGCTACGCTGTGGGCTCTTGCTGAATGAAGCTAGGACAGCCACTGATGTTTCTTCATTAGTGACAGTTTTCTTGCGTCCACATTTTGGCAAATCCAACACTGAACTAGTTTCACGAAACCTAGCAAGCAGTTTGCTAACTGTAGCATGGGAGATGGGTGGTCTCGTAGGGTGTCTTGCATTGAAATCTGCTGCAATGACCCGGTTACTGCGTTCACCAGATATCAACACAATTTCGATCCGCTCCTCACGTGTTAACCTCTTCGACATGTCAATGGCTGTGAACAAAGAGAAACTTGTAAATAACTCATGAAAGAATAAAGTTACGTTAAAACCAAGCACACCATTGTTTTTCTTGTGTCATTACCAATAAGTTTGATGTGTCACATGGCCCTCTTCCCACTGAAAAAAACAAAAGCATCGAAAAAAACATCGAGACGACCCCTCCTAACTACAGTTTTATCAGTGAGGTCAGGGCGAGCAGGAGAGGAGGAGGGGTTGCTGTCTTATTTAATGAATCATTTCAATGTAAGCAGCTATCTCCTGGAAGTTTTCAGTCTTTTGAATATGTGGCTTTACAGCTGAAGGCCCCATCCAAAGTTGTGTTTCTTAATGTTTACAGGCCTCCCAAATACTGCACAGACTTTTTTAATGACCTCAGTGAACTGCTGTCTGTGATCTGTGTTGATTTTGACTGTGTAATTATTGCTGGGGATTTTAACATTCACGTGGACTACCCTCAGGACAAAGGGACTAAAGACCTGAGTAACACTCTGGGCAACTTTGGGCTGACTCAGCATGTAACAGAGGCCACACATAATAGAGGACACACTCTTGACCTACTGATCTCCAAAGGCCTGAGCATTTCAAAGGTTACTGTGTCTGATGTGGGCCTGTCTGATCATTACTGTGTTTTCTTTGAAAGTAAAATCTCAGCCCACACAAATATATCAACAACAGTGATCACAAAACGGTGTATAACTGAACACAGTAGTGCAATTTTTAACCAGGTCTTCCCATTAACACCTGACCTGTCCAGAGGGTCAGTCAATGAGCTCGTCAATAGCTTCAATGCTAACATGTTAAATGTAATGGACACTATTGCTCCCATTAAGGTGAAGGTTATCTCTGGAAGGAAAAAGTCTCCATGGAGAAACTCCACACTGGTGAAAAATGAAAAAAGAGAGTGTAGGAAAGCTGAGCGCAGATGGAGAAAAACAAACCTCCAGGTTCATTATGACATTTATAAAGAGAAACTTCACAATTATAATTTACAACTGAGGAATGCAAGGAGGTCCTACTTCTCTGACATCATCACTAAAAACAGCCATAATGCTCGGGTCTTATTTTCTACAGTTGACAGGCTAACAAACCCTCCTGTGTCAGTGGCAGCTGAACTTCATTCGACCATGGCCTGCAATGACTTTGCCAAATTCTTCACAGAAAAAATCCAAAAAATTAGACAAGCAATTGGTACATCAACAGCAGATCCAGGATATGTACTGTGTCCACCAAAAAACTGTTTAAACACCATGAAACAGTTTCAACCTATTAACAGCAAAGACCTGGAGGACATCTTAGGTCAACTGAACTCCTCCTCCTGCTGTTTAGATGTCCTGCCAACAAGTTTTTTCAAAAAGGTCTCAAAGACTTTAGAGTCAGACCTGTTACAGATCGTCAACTTTTCTTTATTATCAGGTGTGTTTCCAGAATCACTAAAAACTGCTGTAATCAAACCTATACTGAAAAAGGACAATCTTGACAAGACACAAATGAACAACTACAGGCCGATCTCAAATCTCCCGTTTTTAAGTAAGATCATTGAAAAAGCAGTTTCTCAACAGCTCAGTTACTTCTTAAAACAGAATAATTGCTACGATGCCTTCCAGTCAGGTTTTAGACAGAACCACAGCACTGAAACCGCTCTGACCAAAGTGTTTAATGACATATGTCTGAATACAGACAGTGGAAAAATGTCAGTCCTAGTTTTACTGGATCTCAGTGCAGCATTTGATACAGTTGACCACAACATATTACTCAAACGACTGGAGAACTGGACAGGTCTTTCAGGAACTGTACTAAACTGGTTCAAAACATACGTAGAAAACAGGAAATACTTTGTATCAATAGGTAACTTCACATCTGAGCAGACAAGTATCACATGTGGAGTTCCCCAAGGTTCCATCTTGGGACCCCTTCTGTTTAACATCTACATGCTCCCACTGGCACAGATTATAAACAACAACAAAATAAACTATCACAGCTATGCAGATGACACACAAATATATATCACAATGTCACCAGGAGACCGAGGCCCTGTACAGGCTCTTGGTAAATGCATTGAGGAAATCAATGACTGGTTGTGCCACAATTTTCTCCAGCTAAACAAAAACAAAACTGAGGTAATAGTCTTTGGCGCCAAAGAAAAACAATTACAGGTCACCAGAGAACTTCAGTCTATACATCTAAAAACCACAAACCAGGCGAGAAATTTGGGTGTAGTGATGGATGCAGACCTAAACTTAGAAAAACACATTAAGACAATAACAAAGTCAGCTTACTATCACCTCAAGAATATATCAAGGATAAAAGATCTGATGTCTCAACAGGACCTGGAAAAACTAGTCCATGCATTCATCTTTAGTAGGCTTGATTACTGTAACAGCATCTTTACAGGTCTACCTAAAAAATCAGTCAGACAACTACAGCTCATTCAGAACTCTGCTGCTCGAGTCCTCACTAAGACCAAAAAAGTGGACCACATCAGTCCAACTCTGAGGTCCTTACACTGGCTGCCTGTCCGTCAGAGGATAGACTTTAAAGTTCTGATGCTGGCCTATAAAGCTCTGAATGGTTTAGGACCAAAATACATCAATGACCTCCTGACCCAGTATGAACCATCCAGATCCCTCAGGTCATCTGGATCCGGTCTTTTATCAGTTCCCAGAGTCAGAACCAGACACGGAGAAGCTGCATTCAGCTTTTATGCTCCTTATATCTGGAACAAACTCCCAGAAAGCCTCAGATCAGCTGAAACACTCAGTTTATTTAAATCCAGGTTGAAGACTCACCTGTTCTCAGCTGCATTTGAATAAAGCACCAAATCCACACTTTAAGCTTAAATTTCAAAACTTACATTTAACTACTGATTTTATCTACTGTTCTGATTTTATCTGTTTTGATTTTATATACTGTTGTTTGTTTGTTTGTTTGTTAATTAGTTAGTTAGTTTATTTGCTTGTTTTATTCAATTTTAAATCCTGCTTTTTATTTGTTCTTGTTTCTAATGTCTCTGTAAAGCACTTTGAATCACCTTGTTGTTGAATTGTGCTATACAAATAAACTTGCCTTGCCTTGCCTTGCCTTGCCAAGATGGCCGACTTCTAAGTGGCCACCATGGTCACCACCCATCTTGAGGAGTTTGCCACCTCACACATGCTAATGTGCCACAAACAGGACTTTAATATCACCAACCATTCCCATTTTACTACGGTGTATCCATATAAATGGCCCACCCTGTAGTTGGCAATAAAACAGTTTTATTGGGAATTAACTTAAAAAACAAACAAACAACAAACAAACATATGTCTCCTATTTTTTTTGTCACACAGGAAAGAAGCATCAATATCTGATGAGATGACTTATTTATTTCTTTTTTGTTTGTTTTTTTCAACAGGAGAAGAATATCTCTGACAAGTTGATTTGTTCACATTTTCACATCTTAATTTTTAAGTGAAATGTGCATTTTGAGTTTATACACTATGTATATAAGGCGACCGTTTCCTTTTGCAGTATTTTTGTGTGGTTCGTTTTTCTATGTCTTAACAAAAGGGGAACAAAGGTGTTTTTTCACATGGTCTCACTGAGGTGATGCGAATTGAAACATGCATCCTTTTCTTTTTGTGCGGGGGGGGAATGTGCTGGAAAAGCTTGAAAAGGGACCTTGAAAGTGCTTAAAAAGTGCTTGAATTTGACTCTGAAAAAGGTGTATGAACCCTGAAGCTACATTTAATGAGGCACTGATATCACTAATACCAAAAAAAGATAAAGACAATACAGATCCATCAAATTACAGACCAATAAGCTTATTGAATTTGGACTGCAAAATACTTACAAAAGTTCTAGCCTTAAAGTTCTGGGTATCATCATACATCCAAATCAGACTGGATTTATGAAAACACGCTCTTCCTCAGATAACATTCGAAAGCTACTCCATTTGATGTGGCTGAGCCGGTCTAAAGATACTTCAATAGCAGCTTTCTCCTTAGATGAGGAGAAGGCTTTTGACAAAATTGAATGGAGCTTTCTTTTTTCAACCTTGTTCCGGTTCGGGTTTGGTCCACACTTTCTAAATTGGGTTAAAGTGCTATACAAAGAACCAAAGGCGGCGGTAATATCAAATGGTATGGTTTCACCCTTCTTTAGTTTGTCACGTGGAGCTCATCAGGGCTATTCTTTAAGCCCCCTTTTGTTCTTAATTTTTATAGAAACATTGTCAGTGAGTATCAGATCAAACAAGGAGATTAAAGGTGTCATAGGTGGGCAGCAGGAACACAAACTCCTCCTCTATGCTGATGATATTCTTGCCATTATAACAGACCCACTTTTATCAGTGTCGCATTTAATGGACACCATAAAGGCGTTCTCTGAGGTGTCAGGTTATACTATTAACTGGGGAAAGTCTGAAGTAATGCCACTATCCCCACTATGCTATCCATACATGGTAGAAAAATTCAATTTTAAATGAGTGCCTAGAGGGATGAAGTATCTTGGGATTAGGCTAAGCCAAGATATGGAGGCCCTACCCCCAACTTAATTTTGACCCAGTCCTAAAAATAAAAACAAATATAGAAAAATGGGCCAAATTAAAAATCTCATTGTGGGGCAAAATAAATATTGTAAAAATGATTATAGCTCCCCAATTTAACTATGTAGTAATGATGTTACCAATTGCGATACCGCCTGGTTTCTTTAAACAGTATGAAGACTTAATTAAGCAGTTTCTGTGGGATGGGAAAAGGGCAAGAATCAAGCTAAGTAAATTATATGCTCCTAGAGAGAAGGGTGGTTTAAGTTTACCCGATCCAAGATTATGTTCAGTCTCATTCGAGGTGGCAAAATTGGTTAATTACTGGGGGAAAATCAAGCCAGACAGGAATGGCTAAGTATAGAGTCTGAAATTTATACTCCCTTCGATCCAAAAGGTATGTTGTCTCAAAGCTGCACTTCAACGAACCCAATGTTGTTTCACTCTACCCAGGTTTGGCTCAATATACATAGAATTCTTAAAATATCACCTCATGTGCAGTTTTACTCATCTCTTTGAAACAATCCAGCTATTCATATAGGGAAAAAATTGTGTTTTGGAAATTGTGGCAGTCTCATGCCATAAATGTTATTAGCGACTTATTTAAAGATGGGGAATTTATGACCTATAGAGACCTTGTTCAAACATACAAATTGAAAGGGAAAATTTCTGGAGATATTTGCAAATTAGACATTGTGTGACGTTGAAGTTCAGAAGGGGACATGAAAATCTAGTTCTAAATTTTATAAATATGCCTCAGGAGCACCACACAGCATCATGTTTTTATAGGTTGGTAAATGATAATAGAAGTGGGGAATGTTCCAATAGTAAAACTTTGTGGCAGAAAGATTTAAATGCACCAATTCCAAACAAAAAATGGATGGGCATTTTGGCGGAAAATGGGATTTATGTTAAGGAGGCGAGGAGCAAATGCATACAATATAAAATTCTGCATAGATATTATCATACTCCAACAAGATTACACCGTATGAAGCTTATGGCTGACTATCTCTGTTGGAAATGTAAAATTGAGGCGGGGACTTTCCTACATTGTTTTTGGGAATGTTCCCTATAATCATAACCACTGCAGTCGTCACACTTTTAAAAGGTTGGTCAGGATTAGAAGTGCCCTTAACTCCTGAATTGTGCTTGTTAGGAGACCGTTCTCATATTCCAAGAATTCATAATAATATTTTTACGGTTGTTATGGTTGGTTGGTAACTGCATCGAGGATTATCCTTAGGCACTGGAAGACTACAGTACGTCCTGAACTGAAAGACTGGATCAGAGCAATGGCAGAGACTGCTTCCTATGAGTCCATGCTGAATAAACTTAAAAATGATACAGAAGACAAAGATGAACATTGGGACTACTTTTGGAGCTATCTGAAGCAAACAGGAAATCATGACCATATTATCATAATCTGAAGGACTATTAACTGTGGCCACTGGTCCAAATGTTACTTTAACGTCAATTTTATTTGCCCATTTCTGTGTTTCTTCTCTTGGAACCCACTGTTAGTTAGTTTCTCTTTTCTTTCTTTTAGACTTGTAAGGGCAGGGGTGCACACCAGCAGTTTTCTTGTTTTGTTTTGTTTGTTTGTTTGTTTGTTTTGTTCTTTTGTTTTTCTCCCTCTTATACAGGTTTAAGTATATGATGCAAAATCAATAAAAAACTTTAATGTCAAAAAAAAAAGATGATAAGTTCAGGCTCCATTGTATTGCTATGCGTTCGCCAAACAAGAAACCACTATGCTATGGAGCAACTAGAAGCATGAATAAAGAAAATGAAACAACAAAACTCCACTGGTTATTCAAAACATGGAACAAAATACTCATGGTTCTAAATAAACAGACACACATACTTCATTTAAGAAACACATTTTTAAAGCAAATTTATTTAATGATGGTGATCAACTTGTGGATACATTACTACAACATTTTATGAAAATATTTACGAGTTAAAAATGGAACAAAATAAAATGAACTGCATTTCATCAATGAAAAACTGTAATGATGAGCAAAATATTGTTTAAAAGATACAGAAAATGAAATTTTAATTTTTCAATTTAAAATCTCTGGTCAAAGCATGACATTTTTGTTAATTATTTTATTGCATGCAAATGTATTTTGTCCATATCCTCTTTAACATTCCAGGGTGCAACCTAACAAGGGCTATATATTTAATTAAAAAAAAAAAAAAAAAAAAACGCACAAGAAAAGCACAAAGTAATTACTTGATTCTCCCTACTCAAACTCAGACAAACACAGCAGAGGAGTCTGATCCTAAGAAGTGACTTGCCCTCAGTCCAACGTAGAGCGGCTGATTGAATGTGGTCTGGACTCTGTGAAGGAGAGTCATGGTGCCAGAGACACTATAGAAGGACAGAATACCTGCTTTGTGATCCAGGTACACTCCAATTTTGGAAGACACAGGGCCTGTAAACCTATCACAATTTTTTCCATGACTGAGTGAATAATTACTACTGTAACAGTCTAATGCCCAAGACTCACTATTGTTTCCAAATTCACTTTGATCTCCCGTTCTGCTTATGCTTTTGTATGCGACTGCTATGTAAATACCAAACCCACTCCACTCTACCTCCCAGTAATGACATCCAGTCAGACTTTCTCTGCTCAGGACCTGAGACCTGTTCATGAATCTTTCAGGGTGACCTGGATATGCCTGTTTTTTACTCACAAATGTTGCCCTTCTGTTCTCTTCAGATAATAACAGCCGCATGTTTACAGTGTCTGGATCCAGTGTGAGCTGAGTTGAAAACTTTAAGAATTCAGCTCTGGTTTGTGGCTCTGGTTGAGGTAGCAACACGTCTACATCAGTCACTGTGCGGGAAACTTTTTGCCATCCTTCCTGAAGATCATCCTGCAGTTTATTTTTCACCTCTAATACAGCAGCCGGCACATCATCAAAGTACAGCAGAGGATGACGTTTAGTAAAAGGTATCTCTGTAGATTCAGTAAAATTTGAGAACAAAGGGAACATGTGTAGAAACTGAGTGTGATCCTCTGTGTGAGAGAGCTGTTCCAGTTCAGCATGTTTTCTTTTCAGTTCACTGAGCTCTTCCTGCAGTTTTTCCACAACCTGTTTAGCTCGTTTTACTTCAGTTCTCTGTTGGCATCTGATCTGTTGCTGGATATCAGAATTTTTTTCTTTGATGTGAAAGAAAAGTTGTTCAAATGTCTTCTCAGTGTCCCTCACAGCTTTATCAGCAGACTGATTGATGGCCTCCATTTCCTGCAGAAACACCTTAACATGTTCTTCTCTGTCCTGAATTCTTATTTGAAAATTTTCCAGACACGGCTTCAGCTCTTTCTGCTTTTCAGTTCTTTCTGTTGAAGCTGGGACTGTGTCGTGGCCTTTATGTTCACCCATGGAGCACAAATAACAGATACACTGCTGATCCGTGCGACAGAAAATCTTCATTACCTCATTGTGGTGAGAGCACATGTTCTCCTGAAGCTTCTTGAATGGGTTGACCAGTTTGTGTTTCTTCAATCCATCTACATTATTATGAGGCTGTAGATGGCGCTCACAATAAGAGACCACACAGTGCAGACACGACTTGAAGGCTTTCAGTTTTCTCCCACTACAAACATCACAGGCCACATCTCCAGGTCCAGCATAGCAGTGATTAGCAGGAACAGCATACAGTCCAGTCTGCTTCACTTCCTCCACTAACTCTGCTAACATGGTGTTTTTCACCAGAGCAGGCCTTGGTATGAAGGTCTGTCTGCACTGAGGACAGCTGTGGATGTGCTTCTGATCCTGTCCATCCCAGTGAATTTTAATACAGTCCCTGCAGTAGCTGTGTCCACAGGGAATAGTCACAGGATCATTCAGTAGATCCAAACAGATCGCGCAGCAGAGTTTGTCACCAGCAATTTTAAATCCTTTCTGTGCCATTTCTCCCCATAGACAAAGTGTCAGGGAATGCATGTGAATGTTTTACAGTTTTGACAGAGAGCAAAAGAAGGAGGGGTTGACACATTCTGATAGATTCCAGAAACAGGATCAGCAGGTTTGAATGACCTAATATGTGTTAAGTGCATTGCTATGCATTCCTGCCTCAGTAACTGGAAACGCCTGAGAAATCATCTTCCACCAAAAACAAGAGGAAGCTTTTCTTATATTTTATTTAGGTTATTGTAATTGCATCCATATATCATAATAATATATTTGAGAATGCTTTGGTACTCTCTTGCCCTCCTCATGTTACTATTATCATTATTATTATGACAGTGATTGAAATGCACCTAATTTCAAACACCAAATAATCTTTACCAGGTGAGCATTTTCCTTTTGGTTTGAAGTCTAAGACATGTATAAATGTTACATATTTGTGAAGACTAACATTGTTTAAGTATGTCAGGGCATCGCAGCAATGCACAGTTAGCCCCGTAGAATCAGCTGATGTCGGATGTCGGAGTGGAGGATCCCATCCTGTACCTCCTACAGAGAGGCCACTCACACCTGAAAAAGGGAAAGGGCACGGTCAGGATCCTGTTTCTTGACTTTTTGAGTGCCTTTAATGCAATCCGGCCCCGTCTACTTCAGGAAAAACTAAACAGGATGCAGGCGGACCCCTGCCTGGTCGCTTGGATCTCCAACTACCTCATTGACAGACCACAGTACGTCAGGCTGAAGGTCATCACATCTGACACTGTGGTCAGCAGCACAGGGGCACCACAGGGAACAGTGCTTTCCCCTCTTCTCTTCACCCTGTACACCTCTGACTTCTGCTATAACTCTGAATTATGCCATATTCTGAAGTTTGTGGATGACACGGCCATCATGGGGTGTATCTGGGATGACCAGGGCCCTGTTTCAGGAAGCCGGTTTAGTGGAAAAACTGAGTAAGTATACCCTGAGTTAACGAAAACTCTGGGTTTTCGGTTTCACAAAGCGAGTTCAGCTGAAGCCTGAGTGAGTCACTATGACGACACACGCCGTGAAGCTAACCTGCCCCCTAGCAGGTTTACTACAACTAACCCTGACTGTCTCCGCCCCTTTGTCAGAAACCTGACAGTAGGAAGTGTCAGACATGGCGTGTCCCTTCCTTGAAGAGCCAGTAGATCGTGAAGCCCAAATTCTCCGCAGAGCTCTCCGCCAGGAGAGAGTGATCAGAGCGCGTTTGGACATTTTATCATTTCCTGATGATTGTCTGTGCGAATGTTACCGTTTTTCAGCACAATCTATAAGTTATTTGGATAACATCCTCAGGCCATATATTACGCATGTGACACATCGCGGACATGCTCTCAGTTCATTGCATATTATTTGTATTGCACTTCGGTTTTTTGCAAACGGGAGCTTTCTGTATAATATTGGTGAAGCTGAGCACGTTTCCAAGGCTACCGTCTGTCGGGCAGTCAGGAATGTTACAGTTGCACTGAAACGTCTCTTGTACACGTTTGTGGTGTTCCCCGGTCATAGACCCACAAGATTCATCAAAGAGGGATGCCACAAAATTGCAGGTATCAGGATGACCAAAACTTAATTTATGATGTGGTGATACTTGAACTACTACTTAAATATTACATTTATTTTCAGGGTTCCCAGGCGTGATTGGCTGTATAGATGGCACTCACATTCCAATCATTGCTCCTTCAGTAAATGAAGGAGACTATGTGAACAGGAAGTCTTTCCACAGCATTAATGTACAGGTACATAGTTCCCTGTAGCATTTCAAACTAACAAATTATTTCATTATAGTAATGGATGCTAATTTGTGTTCTCTGCACTGTGAAGATCATATGTGATGCTGCCAACATTATCACAAATGTGGAAGCCAAGTGGCCAGGCTCTGTCCATGACTCACAAATATTCCGTGAATGTACACTGAGCACAAAATTTGGACATGGTGAGTTGAAAATACTTTAAAATATATAAAGACCAATTGCTTCAGGGACATTTGAACTGAAGTGTATCCTTCTGTCTTAGGAGAGTTCACTGGCTACTTGCTTGGTGATAGGGGGTATCCATGTTTACCCTATTTGCTTACCCCTTACTCTGACCCTGAACCGGGCCCACAGCAGCGATATAATCTGGCTAATTGCAGGACAAGAGCCAGAATTGAAATGACTATCGGAATGCTTAAGGCCCGGTTCCAGTGCCTGCAAAGACTCAGGGTCACCCCAGAAAGGGCATGTGACATTATTGTGGCATGTGTGATTCTTCACAACATTGCCACAATTAGAGGAGAACACTGTCCTTCTGAACCAAACAGCAGTGATCCAAACCATGAACATCCTGACCCTCCCACGGACATACAAGATGGAAGTGCAGTCAGAGACACCATATGTCACAATCATTTCTTTTGACCCATCACCTCAACATGTTGAAAGAAGAATAAACAGATTTTTTGTTCAACTGGCTTTATTGGTCACCTGTGTTTCCTGTACACAAAGTATTAAAAGATGTAAACCTCATAAAGTGTCTCTGTTGCTTCCTCCTCTGTAACAGCTGTCAATGTTTCTTCATTATTTTCCTGTAGTAAAGAAATAAACAACATTGCTGTTCTACTGTAAACTCATATAATCTGTGGAGTATTACTCACAACTGCATGTTGGTCTGGCTCAACAGGAGGCTGCACCAGATGCAGTACACCACCACCATCAACTGATAGAATATGAGGTTCATACAGGTCACTTATAACTTACAAGGGACCAAATGGCAATTAACAAACATACCAATCAGCTTACACTTCATTGTCATTATGCTCTCAAAGACAACCAAGACTGAGGGAAGGCAAAATCAGTAGGAAAATAACTTCACTACAAAATAATCCATTATGGTAAAGAGTTTATCAAATGAATGAGTAGCACTGCGAAGGTGACTGTGAAGAAAGGATGTATGCACATCATGTATTATTTTGAATTTACCCCCTATGTAGGCACTTGTGTCTTGCGGGGTTATTGACTCAGAGGATGTCCCCGCAGAGATGCCTTCGGCCACAGGGCGCCCACTGTTTTGGCTGAGGGCCAACTGCTCAGCCTCTGTGAGTGGTGGTGGTGGAGGACCCCCACCTGTTTTTCGGGCCTCCGCTTTTTTTCTGTTGGCTATAACGGGCCACATTTGAGCATACAGAATAAGCAAATATGTACTTGTAATGTGCTCAGATAATTTCAATAAGTGCTTACAGAGGGGAAATTAATGTAGCCTCTAACTGCAATTGATTTACATCGGACAAACAGACCAAGCACTATGGCTCATAATACAATTACACCTTACCTGTTTGGACTATATTTTTATATTTCATTTTTACTTGCTGCCAGGAACGTTTGGGGCCTGTTGGGTTGCACCTGCGCTCACATCACATCACAAAATAAAATGTATAAAATAACAAATAAAATAACATATGATAAAATAACGTGTTAAATGGGTGGAAATCCCTCGATCAATGTTTATATTAACACTCACGCATTGACTCTGTCGGCTATGTTTTGCCATGCATGCTTTTGCAGCTGTGGCTAACTTGACTTTTTTCCGCGGAATTTGCATGTTATCGGCATATGCTGCCATCAGAATTTCGGCCTCAAGCGCTGTAAAATACATTGACCGCGCCTTCTTTCCCATGGTGACTCGCTTAATCTGTGCTCCGCTTATCAGGGCTTTATGTATCCTCGTCCTGCGCGCTTCACTTGGGGTTAAAGCAACTCCGCGTTGACTGAACTACTTGTTATCAGCCTTTCTGAAACCGAATATTCCGAGTTGGACAGTTCGGGGTTACTCAACCCTGAGTATCGTTTTTCACTCTGAGTTTTCTAAACCGGCTTCCTGAAACAGGGCCCAGGAAGAGGAGTAGAGGAGTCTGGCGAGGAACTTTGTCACATGGGAGTCACTCAAACCACCTGCAGCTCAACACATGAGAGACCAAGAAACTGGTTGTGGACTTCGGGAGGTCCAGACTAGTTCGGATAGAGGGAGAGGAGGTGGAGGTGGTCAACAAATACAAGTACCTCGGGCTGTGGGTGGACAACAAACTTGGACTGGTCATACAACACGCTGCACCTGTATAAAAAAGGCCAAAGCAGACTGTACTTCCTCAGGAGGCTGAGGTCTTTTGACATCTGCACGAAGCTACTGAGGATGTTTTACCAGTCGGTAGTTGCCAGAGCTGTTCTGTGCTGTGGTGTGCTGGGGGAGCAGCACAGCAAAGAAGGACTCATCCAGGCTGGACAAACTGATCAGGAAGGCTGTGGTCGGCATGAAGCTGGATGATGGGTCTGTCTAGCACAACCCCTCACTGGAATGAGACAATTCTACTACAACAGCAGAAGGAAGACGCAAGTCACCAAAGTTCTTTGTGTTACTCGTGCACGAGGGAGAGAACTGTGACAAGTCTCTCTCGTCTGCTCTCTTGTAACACTGCTCTTTATTGAGGTTACATGAATATGCATAGGTTCATTAACATAGGATATCTTACATAGGCGTACATGTAAACAAAGAGTACCTTGTCTGTGTGTACGTATAGGCGTGTGTGTGTGTGTGTGTGTGTGTGTGTGTGTGTGTGGGGTCAAGATGTGGCCCTGTGAACGACTTCCCTAAACCTGCTGGCCTGGAAGTCCAGCAGTTCATCTAAACAAAAGGCACTTATACTGAAACAGATATAGTTGTGTTTACCATACCATAAAACAGTAAGAGAAGGTATGACTATGACCTCTCTCATGACCCCAGGATGTGTGTGTATGCCAGAGTGCTCTGGGAGGCACACAGAGTCTTTGCAGACTGCTAAGGATCAGACATCCTATCATTATGCAATCGATTATAAAACTGAGCATATATGAGTAAATATTTCTAAGCATAAATGACGATCCACAATATAAACCTGACATTGGACACTGGCGACAGTGGCAGAGAAAAGGACACTAAACTGCTGGACATTATGGACAATGCTGGGCATTCTCTGTGTAACAGAGTCATAAATAACATTGTTATAATTACACAAAATGTGTTCTAAACCCCCAAACTTCTCCTTTTATACCTGACTTTTAGGACCTCCAAGCCTGTAGTTGTGTTCATTATCAGTTAGAGCCCCTCCTCATTCTTTTCTTCTTCTTTGGTGCAATACTATAAATACAGTGTACCCCTTTTGCCTCTCCCCTTTTTCTACAATTCCCCTGTGGGAGAGGTGGGTGTCATTTCTTTCCAGCACCTTAAAGCACACATAATTCATATTTAACCACCCTGATGTTTATGATTGCGATTTTAATTCAGTTATTGTCATTATTGAGCCTGTTTTTGTAAGATGTTATAAGTGTGTAGTATGTGTGTGTCATAAATGTGTTTTAGGCGCCATAAATGATAGTATGAATATGTATTCCTTGCTAGCTTGGGAGCTGTGGTGGGTTGAGCTAATCCTCTTCCCCACTGTCTGTATTTGGTCGTAGGAGCTGGAGTGGGCAAATTATTTACTTGGAGGTCTTTCTTTCTTTTACCTTTTTTATCAGGTATGTCAGATTTCATGTTGTTTTTGTTTTATCTTATGTCAAATATGTTACGTGTAAATGCATATTTTATGTTTAATGTAAAAATAAATGCCAGCCCTTTTTCTACAATTCCCCTGTGGGAGAGGAGCTGGAGTGGGCAAATTATTTACTTGGAGGTCTTTCTTTCTTTTACCTTTTTTATCAGACACAACGCAGAATCACACCGGTTACATCTGCACACAGTCGTAAATAATCAGAGGAGCCTATTCAGCGACAGTTTGCTTCTCCCAAAGTCAAGAACCAACAGACTTAAAAACTCCTTTGTCCCACACGCTGTTACGGCCCTGGGCTGGCTGTGTACCTCTGTTGTGCTCTGTGTCTTTAAGAGTCTAGCCAACGGAAAAGTTTTCCCAATCCCTGAGGTAATTGAAAACCCTGTCAATGATTCTGTTTTTGTTTTTGAACCTGCCGCTGACAGTCTGCCCTCTGTTTTTCCTGCCTGCGTTGTCACGCGCGCCCACAAGCGCAAATACGGTGATGTTAGTATTTAGTATTTATTTATTTATTGTCATTGTCAAGAACAATGAAATTGCGTTTGGGGCTTCCATACAACCCAAAAAAAAGAAGAAAATAATAAATACCCCTTAAAACCCAAGTGTACATATTTAACCCAGTGTGACTCCAATGCAATAAGACAATCCTTAGCAATAATGTTCGTAGAAATTCAGACAAAGACATGAGAAACATGACAAAATACAACAATGCAACCCATTCAATATTATTGTACTGTGAGATATGATATCAGATATGATAGTTATCTATTTAAGAAAGAGGGGGGGGGGGGCAGGAGGGGGAAGAGAATAAAGATGTGATGCACCAATGCAGACCAGTTCATTGCTATTAAGAAGTTGGATATGGTTATTGTCCGTGAGAGGGGGGCAGAGAGTTCAGGAGCCTCACAGCCTGTGGATACAGGCTGTTGGCCAGTCTGGATGTTCTGGCCTGTATAGACCTGTACCTTCTCCCTGAGGGCAGCAGATGGAAAAGGTGGCGCGCAGGGTGATGTTGGTCCCGCAGGATACTGTGCACCCTCCTCAGACAGCGAGTGGGGAAGATATTACTGATCTCTGGCAGACTTGTTCCAATAATTCTGCCAGCTTCTTTCACCACCCGCTGGAGTGCTTGCTGATCGGCCTTGGTGCAGCTGGGGAACCACACTAGAAATCCATACGTCAGAACGCTGCTGATGGCACAGTTGTAGAAGTTCAACATCAGAGATCTGGGAATGTGTGCGCTCCGCAGTCTCCTCAGGTAGTAGAGGCGCTGTTGGGCCTTCCGTGCAACTGAGGTGATATGGTTGCCCCAGGACAGGTCCTCGGTCACAGTTACCCCCAAGAATTTAAAACTGCTCACCCTCTCCACCGCCTCACTGCCAATGAAGAGAGGCAGATGGTTGTTATGACCCCTCTTCCGGAAATCTACAATGATCTCCTTGGTCTTTTTGGTGTTTAAGACCAAGTTATTGTCGTGGCACCATGACTCAAAGCAGCAACCATCGTTCCCATCCCAAAACAGTCAAATGTCACATGTCTGAACGATTTCAGACCTGTGGCACTCACCCCCATTCCCGCCAAATGCCTGGAGAGACTGGTCATTAAACACATCAGAGCTGCTTTTCCACCATCCCTGGACTCTGTTGACTTGTCTGACTCTTTTCTATGTTCTGAAGCTGTTCCTGAGAAAGCTGAAAAATGCTTGTCTGATAGAATGCTACCCGCTACACCTGACCTGTCTTTTGAGGTAGACAAAACAGATTTTGTCCATGTGCAACAGAGTGATCCATCTCTGGCCAAATGTTTACTCGCCGCAAATTCCAGCGATCAGAATCCTCGTGTTTACAACATTGAAAATGATATGTTAATGCGTAAATGGCATCCTCCCTCATCTAGTGATCTTGGCTGGAATGTATTTCAACAGGTAGTTGTAAAATCCGACCTCAAGTACTCAGCCTCGCACATGACAGTTTCTCTGGACATTTAGGAATTAGGAAAACTTACCACCGTATTCTGCGTCACTTTTTCTGGCCAGGTTTGAAGTCTGATGTAACCAAGTACTGCCGTTCATGCCACATTTGCCAGGTCAGTGGAAAACCCAACCAGGTTATTCCTCCCACTCCACTGCATCCAATCCCGGCTTTAGGCGAACCATTTGAGCACGTAATCATTGATTGTGTAGGTCTGCTTCCAAAAACAAAGTCAGGACATCAGTACATCTTGACTTTGATGTGCGCCGCCACACGCTTCCCCGAGGCGATTCCGCTACACACTATCAAAGTCAAAGCCATCGTCAGAGCATTAGTAAACTTTTTCTCCACTTTCGGTTTGCCTTAATCAGTTCAAACGGACCAAGGGTCAAACTTTATGTCCAAGATTTTCGCTCAGTTCTTAAAATCGCTCGGCATAAAGCATCAAAAATCCAGTGCGTATCATCCCAAATCACAGGGTGCACTTGAGCGTTTCCACCAAACATTAAAAGCCATGATGAGGAAGTTCTGCCTCGAGTCAGGAAGAGAGTGGGATGAGGGTCTGCCACTTCTCCTTCTAGCGGTGAGAGAGAGTGTGTAGGAGTCCACGGGTTTCAGTCCCGCGGAGCTGGTGTTTGGACACACAGTGCGTGGTCCCCTGCGGCTGCTTAAAGAGAAATAACTGTCTGACACGGCTATCCCCGAGCAGAATGTATTAGATTATGTAAATTGTTTTAGGGAGCGTCTGCATAAAGCCTGCGAAATTGCATGCGAGGCTCTTTCCGCGTCTCAGGAGAAAATGAAAAGGAAATTTGATTAAAAAGTCTGTGCAGAGAAAATCTGAGGTGGGTGACAAAGTGTTGACTCTCTTACCCGTTCCTGGATCCTCTCTCCAGGCAAAGTTCTGTGGGCCCTATACTGTCCAAGAGAAACTGAGTAACACAGATTATGTTACAGGTACCCCAGACCATAGGACAAAGTGTTGTGTGTGCCATGTTAATCTGACGAAGCCTTATGTTGTTTGTGATGCAGGTGTAAACTCCTCTTCATCCCCCGCTGCGCTGTGCTGTGTTCCTCCTGAAGGAAAAAAGAGGGAACACACGCATGTAAAGGAAGCACTCAAAACGTGCAGTTATCCTAATTGGGTGTTCTTAAAGTCAGCAGAGAGGCACAGAAAAGAAGATCAGACACCAGCGAGGGAGGATAAGAAGGACAGACGCAACAACATTGTCATCCCCTATGTAGCCGGTGTATCAGAAAAACTCAGGAGAGTTTTCTCCAAGCATGACATCCCGGTGCATTTCAGACCCAGCAACACGCTCAGACAAAAACTGGTTCACCCGAAAGACAAAACTCCTAAACACAAACTTAACAATGTGGTGTATGCTGTACAGTGCAGCGAGGAATGCTCAGACCTCTACATTGGAGAGACCAAACAGCCACTTCACAAGCGCATGGCACAACACAGAAGAGCCACCTCCACAGGACAAGACTCAGCAGTCCATCTGCATCTTAAGGATAAAGGACACTCTTTCGAGGATGCCAATGTTCACATTTTGGACAGAGAGGACAGATGGTTTGAAAGAGGAGTGAAAGAAGCCATCTATGTCCACTGTGAGCGACCATCTTTGAACAGAGGCGGGGGTTTACGACACCAACTCTCTGCCATCTATAATCCAGTTTTGAGATCCCTTCCCAGACGCCTTAACGCCCACTCACATCCTGGTCCATCTGATCTCAGGAAATCGCATGATAAGGTGGGGCCAGGTTTCACAATGAACTCACCCGAAACCCTGGCTGATTGGGACCCACACCCGCTTTCACACCTTGGCTCAGGCGATTAGAGGATCATCAGGGGTCCTTTTGTCCCTCTGTGGGGGGATACTCCCACTAGGTTTAAATCTGGGACTCTCCACCATTTGACCTTAGAACTGAAGAAGCTTCTCGGATGAGAGGTGAAACGTCTTCAAGCAACTTAAAGAAGTCCAGACGATTTTCTTTGCAAGCTCCTTTGACAACAAAATGTAATCTTACTGGGATGTCCTAAAGACATGGACCCATGACAGTGGCTTTTTACTTTTCACTTTTAAACCAAATGTCAGCTTGGTACTTAAAGTTCCGTCTTCATTCCTGTCAGATAAACATATTCTCTTCCTTGTAACTGTGTGAAGCAACAACCAGCTTTTTTCTTTTTTTTTTAAAGAGCATCTCAATGTTTTCACCTGTGTGCAATGGTTCTTTTTTTCTGGAACCTACAGCATTCTGATTATGAGGGTCTGCACTCATCATTGTTTTTTATCATAATCAGAATGCTCTAGGTACACTTTGATTGGTCTAAATTACACCATGAACAAATGAGCTGTCTGGAGAATTAAATCTGAGAATGTTAGCATGCTCCAACCTGTTAACAGCTTCATTGATTCTTTTTTGCTGGTTTCACTGCAGCAACACAGGTTTGGCAAACTGAATCAAATATAAAATAAGAATTTCCAACATACGCTTTTTTGGTTCTTGTGCTTCTTGGACAAAAATGTAATATGATCATCATTCCATTTCAAATTACATGATTTAACTTTCATTTAATAATTTATTTCATTCAATAAATGAAGATCAACCCCCAAAGCAGATATTGAGTTTATTATTGCAATCCCATTCTTAATCCAAGGAATTAATATGACGTCATCCGACACCTTGCAGCTATAACAGCTTTAACCCTTCTGTGAATGCTTTGCACAAGGTTAGAAGTGTTTAGAAGTGTTTATAGGACTTTTTGACCATTTTTCTAAAAGTGCATTTATAAGGTTAGACACAGATATTGGACATAAAGGCAGGGCTTGGAGTCTTTGCTCGAATTCATCCAAAAGCTTTGGGGCAGGACCAGTGAAGTTCTTCCCCACTTCCTCACCCACGTCTTTATCAACGTTGCTTTGTGCTCTGGTGCACAGTCACGTTGGAACATGAAGGGGCCATCCTAAAACTGTTCCTACAAAGTTGGGTGCACCACTGCATCTGATTCGCTGCATTATGCTTGGTGATGTAAGACTTGGATGCAGCTGCTCAGCTGAAGGAAAAAAATGTCCATCCCGGTTTTCCCTCCAAGGCACGAGCGATAAGCAGAGTTCTGTCCTTTCCTTCTAAGATTCCTAATTATTTAAAGTAACACTCAGGTATGCCATTCAGCGTGTTAGTACGAGCTCGGGAGCAGCTTGGGAGAACAAGAAAACAGAGACTGCTTTAGGTTGCCTTCCCAATCGACTCAAAGGTTTATTTAGTACATAACAGCTTATATAGAGGAAAAAAAAGGTTCGTGTGTCAGCTTTCCCAGTTCAAACCGGTACAGACCAAATAAGGAAACGTCTTCCTGCCTTGTGAGCAAAGAAGTATCCTGTGTGTAGTTTATCAGTTCAGCTACAATTTATGATCATCCCAGCAAAATACACTCCTAGACATAGAATACAGAGTTCTTTCATTAGTGAATTCTGAAACAAACCACCTGGCCTTTAACGAGCCTTTTTCTAAGAGATAAAGAAGGGAGGATGGGAGTAAGGAAGTGGTCTCGTCTCTGTGGTGTTTTCGACCTTGGGGTACCAGCCTGTGAGTCTTACACATCAATTCTTGGGTCAGAGAGAAAGAGAAAAACAACTATTAAATGGGCCTTATTGAGCAACTCTTTTCTGTATAATATCACAATAAAACAATATCCTGTAAATGCTACCGTGGTATCAAAATATCACAACAGTTCTCTCCTTTTATCATGAAATGATAACATAGTATAAAGACAGAATGTAATAACATAATATAAAGACAAATCATAACTGTAACTGGTCCTTCGAGCAAGCTTAATATCAAAAATTCCGAGAGCGTATACATGGTATCACACAACAGACAATAATCATCGAAAACAAAATAATACATGCTGCAACGGTTACAAAGGCCACAATTAGTTCCCTCCATTTCCCAAACGTGTCCTGTAGCCACTTGTCTAGCCACTGACCGTGGCCTGCATCGGCAATTAGTTCTATCTTCAATGCTTCAAGTTTATTCATAGCTTGTGTGAATGAACCGTTAGGAGCGGTATTATTGGGAATGAAAGTACAGCATACATCAACGGTTACTAGACCACAGGTACCGGTCCAATTAACAGGTAAAGCTAATCTAAGGGTATTATTGCACAACCAATAAGCATGTGGGATTGCTCTAGTTAGGCGCGTGACCATGTGTGATTTAACTAACTCCCCCCAGTCAGTATCATTTAATACACCGTCTGGGGGAACAATGATCGAGTCTCTGCTCGAACTTGAACTGTGTGTGTGTTCCTCCAGATATGATACAACTTCAGCCATAGAGACAGCTAGCCATGTCTCATTACAGCGTGCACCTGGGGAGTCAGAGAAAAATGTATAGTTATCCTTTGTATAATCTATGTGTGTGTCTGGGCCAGTTAACTTTAGTCTGCGCAGACATATCATACTAGTATTAAAATGGAGAGGGATCTGTCCTAAGGGCAGTGAGGGCTTTAACCTATTCTTGGGGCGTTTCATTGGGGCGCAGGTCCCTGCGGTGTCAGTAGATAACTTCAATAATTCGCCTAATGGAGTCTCAGGGTTAGTTGGTGTGTGTGTGTGTCTAAGTAGGCAGTCGAGAGGGCTCAGAGTCAACTGTAAAGCGTCTTTAAAGAGAGCATTATCTCCGCCGATTTTCTCTAGTCCCTCAGTGAGGGGGAAACCGGATATGGGGTATCCTACTATAACCTGTTCTGGATTAGCCTTTGAACAGACATAACAGTTACTGTTTCCTAAATCACGAGCGGCTGTTCTGGCATTTTCGTACCAGGAGTTGACTCCTGCTCTAGAAGGCGCATAAGATGGTTTATTAGTGGCGTCTATGTTGCTATTTACTGATTTTAGGGAACGTAATGAGTGCATTAAGTAGGTGTCTTGCAAAATAGAGCATGAGGTATAGTCAGCAAAATATGACCTGCAGAAATGTGAACATGGTTGCAGTTTACAATACAAAATAGCAAAGAAAAATCCTAAGGTTAATGCGATAGATATGATAGATAACCTAAATATATAAGAAAAACAGTTCTTCAGTCGTCTCCTGGCCTGGTCCCAGGTTCGAGAGACACAGAATAAGCGTCGTATGATGACAATGGGCATTTCATTTTCTCCATTATCAGGATGGAATGAGTCTAGCTTTATCAGGTTAGACATCATGTGGTACTTCCGGCTTTCTGTTCCTGCTGGATGTTTGAGTACCTTGTTGTTGTTCTTTCAGACGTTGTGTGTTAATCAGTGATTGCGTGTGTGTAGGTACATTGGATCCTGGCGCTGGCTCGCCGGAGATGTCGTCTACCCGTGTGTTTATTTGCTCTGGTTCCGGGCGTTGGCCCGCCGGAGATGTCATCTGCTTGATCTGACGCCTGAGATGGTCCGATTGGGCTGGTCTTAACCCTGCTGGCATGAATCCACTGAGGTTGTCCGTCTGTGAGGATGCTGGTTCTTCGTCACTGCCAGTAAAGCCTGGGGGCTGGAAAATGCGCGGCCTCCCAGAGTGTCCTTGGTTTTAGTGACTTCTCCAACACGCATCTCCTTGTCTCCACTTGTGGAACTGTGGAGGGGAAAGGCTGAGAGAGACAAACTTTCTGATAGTTATTATTCAGTTTTTCTACCAGGTTGTGAACATCAGTGGACAATGCAATATACATCACCTTCTACTAGCGGTGCCCCTCTGGAAGCTGACCATGGTGTTGGAAATAGTCTTATTTCAAATGGAGATAATTTGGTTACTGCAGATGGAGTCATTCTAATCTCACAGAGGACTTGAGGAAGTAATTTGATCCAGGTTATTAAAGTTTTAGCACACTTTTGAATTACTTCTAATGTGAATGAAGATCCTCTATCACTGTTAATCTGGTGAGGTATTCCGAATCTGGGTATTATTTCATTGCTCAACTTTTGACAGACTACTTGTGCAGTTTCTTTTGAGGTTGGATAAGCTTCTACCCATTTACTAAATTGATCCACTATTACCAGTAAGTACTTGATGCTTCCTTGTGCTGGCATATGTGTGAAATCAATTTGTAATGTATGAAATGGAAAATCTGGTTGTGGTAAATGCTGATGTTTCGCTTTTGGTTTTCCTACATTAGTTCGTGCACATGTTAGACAGGTTGCTAATATGCTTTTTACTGCATGTGATGTTTTCTCAATTACAAATCTTAATTTTATTGCCCCTATTACCCCTCTTTGTCCGACATGACTCACACAGTGAAAATGTCGGGCAAGGACTGGCATCAGGGAATATGGGAGGGCAATCAAACCCTTAAGATTTTGTATAGGCCATCCTTGTCATCTAAGGTACAGTCATTATTCTCCCAATAGGTGTAATCACATGCAGATGCTTGCTCTTGTATAAATTTTAAATCAACATTTGTTTCTAAATAGTCTGGGAGTGTAACAAGTGGCAGCTGTAGGGGCACAGATAATACTTCCTGCGGAGGTGGGAGCTGCAGCCTTGGCTGTCACGTCTGCTAAGGCATTACCTGTTGCTTCGTCTGTGTCAGCTGTACTGTGTCCTTTCGTTTTTTACAACTGCAACGGCCGATGGTAGCTGTATAGCCTGAAAAAGTCTTTGAACAAAATCAGAATTTAGCAATTTATTTTCCATCAGCAGATCTAAATCCTCTCTGTCTCCACAATGTGCCAAAGTCATGCACAACGCCAAATGCATAGCGGCTGTCTGAGTAAATTGTCACATGCTTATCCAAATGTAGCTCACAGGCGCGTATTAAAGCCATGAGCTCTGCTTTTTGTGCTGAGTGAAATGGTAATGAGTGAGCCTCTAGTATGATGTCAGGCACTGTTACCACTGAATAGCCACAAAGAAATGAGTTGTCTCTCGGCCTTGAACAGGACCCGTCCACATAAACCGTGGCTGAGTCTGGGATAGGTGTTTGCTCTAAATCTGGACGTGGTGCTGTGGATTCCTGTATACGTGTCATGCAGTCATGATCGTCAAGCCTGTCTGAGCCATCCTGTCGGTCAGAAGAACACAGCATAGGATCAATAAATGTGCTGGCGAATCAGGTGTGCTGCTCGCTTTTATAGTGAGATTTGCATATGTTGTGTAGTTATGTTTGCTAGAATGGTCGTGACCTGGTGATTGGTGTGTAGAATAGTGTCATGTGAGAGTGTAAGCTACTCGCAGTCCCTTATCATGATAGAGCAAGCCGCTACTGCCCTCAGGCAGGCCGGCATTCCCTGAACAATTCAGGCAGCACCTTTGAGTGGCGGAGGTCAGCACTCCCTTTAATGCATTGAAAGAGGCAGTCATTTCTGTGGACCACAGTATTCGAGGAGGCTTCTCTTTTTTACAACAGTCACGCAGAATGTGGTCATGAAAAGAACAGTCTGGTATCCACTGTCTGCAATAGTTCACCATGCCCAGGAAGGACAACATTTCCTTCTGTGTAGTGGGCCGAGGGACAGAGGTCACAGCTTTGACCCTGTCTGCAGTCATGGAACGTTTTCCGTGAGACAGTGTGAATCCCAAATATTGAACAGAAGTCTGACAGTACTGCATTTTCTTTGCTGATGCTTTGTGGCCAGTCTTTTGGAGGTGCTGGAGAAGCATGTGTGTAGCAGTTTGACACAATTTTTCACTCGGAGCACAGAGGAGGAGGTCATCCACGTGTGGATCAGGGTGCAGCCCTGGAGGAGTAGCACGGACCACCATTGAGAAAGCAGCAGGGCTGTCTACCATGCCTTGGGGCAAAGGAGTCCAAGTGTACTGCTTATTTCTATGTGTGAATGCAAATAACGGCTGTGTGTCTTCATGCACAGGTACTGAGAAAAAGGAGCGGAGCATAAATCCACCACGGTAAAATGTGTATGCAATGCATGTCAATATGCTGTGAACATCTGAAACGAGAGGTGGCAGAGGAATGTTGACTGCATTAATTTGCCTTAAGTCTTGTATGAAACGCCATACGCCAGGTTTGTTAGGCTTTGGCACAGGATTGACAGGAGTGTGGGCTTTATTACTCCTGTAGTCAATAAATCTCCTATCATGACATCTAGGGCTGCGGCTTTTTCGGCAGAAATGGGATGTTGCTTGACATATACTGGCTTGTTGTGTTTTAATAGGTGTACGTGATAAAGTGTACAGTCAATAAATCCTATATCATTCTCACTTTTTGACCATAATGTCATATTCTGGTATTCAGCTGGCAATGTAACTGCAGAAATAGTACAGTGGATAGGGTAGGTTAGATCTATGTGACGACATGGTGTAGTTATGTCATAAACTACGTCTGAGTTATGTAACAAAATCACTGTTTGACCTTAGAGAAACAAAAGTGTGGCTCCCAGTCATGGGATTACCTGGTAGTGGCGTCTGTACACGTTTTTTTGGCACAGTGTGTGACATAGAGTACCGGACAAAAAGGATGTTGAGTTCATTCTCTGCTGAGGGTCCAGCTGACACAGAGGATGTTCCTTCTCCATCATGTCGGTACATAGGGCAGAGAAAACATAAGCTGTTATCAGTGTCAGCAAACATTTCACCCTTTATGTTAAATGAAATACACAAATTCATTTTTGCTCTGGGTGTCTGCGGCTGCTGGAAAACTGAGCTAAATTTGCACCTCTAGCTTGTCCAACAGTGCATAAAGCGTTTTATGAATACTAGGATAGATTCATCAGGCTTCTGTTTACACATAGTTACTGCATTTAAGTCAATTTTGTCTCTGGACATTGTTAGCAGGAATTTCTTTAGATTCTTAAAGAAATCGGTGATTTTGTCATTATTTACCCACAAAAACTCTGCAGTTGTGGATGCTTTATCATGCTTTGGGTCTAATTCACCTATCTCTCTTATGAGTTGTGACTCGGTTACTCCAGGAATGCATTGACACAATATGTACCTGTAATCCGGACCACCCAAATGGTGATATCTGGTACTTCTCTGTAATGCAGAGACAAAGGCTGTAGGATTTTTAAGAGGATCGGGAAGCTCTTTAATAGTTGTCACTAATTCTGAGATTTTAGGGGGCTGAATACAACACTGATCTCCTATTATCATAAAGGGGTAAGTGTCATTGACGTCACTAGATTTTGGTTCTGTTTGTTTACTACCGCGAGTGTTGGCGTGAGGACCTTTGTCATTCCGGCTTTGTTTTTCCTTTTTTCCTTTTAGATAAGTCTTTATTAAAGTTCGGGTAACAGGTATTTCTTTAGCTACCTCTAAACCTCTAGCTACGATATCGTGGCGTTTCATGTGGGTGTCTATCGTGGACACTGCCTGATGCAAAAGTTTTTCTTCATAGTCGTCTAAATTGTTTTTCATAAGTTCCTCACATTCTTCTTTCAAAAGTTTTTCTCTTTTTCTATGTTCTGCTAATTCTTCCTTGCGGCGTATATATTGTTTTTCCTGATCCTGTTTAAAGAGATGGCTAAGATCCGTTGCATGTGATTCAGATTTTTCGTCGCTTTCTTTTGAGCTGGTTGGATCAGAATGCTGACATTGTTTACGTGCAGCTGCTACAGCGACTATTCATTCGGTCTCATCGTAAGGGTGTGGGGCTGTAGGCTGAACGGCTGAACATGCAAGACTAGCTTTTCCTGCGGTAGGTTTATGTTCTTTGCTAGAGCCTGCACTAGTTTTATTTGATGTTAAAGCATCTACACCTGGTTCCGGTCCCTTTTTCCATAGTGGTAACATTTGATGTATCACGTCGCGGCATTCTGTCATATATTTTCTACAGGACTTTTTAAGCAGACTACTTTTCTTATCACAAATGATATTCAACATTTCTACTGACCTGTTTTCTGGCGATAATCGTTCGGGATAAGGCTCCAGAAAAGAAATTAGAATGCATTGTACTTACAGTCCGTAAGTTGTAAACAAAGTCAGTCACATAAGCACTTCCGCATGTTCTGGATACGTGATCATGGACGTCTTCACCGATTCGCGGACGTAGGTTACACGTAACCGGAAATGGGAGTTATACTGAGCCGTTATTTGATACTTCATTTTGAAATAATTAATTTTTGGTTTTACAGGTACTTTAGATTTTTTTATCGGACCTGTCTGTGGTCTTTGAATAATTCTGACCCATGTTCAGTGATTTCCAGAGGGGTTTACACGCTAGGAGGATTTAGGTTAGTATTTTCGCTGCGGCACAGCTGAGGTCACTTTAAATTTATTGCTAGCAATTTTTGTTTGGGTGAGCAACTCTCACTTAACGAGCAACTTCTCGCTTAACAACAGGCAACTTCCTGTGTCTTTCTGCTTTTAATTTACTGCTTTTAACCCTTGAGACCCGTTTTTTTTTTTTTTTTAACAAAATTAAAATATTCAAGACAACAGGCAACTTCCTGTGTCTTTCTGAGCGGGTCCACCAACACCACACAAGGGTTAATTTACTTTATTCGGGGACTGAGGAAGTCGTCAGTGTATCTCTCTGGATCACTAAGTGAAACTTCGTCAGCATGTCCCGTTTCTTTATGGATCGATCACTGAGAGAGGCATAATACGGTCTTTATATAAATATGAAAGACGCATATTTACCTTCTGTCAGTCCATCCCACTTCTGACACCAAATTGAAGGAAAAAAATGTCCATCCCGGTTTTCCCTCCAAGGCACGAGCGATAAGCAGAGTTCTGTCCTTTCCTTCTAAGATTCCTAATTATTTAAAGTAACACTCAGGTATGCCATTCAGCGTGTTAGTACGAGCTCGGGAGCAGCTTGGGAGAACAAGAAAACAGAGACTGCTTTAGGTTGCCTTCCCAATCGACTCAAAGGTTTATTTAGTACATAACAGCTTATATAGAGGAAAAAAAAGGTTCGTGTGTCAGCTTTCCCAGTTCAAACCGGTACAGACCAAATAAGGAAACGTCTTCCTGCCTTGTGAGCAAAGAAGTATCCTGTGTGTAGTTTATCAGTTCAGCTACAATTTATGATCATCCCAGCAAAATACACTCCTAGACATAGAATACAGAGTTCTTTCATTAGTGAATTCTGAAACAAACCACCTGGCCTTTAACGAGCCTTTTTCTAAGAGATAAAGAAGGGAGGATGGGAGTAAGGAAGTGGTCTCGTCTCTGTGGTGTTTTCGACCTTGGGGTACCAGCCTGTGAGTCTTACACATCAATTCTTGGGTCAGAGAGAAAGAGAAAAACAACTATTAAATGGGCCTTATTGAGCAACTCTTTTCTGTATAATATCACAATAAAACAATATCCTGTAAATGCTACCGTGGTATCAAAATATCACAACATCAGCCATGGAAATT
This sequence comes from Copadichromis virginalis, assembly GCF_057382275.1. Taxonomy (NCBI): domain Eukaryota; kingdom Metazoa; phylum Chordata; class Actinopteri; order Cichliformes; family Cichlidae; genus Copadichromis; species Copadichromis virginalis. The sequence goes on from NC_140624.1 coordinate 33,862,333, forward strand.
TATTCCATGAAGCTCTCAACTCACTGTTCTAAAGATAATCTGAAGGCCACATGAAGTTTGAAGGTCTGTAGCAACTGACTCTGTAGAAAAATATTTCAACTGTTACTTGGTGGTTCAAAGTTCTCTTTTCAGAGGGATGTCAACTTTGCATTTTATTTGGAAGAGTGTAGAAGAAGAGTGGAGAGGCACAAGTTCCCAGTCTTGGATGATTTGGGGTGTCATGTCATGAGTTGCGGTGGTGGTTGGTCCACTGTGTTTTATCAAGTCCAAAGTCAATGCAATCACCTACCAGGAGATTTTAGATTACTTTATTTCTCATGACAAGCTTTATGGAGACTCACATTTCTTTTTTCAACCATGCTAGCACCTCCTCACAGTGCTAAAGCTAATACTAGAGGGTCTGCTGACCAGAGGGATGAGAAACAGCCAACCCAAAAATACAGATGAGCTAAAGGCTGCTATCAAAACTTGACTTCAAAAACACCTCAGCAGTACCACAAGGTGACTGCCTCCATGCCACACCACGATCATATAGTAACTCATGTTAAAGGAGCCTCAGCCAAGTACTTAGTGTAGAAACGAGCAATTAGAAAGAAAAAAACAAACACAAATACATACAATAAACATAACTTAATAAATACTTAAAAACAGGGGCGATTCTAGGATCAGAGGTCTGGGGGTGCTGAGCACTCGGAGAGCTCCCCAGCCAGGCAAGATAAACTTTACTCGTCACAATGAGACTTCTTCCCTGTCTCTGTCAGTCCCTGCATCCTTAAATGTCTCCAGTTGTCCCCAGTTCTCTCTGACTGCCTCCTTGGTGCATTTAAACCCCTGCTACTCAATGTCCTCATCGTCTGTTGTCTTCGTCTCTGTTAACAGTCATCATAATTTTACCATCTCTGTGCAAGTCTGCAAATTTCTTTATTAAATCATAAGATTCTTAAATTCATCAAGTCTCTCTGTGCCTGGGTCCTCGTCACAAAACATGACATCACTGTTTTGTACATTTTAACACAATTTAATCCCCACATTTGTGGAAGAAAAGCAAAAGACTTTTTTGAAAAGTCTGTAACAAAACCATCAAATCTGATAAAGGTTATCCATAGCTGCAAAAAAAGAATGGATTGGAGTGACATCACTTTAAACTGACCTCAGCCTCCAGCCATGCATGAGCAGCATTTAATCAGTTCATTTTCTTACTGAGTAGATACTGTGTCTACTGTGAGTTCACAGGCAAATGTGGTCAAAAGTAAATAAGAAGTTTTCAGTTTTTCCATTCACATATCTACCCGAAGTGTCATTTTTCAACTGGCTTCTTTGTCTACGTTTATCTGTCATGTAGGCAAAGCAGCTGACTACACTCAGTAGAATGATCAGTCCTTTTTGTTTACTGGATGAACTTTAAAGGTGTTCTTTTCTCATGGTGATTTTATTTTCTGTTGATGCCAACTCCATGACTTTGTTATAAGACTGACACAGATGAAAACAAATTTCTTTTGCTCAAGTAAAAAAAGCAAACAGGTTTTAGATAAAAAAAAATCATATTAAACCTCATTATTAGAGTTCAGTGTCATCCGTGTAATCAGAGATATTTAATGGTGGAACAAGCTTTTACTGGCAGAAGTATGTGAAAGAGGAGGATTTTAACCACCTTAAAGATCAATAAACAACACATAAGTTGAATTTGTTTATGTGTGGTATCTTTAGGATTAGGATTCAACTTTATTGTCATTACACATGTATAAATACAGTGTAACGAAATATAGTTTGCATCTAATCAGAAGTGCAAAAAGAGCAATTATACAGTTTAGTTAAGCAAATATACAGATGTACTACGGGCAAATGTATGGATATACTGATATATACAGATAAGAGTAGTATAAATGGGGCAATAGTTATGAACAGATTATGTACAGAGAGACCAAATATACAAATGAACTACAGGCAAATGTACAGATGTACTGTACATATGTACAGATATACAGGTGATCTGTATAGCATACAGATGTTCTATATTGCTATACAGATGGGCAGATATACAGATGTACTATGAACAAATATACAGATTTGCTAAATATATACAGATGTGCTGGTGTGTGGTAACAGATCTACAGAGTCCTATGAGTATATCTACAGCAGTGGAAGCGTAGCGCTCTGAGCAGACTATAACAGTGAACAGTGTACTATACCAGAGACTATGTCAGTGTCCTAAACTATAGCAGTAAACAAGTAACCATTTATTGTAAAATAATTTTTTATAAAATAATGAACTGAATAACTTATGTATAGAAACAGAAGGCGTTCATTAAAACTTGAAAAATTGAAAAATTAACTATAGAAAAATAAAAATACATCCCAGGGTTAAGAAATTGTTGTCTTTTCCATTAGTTTCTTCTTTAGTTGCTTTTTACTTGATATGACACTTTAAACTGTATAGTAGACTGTATATATTAACTAAGTAAGTAAGTAAAATTTTATTTATATAGCAACTTTCAAGATATATTCACAAAGTGCTTCACAAGACCTAACAATGGATAAAAACCAAGCAAAATTAATAGAAAGCAGATTTAAAACATTTGTTTTTAACTCATTTTTTTAAAGAGATCACAGAGTCTCAAATCGAAAGGAAGAGAGAAAAGTTCCAGAGTCTGGAGGCCACTGAACAGAAGGCTCTGTCTCCGTTTGTTTTTAGCTGAGTATGGGGCCCCATACACACTCATTCACTCACTTTGGCTCTCTGGGCATACAGTTAACATGGTTTGCATATTTTTTTAAGGTTGTAAGTAAAACATTATGTTACAATGCTTACACTGTCCTTTGTTAAACAATAGACTGTGTGTTTGGTATCTATCTGCATTAGTACCAGCCACCATCACTGCCACCACCCAGAGGCTGACAGTATTTAACTCCAACCCTCACTTTCAGAAGAAAGGTTCAGTCTACCTTCTACTTTGCTGTGAGAGCTGTCTCAAAGGAAGGATGTGGATAATTGATTCATTTATTTATTTATTTTTTATCACTGTTTAACTTAAAAAGTGTTGTCTTCTATGGAGAGATCACTACTGACTTTAAACCATGCATTGAATTTTTCTACGCAGAAACGATACCACAGGGCATCAGTGGAGACTACCAGGCATTATGTCAGCACTATGAAAACCAATACCACTTTGCCACCCTGTATGACAGAAACCGTCGTATACCATTGTACCATTCTGCGTATATACTCAGTCCTGGAGATGGACCTAGGCCCAAAAATACAAACTGGATGATTGAACCACGGGTAAGCTGTGTAAAATATCACTGTGTGATGTTCAAAGACAGTCATGTATTTGAACTGCTCTCTTTTAAGAACATTGTCTGATACGGTGTATTTTAAAAATGGTTTTCTTAGAGAGGATGAAGAACAATAGTTACAGTGTGAAAGAGTCACTCTGTTTGGATTTTAACTGTTTGTTGAAGTGTGTATTCTCTGCATTTTACTGCCACATTGTTCTCCATCACCTGTAAGAATATGCAACACATTTAAAGCAGCTATTTTCCTCCTGCCTTAGATATTGTCATACTATACCACATATAATGTAATAACTTAAATAACACAACAACAACTGGATAAATAACAGGACAGGATAAAGAAGAAAACATACACAAAATTAGATGATCTTTAATAAAACGATGGTTAAAAAAGTCTGTAGGATTTTATTTGCTCTCTCACATTTTAAAATGACATGACTGCAGTATGACAGTACGCTCTCAGTGTTACACATTCCCACAAACTCACACTGAAACACAATTTGCACACACAGTATGAAGAATGATAAATACTCTTTGTAGCTTCTAAAGAAATAAAAAGTCTGTCTTTGTTGTCATTCAGCTGGTATCAGACAAAGTCAACACAGGAATGGAGTACCAAAAACATCCTGACCAAAATGTGAAGAACAGCCAGGCAGTCAATGAAGACTATAAACACTCTGGTTATACCAGAGGCCACCTCGCCCCCAGTGGTCACCAACAGACAGAAGAAGACAAAGAGGCTACATTCACCCTGACAAATATTGTTCCTCAAATGGAAAAGTTCAATAATGGCCCCTGGAGTCTACAGGACGAGAAGATGTTAGAAAGGTTTAATGTCTGCATGCCAAAAATGTATGTTATCACTGGAGTCATGCCTTATGAGAAAGATGAACCCAATATCAATAACAGGGTGACTGTTCCTGAGTACTTTTGGACTGCTTACTGCTGCCCAACGTTCACGGCTGGACCTGACCAGAATTACTTTCCTACTTATGCTGCAGTGGGAAGAAATGATCCCAACAGTAAAGATGACATTTTGAAAAAAAAACCCACACAAGATGGCTATGATGTGAAGGAGATGTCCTTGGAGGACCTGGAGAAGATCCTGCAAAAATGGCTAAAGATGCCTGAAATGAGTCTCTTTAAAATAAAAGTGAAATAAATGAAATGAAATAAACATTGAGCTGTCAACTGTAATGTTTTTATCATTAAGTTAAAACAAAATAATATTTTAGAAACATATAACGTATCTGAGTTTCTTCAAAAAAATGAAAACATCGTACAGCCTTGTGCTGCAGGACGGGTTAAATAATGCATTTGTAAATAACTACCTATTTTCCTTTATTTTCACAAAGTATAATATTTTAGTATATTTTTAATATTATATCGAGATGAGGTGATTAAATTTTGGTGGTGAAAGAATGCTCTTTGGAGGGTTTACACTCAATAAATATTCAAAAGGATAATTTAATGAGATGATGATGCTTACATCCATACACGTCTAAAGGTCATTCCTGTTTGGGAATAAATATAATCTACAACCTGGCTGGCCGTCGGAGGCACGCAAACACAAATAGTAATCTCTGTGTCTGTGTGATTTATTTATTGTGCCGCTCTAACCTTAGTGGACAACACAAAGAAACAGTAAAAAGAGCTGAAACTGAAAGATGTAAAAACAATTAAACGGAAACTGTCAGCATGAAAAGCCTGATGTAAAGAAAAAACCTGAAAGACTGAGATTATGCATTATACCAGAGTTTTAAAAAATGTGAAATTGAAAATAAGATGTTGTAAGATTGTTAGTTCATAGTCAGCTGATGAACAAAGCTCTTTTTATGTCTTTATTTCCTTCATGTTGAAATAATCTAAATATTCTACTGTGAAACAGAAGCACTAAACATTTAACATTATGTTGAGTGAAGGATCTTTGTGCAATGAAAAAGCAGTCGAAGATTATTAATGATTGTTAAGCACATGTGTAAGTGTTGGTCACCAGTGTCGGTCAAGTTACTTGAAAAAAGTAATCAGTAACTAATTACTGATTACTGCCCCAAAAAAGTAATCCTGTTACTTTACTGATTACTTATTTTCAAAAGTAATAAATTACTTAGTTACTTAGTTACTTTTTAAAAACACGATTTACAACCTGAATAGGTGATAAAGCGATAGATCTTTCAGCCCAATTCTACTTTTTCTACATAATCCATCATACAAAATGTAATCAAATGGAAAAGTCTCTTTTTAAAACTTGTTTTATTAGTTTTAATCTTTTAACTTTATGCATCAAGCAAACATTAAATTATATGCAGCATTCTCTGACTTGAAGAAATTTGTTTAATATTTAAACCTATTTTCTGCACATTCCAGCACATAAAATAAAATATTTTTTGTGTTTACACTCACTCTTTCAAATAGATGCAAGTAAAACACAGCAGAAAATAAATAACATCAAAGACTCAGCGGTCCTGTTGCTCTATTTTCACCTGTATAGCAGGCAGAGGTTTGCCCTGGTGCAGGTGTGCCGCAGCGGTCAGTGGAAGAATCTGTGTGAGTTTGTCTGTGAATTTTCCATTACGTCGTGGCATATTCAGTGCTTGCTCGGAAGTTAAGTGGGTTTTTTGCTGTTAAAAGAAGTTTTCTTCCCACGCAGTGAACAGCAGAGATGGGCAGTAACGCGTTACTGTAATCTGATCACTTTTTTCAGGTAACAAGTAAAGTAAGGGATTACTATTGCAAAAACGGTAATTAGATTACCGTTACTTTCCCGTAGGAACGCTGCGTTACTGCGTTACTAAAACCGTGATTTTTTGCAAGAATGTCTCACAACAGTGACGTAAGCGAGTGCGACGTTCGTGACAACAGCTGTGTGCAGATCAACAATGGATAATATATCGAGTGCGGGAGAGAGTATGAGCGTGCAGCGTTTAAAGCGTGGAAGTACTGACCTTACTTTGAGTTTGATTCCATAAAAAGTGACAAAAACATTAGCGTCCATCGTGCGTGGGAAGAAAACTTCTTTTTAAAAAAAAACCTAAACTTCCAAGCAAGCACCGAGTGCGCTATGACGTAATGGAAAATTCACAGGGAAACTCGCGGATTCTTCCACTGACCGATGTGGCACACCTGCACCGGGGTAAACCTCCGCCTATGCAACTCCTACTTTACAGGTGAAAATAGAGCAACAGGACTGCTAGTCTTTGATGTTATTTATTTTCTGCTGTGTTTTACTTGCATCTATTTGAAAGACTGAGTGTAAACACACAAAAAAATATATTTTCTGTGCTGGAATGTGCAGAAAATAGGTTTAAATGTTAAACAAATTTCTTCAAGTCAGAGAATGTTGCATATAATTTAATGTTTGCTTGATGCATAAAGTTAAAAGATTAAAACTAATAAAACAAGTTTTAAAAAGAGACTTTTCCATTTGATTACATTTTGTATGATGGATTATGTAGAAAAAGTAGAATTGGGCTGAAAGATCTATCGCTTTATCACCTATTCAGGTTGTAAATCGTGTTTTTAAAAAGTAACTAAGTAACTAAGTAACTAATTACTTTTGAAAATAAGTAATCAGTAAAGTAACAGGATTACTTTTTTGGGGGAGTAATCGGTAATTAGTTATTGATTAATTTTTCAAGTAACTTGACCAACACAGGTGAACAGCGGATGCTAATGTTTTTGTCACTTTTTATGGAATCAAACTCAAAGTAAGGTCAGTACTTCCACGCTTTAAATGCTCCAGGCTCATACTCTCTCCAGCACCATTGTTGATCTGCACACAGCTGTTGTCACGAACGTCACACTGGCTTACGTCATTGTCATGAGACACTCGCAAAAAAGTCACGGTTTTAGTAACGCAGTAATGCAGTGTGCTTACGGGAAAATAACGGTAATCTAATTACCCGGTTTGCAATAGTAATCCCTTACATTACTCGTTACCTGGAAAAAGTAATCGGATTACGCCTTACTGCCCATCTTGGTTGGTCACACATGTTCACATGTGATCCTAAGTGGCCAAAAGAACTGATTCATTAAAATGGGCACAAAACAGATCATTTAAAAGTCTCTTGAACCAATTTCAAGTAATCTTTTAAGGCTTTAGGAAGCAACTTGAAAGGAAGAAAAACACACTTATAATATTAAATAAAAAGGGCTTAAATGTAAATGCACACTTGAAGTTTGAGCTCTTCATCTTTGTTAAACCTCTTTTTTGTCTTTATTTTAAGCAGCTGTATAAAACCACAATGTTGGTGAAGCAGTCATATGCAAGCTGGTATATTACATGTTGACAGTTTTAGTTCCCACACTGGGTTCACATCTCCAGACTGCAGCAGATTGACGAGATACCAAAAGAGCAGGAAAGCTGAAGAAGAGGTGAGCATCGAACATACCACAGAGAGGTGACACAGTTTAAAAACTGAGTTTAGACGATCAACATTTAAATGTATAATGTCAACATCAATGTTTTGTTTTTTCATGTGTGTGAAAGCTTACAGTCAGGGTTGGTGTGGTTAAGGCTCCTCTTTTCTCTTTTCTTTTCCTTTCAAACCTGAAACACTTCCAGCAGATGGCAGCATTTCCCTGATCCTGTTGCTGAGGAGGCCTCTTCCTGTTAAAAAGGAATTCTTCCTTTTCCTGTTAACATTATTGTCTGAGCAATCAAAAATGAGCTGCGGGAGCCACTAATAAACCTGCAAACCAAAGTGTATGAGCAGGAAACACTGAAATACAAGAATGAAGTACATTAAGATAATATTAAGCAGTGTATTAAACAGTTGTAGTAGTTTTTTATTTTAAAGAAAGTATTTCAGACTATTTTCTTCAGTACAGCTGAAGAACATAGAAAAGATTTGTGGGTTTCCTGCCTTCCCGTGCAGACTCTTTCTTCCACTGAAGAAATACATTTGTTCCCCATGCTGACAGATAAACCCTGTTTAACATTTAGATCTACCTTCAAACATGACTGTGGAGGTGGTGTGAACATGTAACTCAGTGGGTCTGGGGAGACACGAGTTTCGTTTAAGAAAGGACTCTGAAGACCGGTCTTGTCTTGGGCTTGCTTTTACGTGGTCTTGGTCTTGTCTTGGTTTCGACGGACTCAGATCCCTCGGTCTTGTCTTGGGCTTGCTTTCTCAGATCGACACAGTGGTCGGGAGATTTGGAGTCAACCGTCGGCGGAGTGGGGGGGGGGGGGGGGGGGGGGGGGTGTCTTACTGGGCTTAAGCCCGGGTCATTTTTTCAGAAGCCCGGGGTCTTTTGGAGTGCAATTTGTTTCATAGTTAGATGCCTGACTGACAACTGTATAAAACAAAAACTACACACAATATTCGAAGCACATAGCGCACAGTCGTAAATCCCCCCTAATTTTGGTATGATCCGAGCTCAGGCACTAGGCGACTGAGCACAGCACTAGTGATGGGATTTCCGGCTCTTTTTAGAGAACCGGCTCTTTCGGCTCGACTCACTAAAAAGATCCGGATCTTTTGACTCCAAACCAACTCTTCAGGTTGTTTTGTTGCTTTAATTAATTTATTATTAACAATAATATAAAATTATGCACAAAAGGAATTACTAATGTAAAAAAAAAAGTGGTTTATTTATATATGTTTATATATAAATATATGCTGTGGCTCCTAGAGACAAAGCACGTACAAACTCTAAAACACATTTCTAGAGTTAACTGAACTTCCAAAACAGAGCTACCTAGATCACTTAAATTACACAATTGAAAGCATATGTGTATTGTTTGTGTATTTATACACAAGCACTCATATATATTTAAATAATTTAAAAAAAAAAAGTTCATTTACCTGTTACTACCACACACCAAATCCAGCATACAGCATGATGCTATGATACATTATGTTGTGTCACACTATTCTAATCTCACGTTCCATTCTATGCAATGACATTCTATTAGTTGCTCAACTTAACTGTAACATATACAAACCTATAGGGTTGGTAAACAAATATTTGTGTCGGCAGTACAGATGTTAGCAATCACAGAGCCCCAGTCAATGTTTATGCAAAAGTTGATCAACATTGGTCCACTTGTGCAGGAAGAGAGAAAGAACATGCAAAAATACGTACAGACATACGCTACGATCATTAGACCACAACAGACCCAGTGTTGGGTAAGTTACTTTAAATTAGTAACTTAGTTACATTACTAGTTACTTCCATCAAAAGTAACTCAGTTACTTCAAGTTACTCGTTACTTTCAAAGTAACTAGTTACTAGGGAAAGTAACTTTGGTTTTACTCAGACTTCTCTTGTTAATGTGTTGCTAACTGGATACCCAGCAAGAGTGCCAGTCTTCTAGCTTGCTTACTTGCCACAAGTGCACTGCGCCACCTACCAAGGGAAAAAATAATGTGCATATTTCCACGAGAGAAATCCCACGCCTGGACCGTCGTTGACCACCGCCATGATTCTAGCCTACGTTACAGCGTCATGTGCACTTTTTACATCCAACACAAAAACTGCAGTCGTGGTGCTTTTAAATGTACTCAGAACTCAGAAATTCTGCCTTCCAAATAGGAAGATGTAGGCAACACCAGACTGCAGATGAGCTGCATACAGGGCTGGACTGGGACAAAAAATCAGCCCGGGCATTTTGACTAGAGACCGGCCCACCATTATAGCAAAAATCATAAAGCCTTTGAATGAAAACAAACACTGTTGTGACAGTGATGTACACTGTCTTGATGGTATATATGCATCAATCTATCAATCGTTTGTTGTAAGACTCAGATAATTATTTATTAAAAGCTAGATATTTTAAATGAGAATAAGAAAGTATTTATTTGTGCCCCCCTTTCCCTGTTAATGCCCCCACCCCACCTGGCCCCCTGGCAAAACTTTGCTAGACCCGCCCCTGCACAGTTACCAGCTGTCAGCTACATAGAAAAGGATCCTGGTGTTATTTGTCTCTCAGAAACAGTTCATAACTTCCCTTCAACTCATTCATGTCACCTAAAAGGTAAACCTCCTTCTCCATCACCTGTTCAGCTCTGATGATTCAGTAAGGACATCTCCTGGTTTCATCTTCATGTTTCCCTCTCACCAGATAACCAAACCATATCATGACCAGCAGCTTTACAGCTGTGGCTCCAGCAAACATCAGCTGATACTAGAAATTAATATTAAATAAATTCTAACAACAGCTGATCAAACGTGCTGCTGTTGTTTAACGTGACATCCGGTGGTTTCCTCTTTCTGGCGCAAAGCAGACGATAAATAAACAAGAGGGAAAAGCCGATCAGCTGATCATTGATCAGTTTCATGATTAAAGTAGCAACAGGAGAGGGAGGGGAGCAGTGTTGCCAACTTAGCGACTTTGTCGCTATATTTAGCGAGTTTTCAGACCCCTTAGCGACTTTTTTCTAAAATAAAAGAAAAACAATCTAATGATCAATTTTGACGTCTAAAGAGTTTAGATCGATCAGTTGTTTACATCACTCAACACAAGCAGAACTGCATTACTGCAGCACAAGACACATCGTCCACATTCAGAAGCACATCTCTGTATAGTGACTGGTCTTATGATTTAAACAGGCAAATGTTCAGCATTCAAACTACAGGTGAAGAATAGTCAAACCAGATGTTTCCCCCATTATGTCGAGATCAGCTAGTCAAGTACACACCTACACAGCATGTTAACAAACCGTGAAAAAAAGCCACACAAAAAATGAATGATTGCTGGTAAGGGTTTCTATACATTAGTATGTACGAAGGGTATGTTGTGACTTACCTTCAAAATTACAGCGGTCCTTCGCTATAACGTGGTTCACCTTTCACCTCGCTGTTTCGCAGATTTTTTTAGTGCAAGTTTGCATGCTTATTTTTTTTTTTACGTCACATTGTGTCCTGCGTCCTGATCGCTGCAGACGATCTCCTCCGTGACGTCTCTCCTGTACAGTACAGAATCGCTGCATTGATCGCTAGCAGTGTGACTCTGAAGTGCAGTACTGTATGTCCACGATGTCCACCAAATGTTTTGCTTCGTCAAAAAATAAAATTGGCTACTTGATTTCACCTATCGCTGGTTATTTCTAGAACATAACACCCGCGATAAACGAGGGACAGCTGAGAAATATAACATTTGAATCCATTTTCTCTTTTGCCCTGAGGCGCGGGGAAAAAATATTGACAAGTCGATGAACATCATTTACAGACATATTGGGTAAATGCCCAAGACATCTATAGAAATGCAAATCGCCGCTTGATTCATTCATTTGCTTAACTTGTTTTGGACCGTAAACAGGGCGCGAATAGGACACCGGAAACAAAGCTCCCCACAGGAGTTTCCGCACCGGAAGTAGCATATGCTAACGTGCACATAGTCAATTCTTTGAAAGAGGCAGGGTGGACTGCAAAAAGGAACTTTTTCCAGATGTGACTGGCCACTCCAACACTCCACTGTCTCAATTACCTATTTCTTGATGAGCTGTATTTTTGGTCACAGTGTTTCTCTACAGACTGCCATTTTATGTTTCTCTCTACTCTATTGAAGAATCGGGTGCTTCAGTTTGACTCGGCAGATAGCACTGCTGTGATTAAAAAAGCTATATATCACCACTGATGATACCCAAAGGAGTGGGAAACATCAAAGTATCTTGTCCTCTGACATACATACTGTATAAGCTTATCTGTGGTATCTGTGGCACTCATGGTTCCGGCTTGCTATTGGAGTGCAAAACAGCAACACTCTATATGAACAACTGAGTTTTATTGTGACACTGATATCGCTTAAAAAATATGCAAATCTTTTTTCTTTTCTTTTTTTAAAATAATGTTTATTTGAATTTAAAATGATTTCTATAGCTCAACATCACAACAACAGTCACCTATACTGTCAGGTAAAGACCCTAAAGTATTAGAGAGCATCCCAACGATCTAATGATCCCCTATGAGCAAGCACTAGGCAATGGCGGAGAGGAAAAACTCCCTTTTAACAGGAAGAAACCTCTGACAGAACCAAACTCAGTGAGGGGCAGCCATCTGTCGCGACTGGTTGGGTTAGTTTACCTGTAAGATAAACCATTTTTAACTGTTGTTTGTATGATAAGAGCCTAAATAACATCATTACAGCCTAATTAAGATTGAGCCAATTTGGGGGGTTTACAGCAAGTTTGGTTTGCTGGATTTCTCCAGGGAGTCTCTTACAAAAACTTGTAAGAGACTCCCTGGCGCTTCTTTCGATCTTTGACACAAGCCACTTCCACAAGTCTTCCTTCGATATGGTACCAATCAAGCGAATTTAAGCTTTTCGCTTGGTGATATTGAGGCTTAATGCATCTAAAAATCAGATTCTTGTCTTTGAAAATCCAGCATCCAACACTTTCATTGTTTGCCCTTTTGTTACAGGCCATGGAAATTAAAATTTCACATTTTTCATTTTTTGCCTGTTCATTTTTTAAGTTAGTAAGTATAAGTTTTACTAAAGTCTTAAGTATTGCATGGAAAATTGCAATTGGTGTGAATGTGATTACCATAAAAAGTGGAATTACTATCTTGCTTCCACGAGAGGTAAAAGCAACTTTTGTTGCCACCAGTTGTTTTGCAGCCATTCTGATTCTGGAAATCAGAGCTGCAATTCTTTCCCAAAACCAAGAAAAAGAGCGTCTAATTGTTGCCAGGAGCATGTTAAACATCGCCACAACTGCCCTGCATGAATTATTGATTGTTGTCCTGGTGATGTAAATTATTGCACGACCCACAGACAGAGCAGCAGCTCTTGGTAGGGAAGAGAAATATGAGAGTTTTGTGCAAACTCCAGATAAAATAGATTTTTCTGATTCTGTGTGAGTATTTTCTGTTTTGTTTCCCTGATTTTCACTGACTAACTCCAACCCTTTGGTTGTAGAATGAGTCAGTGACCTAAGTTTTGTGTAGCTGAAGAGTGTGGGGTCAAACTGACCATTAGTTGGACAGTAGTCTGGTGGAGCTACGTCACATGGCACACCTTTTGTTTGGTGGGCAGTGGATGAATCAGGATGATCAAATCCAAGACTTGATCTGATGACATTTGCAGCACGTCTAGCAGCCCACGAAATCGCAGACAAAAGCAGAAGGGGCATGTCTGCTTATAGTCAGTTCAGTAGAAGAGAAAGAAAATTTGTAATACAAACGTTGTGCCGCTTTTTACGAAACGTAGCAGTAAAGCATAAAATACCTGTTTTATGGAGGAACCAAGTGCTGTGAAATGAGTCCAAACCTATATTTAAGAATAAAGAAAGATGAAAGGATTCCAGACATCAAAGCCATCTGAGTGACATCATGTGTGTTAAACTCAAATGACATCATGAAGGAGCATGATGTCATTAGAGCATAGAACAGTAGTAACATTCTGGTTACCACGGCAATATTAGCATTTCTTTTCCTTCACATTAAAGCTGCTTAGTTTCTCAATTACTGCTTCACATGAAAAACTGAAATGATTCTTATTGTCTTTGCAAAGCACAACACAATAAATGATTAAAAAATTATAAAATTTGTAGTAGAATGTATTTATCCATCTGAGTAATTATGTTCTTAGAAGAATAAAAACACTGTAGATGTATGCACATATTAAACTCGAACTAATACAGTGTAAAACATAGAGGACTTTATTCCATGGAATAGAACTCTAAAGGCACATCATAATTTGATTAATTTATTTATTAAACTTGTTTTTGACAAATTAACACTATCACTACTGAAGGAAACTGTTTCCAGGGCCTAATCCGTGGATCGACTTCCTTCGAGGCGTGGACGTCTATCAGCAGAGAATGTACCTTCACCTATCAGCAGAGAATGTCCCTTAGTCTGTAACACAGTCAAATATATTCTCAAGTAATATTCAAGCATGCCATTCAGCGTGTTAGTACGAGCTCGGGAGCAGCTTGGGAGAACAAGAAAACAGAGACTGCTTTAGATTGTCTTCCCAAAGTGACTCAACTTTATTCACAAGTACAACAGTTTATATAGAGGGTAAAATTCATGAGACAGCAGATTATCAGTTTAAACCAGTACAGACCAAGATAAGGCAGTGTCTTCCTGCCCTTGGGTGAAGAAGCATCCTTTGTGTAGTGTATCAGTTCAGCTACAATTGTGATTATCTCAGCGACATATTTTCAAGGCACAAAACGAAGAGTTCTTTCATTAGTGAAATCTGAAACAAACCATTTGGCCTCAACAGGCGTCTAAAAGATTAAGAAACTAATGTAGCTGAGGGAGTGATCTCTGTGGTATTTCAACCTTGTACCAGCCTGTGATTCTCACACATCAATTCTTGGGTCAAAGAGAAAAATAACTAAAACAAAGGGGCCTTATTGAATGACAGAGTTTTCCTGCATAATGTCACTATAAAACAATATCCAGTAAATGCTACCATGGTACTAAAATACCTAACAGTTCCCCTCTTTTATTATTTTTAAAAATAATAACTCAAATAGAAAGGAAAAATCACAAATGTAATAACATAATATAAAAAGCAAATCATAAAATGTAATAGTTCACAACCTAATGTTCAATATACACATCAGGAACATCATTGGTAACATCTGGCACATCCTCAGGATCAATTTGTGCTAATTGCAAATACATTGAAGTAGCTGTACTAGTAGCTATATGGGTTATCATTGAAAATGTGGCTTGCAGAAATGTGAACAGGGTTGCACTTTACAATACGAAATAGTAAATAAAAATCCTAAGGTTAATGCAGTAGATATGATTAATAACCTAAATATAAAAAAAGACAGTTCTTTAGTCGTCTCCTGGCCTGGTCCCAGGTTCGTGTGATGACAATGGGCATTTCATTTTCTCCATTATCAGGATGAAACGAGTCTATCTTTATCAGGTTAGACATTGTGTGGTACTCTAGGCTTTCTGTTCCTGCTGGATGTTCGAGTACCTTGTTGTTGTTCAGGCGGGGGATCAAAGGGCTTTCTGAGTCTTGGCTCTTTCAGGCGTTGTGTGTTAATCAGTGATTGTGTGTGTGTAGGTGTATTGGATCCGGGCGCTGGCTCGCCTGAGTCGTCATCTATAGGTGTATTGAATCCGGGCGCTGGCTCGCCGGAGACGTCATCTACTTGATCCGACGCCTTAGGTGGTTTGGTGGGGCTGGTCTTAACCCTGCTGGCATGAATCCACTGAGGTTGTCTGTCTGTGAGGATGCTGGTTCTTCGTCACTGCCAGTACAGTCTGGGGCTGGAACACGCGCGGCCTCCCAGAGTGTCCTTGGTTTTAGTGACTTCTCCAACACGCATCTCCTTGTCTCCACTTGTGGAACCGTGGAGGGGAAAGGCTGAGAGAGACAAACTTTCTGATAGTTATTATTCAGTTTTTCTACCAGGTTGTGAACATCAGTGGACAATGCAATATACATCACCTTCTACCAGCGGTGCCCCTCTGGAAGCTGACCATGGTGTTGGAAATAGTCTTATTTCAAATGGAAATAATTTGGTTACTGCAGATGGAGTCATAATGTATGAAATGGAAAATCTGGTTGTGGTAAATGCTGATGTTTTGCTTTTGATTTTCCTACATTAGTTCGTGCACATGTTAGACAGGTTGCTAATATGCTTTTACTGCATGTGATGTTTTCTCAATTACAAATCTTGATTTTATTGCCCCTATTACCCCTCTTTGTCCGACATGACTCACACAGTGAAAATGTCGGGCAAGGACTGGCATCAGGGAATATGGGAGGGCAATCAAACCCTTAAGATTTTGTATAAGCCATCTCTGTCATCTAAGGTACAGTCATTATTCTCCCAACAGGTGTAATCACATGCAGAGGCTTGCTCTTGTATAAATTTTAAATCAACATTTGTTTCTAAATAGTCTGGGAGTGTAACAAGTGGCAGCTGTAGGGGCACAGATAATACTTCCTGCGGAGGTGGGAGCTGCAGCCTTGGCTGTCACGTCTGCTAAGGCATTACCTGTTGCTTCGTCTGTGTCAGCTGTACTGTGTCCTTTCGTTTTTACAACTGCAACGGCCGATGGTAGCTGTATAGCCTGAAAAAGTCTTTGCACAAGATCAGAATTAGCAATTTATTTTCCATCAGCAGATCTAAATCCTCTCTGTCTCCACAATGTGCCAAAGTCATGCACAACGCCAAATGCATAGCGGCTGTCTGCGTAAATTGTCACATGCTTATCCAAATGTAGCTCACAGGCGCGTATTAAAGCCATGAGCTCTGCTTTTTGTGCTGAGTGAAATGGTAATGAGTGAGCCTCTAGTATGATGTCAGGCACTGTTACCACTGAATAGCCACAAAGAAATGAGTTCTCACTCGGCCTTGAACAGGACCCGTCCACATAAACCGTGGCTGAGTCTGGGATAGGTGTTTGCTCTAAATCTGGACATGGTGCTGTGGATTCCTGTATACGTGTCATGCAGTCATGATCGTCAGGGTCGTCTGAACCATCCTGTCGGTCAGAGGAACACAGCATACGAATAAGTAAGTGTGCTGGCGAATCAGGTGTGCTGCTTGCTTTTATAGTGAGATTTGCTGTTGAAGTCAGTGTAGCTTCATAACCTGAGCGACGTTGTGCGGTCATGTGTTGTGTAGTTATGTTTGCTAGAATGGTCGTGACCTGGTGATTGGTGTGTAGAATAGTGTCATGTGAGAGTGTGAGCTTCTCGCAGTCCCTTATCATGATAGAGCAAGCTGCTACTGCTCTCAGGCAGGCCGGCATTCCCTGAACAATTCAGGCAGCACCTTTGAGTGGCGGAGGTCAGCACTCCCTTTAATGCATTGAAAGAGGCAGTCATTTCTGTGGACCACAGTATTCGAGGAGGCTTGTCTTTTTTACAACAGTCACGCAGAATGTGGTCATGAAAAGAACAGTCTGGTATCCACTGTCTGCAATAGTTCACCATGCCCAGGAAGGACAACATTTCCTTCTGTGTAGTGGGCCGAGGGACGGAGGTCACAGCTTTGACCCTGTCTGCAGTCATGGAACGTTTTCCGTGAGACAGTGTGAATCCCAAATATTGAACAGAAGTCTGACAGTACTGCATTTTCTTTGCTGATGCTTTGTGGCCAGTCTTTTGGAGGTGCTGGAGAAGCATGTGTGTAGCAGTTTGACATAGTTTTTCACTCGGAGCACAGAGGAGGAGGTCATCCACGTGTGGATCAGGGTGCAGCCCTGGAGGAGTAAAGCTGTCCAGGGTAGCACAGATCACCATTGAGAAAGCAGCAGGGCTGTCTATCATGCCTTGAGGCAGACGAGTCCAAGTGTACTGCTTATTTCTATGTGTGAATGCAAATAACGGCTGTGTGTCTTCATGCACAGGTACTGAGAAAAAGGAGCGGAGCATAAATCCACCACGGTAAAATGTGTATGCAATGCATGTCAATATGCTGTGAACATCTGAAACGAGAGGTGGCAGAGGAATGTTGACTGCATTAATTTGCCTTAAGTCTTGTATGAAACGCCATACGCCAGGTTTGTTAGGCTTTGGCACAGGATTGACAGGAGTGTGGGCTTTATTACTCCTGTAGTCAATAAATCTCCTATCATGACATCTAGGGCTGCGGCTTTTTCCGTGGAAATGGGATGTTGCTTGACATATACTGGCTTGTTGTGTTTTAATAGGTGTACGTGATAAAGTGTACAGTCAATAAATCCTATATCATTCTCACTTTTAGACCACAATGTCATATTCTGGTATTCAGCTGGCAAGGTAAGTGCAGAAATAGTACAGTCGATAGGGTAGGTTAGATCTATGTGACGACATGGTGTAGTTATGTCATAAACTATGTCTGAGTTATGTGACAAAATCACTGTTTGACCTTAGAGAAACAAAAGTGTGGCTCCCAGTCATGGGATTACCTGGTAGTGGCGTCTGTACACGTTTTTTTTGGCACAGTGTGTGACATAGAGTACCGGACAAAAAGGATGTTGAGTTCATTCTCTGCTGAGGGTCCAGCTGACACAGAGGATGTTCCTTCTCCATCATGTCGGTACATAGGGCAGAGAAAACATAAGCTGTTATCAGTGTCAGCAAACATTTCACCCTTTATGTTAAATGAAATACACAAATTCATTTTTGCTCTGGGTGTCTGCGGCTGCTGGAAAACTGAGCCACAATAAAAACACATATCTCTACTTTTATCCTTCCGTCCTCTGAAACTTCCTTGCTGTGCTGGAGCGGGTAATCCAGCATACATTAGTTTCTCACTTTCCTCTGAGCCTTCTACATCAAAATTCAACTTTATCTTAACACTTTTAGCTTTCGTGGTAGTATCTGCACTGGCCTTCAGTTTTACTGACCTGTTTTCTGGCGATAATCGTTCGGGATAGGGCTCCGGAAATAAATTAGAATGCATTGAACTTACAGTCCGTAAGTTGTAAACAAAGTCAGTCACATAAGCACTTCCGCATGTTCTGGATACGTGATCATGGACGTCTTCACCGATTCGCGGACGTAGGTTACACGTAACCGGAAATGGGAGTTGTACTGAGCCGTTATTTGAGACTTTATTTTGTATTTTATTAATTTTTGGTTTTACAGGTACTTTAGATTTTTTATCGGACCTGTCTGTGGTCTTTGAATAATTCTGACCCATGTTCAGTGATTTCCAGAGGGGTTTACACGCTAGGAGGATTTAGGTTAGTATTTATTTTTGCTGTGGCACACCTGAGGTTACTTGATTTTTTGCTAGCAATTTTATCTTTTTAGTGAGCAACTTCTCACTTTTTAACGAGCAACTTCTCGTTTTATGACCCCAGGCAACTTCCTGTGTCCTTTCTGCTGGTGAGCAACTTCTTAGTTTATGACAGCAGGCAACTTCCTGTGTCCTTTCTGCTTTTATTTACAAAACAACAGGCAACTTCCTGTGTTTCTATGTGGGCCACTAAAGAAGGCTCCTCAGTGTATCCCACTTGTTACTATGTGGGCCACTGAAGAAGGCCTCGTCAGCGTATCCCGTTTCTATGTGGATCACTGAGAAAGGCATAACACAGTCTTATAAAATAAAAGACGAGTGCCTACCTTCGTCAGGATCCCACTTCTCGACACCAAAATTGAAGGAAACTGTTTCCAGGGCCTAATCCGTGGATCGACTTCCTTCGAGGCGTGGACGTCTATCAGCAGAGAATGTACCTTCACCTATCAGCAGAGAATGTCCCTTAGTCTGTAACACAGTCAAATATATTCTCAAGTAATATTCAAGCATGCCATTCAGCGTGTTAGTACGAGCTCGGGAGCAGCTTGGGAGAACAAGAAAACAGAGACTGCTTTAGATTGTCTTCCCAAAGTGACTCAACTTTATTCACAAGTACAACAGTTTATATAGAGGGTAAAATTCATGAGACAGCAGATTATCAGTTTAAACCAGTACAGACCAAGATAAGGCAGTGTCTTCCTGCCCTTGGGTGAAGAAGCATCCTTTGTGTAGTGTATCAGTTCAGCTACAATTGTGATTATCTCAGCGACATATTTTCAAGGCACAAAACGAAGAGTTCTTTCATTAGTGAAATCTGAAACAAACCATTTGGCCTCAACAGGCGTCTAAAAGATTAAGAAACTAATGTAGCTGAGGGAGTGATCTCTGTGGTATTTCAACCTTGTACCAGCTTGTGATTCTCACACATCAATTCTTGGGTCAAAGAGAAAAATAACTAAAACAAAGGGGCCTTATTGAATGACAGAGTTTTCCTGCATAATGTCACTATAAAACAATATCCAGTAAATGCTACCATGGTACTAAAATACCTAACAACTACCAAACTCATTAAGACAACTGAGTAAAAGATAAATTATTGAAAATATTTTACTGCAACTTTTTATTTTGTTTTTTTTTTGGACTGTTTATTTGAATTCAGTTTCATATTATTTATATAGCTCCTAATCACAATAACCACCTCACGCCTCTCTGTACTGTCAGCTAAAGACTCTAGAGCATCCATCCATCCATCCATTCGCTTCCGCTTATCCTTTTCAGGGTCGCGGGGGGCGCTGGAGCCTATCCCAGCTGTCATAGGGCGAAAGGCGGGGTACACCCTGGATAGGTCGCCAGTCTGTCGCAGGGCTAACATATAGGAACAGACAACCATTCACACTCACATTCACTCGCACATTCACACCTAGTGGCAATTTGGATTATCCAATTAACCTATCCCCACAAGCTGCATGTCTTTGGACGGTGGGAGGAAGCCGGAGTACCCAGAGAGAACCCACGCAAACACGGGGAGAACATGCAAACTCCACACAGAAAGACCCCGGCCTGATGGTGGAATTGAACTCAGGACCTTCTTGCTGTGCGGCAACAGTGCTAACCACCGTGCCACCGTGCTGCCCGGTCTTTCTCTAGAGCAGTCTTTCTCAAATAGTGTGGCCGATGTCAGGGGGTAATGTCAGGGGGTATGGGAAGATGCTTTTATCGCCATACTAGAATAAACTGTAATTGCACATCCACTACAGTAGGTGGCAGGGTTTATTTTTGCACCAAGCATGTGCACGCACAGCACAGAGCAGGAGAAATGAAAGTGCAGTAAATAGTGATGTGCCATACCACTGATTTCCTTTCTGATCCAATACCAAGCAAAATTCAGGGTGGTGTCGCCGATACTGATCCGATACTGATACTTTGTACAAAAACATAACGTGTTATTGTATTTTAAATTATATCTTCATAATAATCACAGGACATCAGACTACTTGCTCCTATTGTTGAATTATCATATAGAAATTAAAAACTGAAGTTTTTTTGTTAGTTGATGCTATTTGAACATGTATATCTTGTCATTTAACATGTATATACGTGCCTGGACATTTCAACAAGAAAATTCAACATTCACAATTTCCCTCATTCACAGTACAAATGTTGGTATCAATCTAATACAAAGTAAATGCAGGGCCAGTATTGCAGAAGTTATTCGGGCAGCTAATTGGAGGAAAGTAGTGTGCCATGACTTATGAGATGAATTCACAATTTGCAAATTTTGAACACAATTTAAACACTGTGGAGGTAAACACAGACGACCCGAGAGCTCTCGATAAACACTGCTCGTTTATTACTCATCACCACAGAACTGAACACTTTGCCTCCAAAACACAGCAACAACACTTCCTGAGAACTGGGTGTGAGTGGAGCCTTCCAGTGGTCCACCACAACACAACTATATCACTGTGATTGTTACTTTCCACAACAATTAGTTAACACAACAAAACACACCTTTCACCTTTTCATGTGTTTTGAAACTGGGTTTTTGGAGACCTGGAATGTACATTTTTCTGGTCTC
Source organism: Copadichromis virginalis (assembly GCF_057382275.1). Taxonomy (NCBI): domain Eukaryota; kingdom Metazoa; phylum Chordata; class Actinopteri; order Cichliformes; family Cichlidae; genus Copadichromis; species Copadichromis virginalis. The sequence goes on from NC_140624.1 coordinate 33,883,864, forward strand.
TAAAGCACACATAAAGGTTCAAACATTTTTCAAAGTGCAAGTTTGAGGTTTATTTTTTACAAAGAAATAATTAACACAGTTCAGTGGGCTGCATACTGAACCTGAAGGATCGATTCAATTGTGCTAGTATCAATCAAATACCAATAGCAGAGTTGGTATTGATACTATTTGGATCGATCCGCCCACCTCTAGCAGTAAACAAACCCTCAAGATAAATGGAAAAATATTTAACAGTTAACAAAAAGAAAGGCGGAGAGAGACAGAGATAATGAGACAAACCAAAGTCTCCCGAAAGCTAAGACAAGGAAATATAACCAGTGTATGTAGCTTGGCTTCACTGTGACTACATGCACTTTAAATCTTTTCTGTTACAGACTAAAAAGCAATATTCGTAAAGTTATTCTTTGCTTTAAGTTGATTAATATTTCTTTTTTGTTTTCTTTAATGTTAATAAGGCTACAATGTTATGCAGCAATGTACTTATAGTAACAAATTTGTAGACAAATGATACTATTTATAATTGCAGAGGAGAGTGGCAATTATAACATGAACAACCAGTAGATGACAGTGAGGAGGAGAAACTGATTTGTGATCGAAAAGCACATCAGAGCCTTTGCAGATCCAAAAAGGAGAACTTTGTCCAAAGTATAGATAAAATAGATCCTGATCCTGTGTGAGGATGTTGTTCTCCTGAGTTTCACCGAGGAACTCTAAGCTTTTGGTTGTAGTATGAATCGGTTTCCTAAGTTTTGCGAACATGACGGCTGTGGAGTCAAACTAGGCTCTAGTTGGACAAGAGAGCTACGACACATGGCAAGTACTCTCAGAAAAATTATGCTTCTTAAATGGTTCTTCAGATGTCTTTATGGTTCTTTAAAGAAACATCATACGTCAAAAAAACGTTTTATTTTTTGGATGGCTCTTCAGCTATTACAAATGGTTCTTTAAAGAACAAAATGTTCTTCATCCCTAGCTATCTAAGTTTGATGGTGTAAAATGGCAGAAATATTTATTCACTAATGGGGGTGTGAATTATACTGTGGGAAATCCTGGTCTTGTTAGGAGAGACGGCATCCATCCCACTCTGGATGGAGCAGCTAGAAATATGGACAAATTTATTAAACCCCCAATTGCCAACTCAGGGTCTGCAGCCTTAAAGATTCCTTGTGAGAGTTTGATTGTGTGAATAGGTGGTGTGGGTAGAGTGTTAGTTTATTTTAATTGCTTTCTCTCAAATATGTGGATGGAGAGTTTTTGTTCTTGTTGCAACAGAACTGTTACTTTTGGGGACGAATGGGACCGCAGCGCAAACTGTTCATGATGAGTCTGAGTCTGCAGAGGGTCCCAGTGCACTGCAAGACGTCATGCTTTGTTCCTTTGCCAAAGACGCCACAGTTGCATAGACTGTATATATTAGAGCTGTTCCTTATATTTTGTAACTTGTAATCGTTTGTATTTAATTTAGTACAGTCTGTTACTGTTCTTATTGTCTTGGAGCAACATATGTATTATTATAGGGTCTACCTTACTATATAAAGCACCTTGAGGCGACTGTTGTTGTGATTTGGTGCTGTAAAATTTAAAATAGAATTGAACTGTAACCACATACTTTCATAACGGTTAATAAAGTATTGTGATTCTGATTCTTTTTTTTTTTTTTCTTTTTTTTTGGCCTGTCCCGTTTGGCTCTTTTGCCATCAGAATTGTTGTCTAAAGGCAAAGAAAGATGCCCAACGGATTTACTTTACCAAACTGACCATCCCAGCCTTGCCGTAATGGTCCATTTGATTCACCTTTTATTGTTTATTTTATTTTCACTTACTGAATACGGGACAGACTTGACTGGGGGAAAGAAAGAGGGAAAGAGAAACAGCTGAGAAGAGGGACGGGGGAGAAGGGCAAAAGACAAAAACCAACAGAACGGGCAGAGAAAAAAAATGCATATATCAATTACCTGGATCACCTGCTGAGAAAGAAAAAAGAAAGCAAGCAGAAGAGAACAAGAGTAATAGAATAAACAACATCACAATGATATATGGGAATTTGACAGTAAATACTAAATGTTAAACATTATTGTGCAGCACATAAGATCAACAGAACACAGTGTGCTTTGAGGTAGGAGCCAAAAAGGGTGTAGTTTGTGGGTGTGATCACCCGTGTGTACACCTGTGAGCATGGACGCGCTTGTTTTTTGTTTTTTAAAAGGTTCCTTCATGTAATAATCTGCTAGAGGGTGTGGGGGGGCCACAGCCCCGTCCTCCAGGGCGTGAAGCAGGTATGGAGGAGATCAAAACTCCAGACATCCAGAGGCCCCCAGAACACAAGAGACCAAGGAAGACCAACAGAGGGGCAGCTGCGCCACTGTCCCGGAAAGAGCTGAGGAGAGTCCCAGATGAGGGCTCACTCAGCAGCCGCGGAGCAGAAGCCAGGGGGAGTTGCAGTGACGTGCCCGTGAGCTCCGCCGGCAGCCAGCTGCGCCTGAGTGACCGAGCCCCAGGCCGAGAGGCCGGGGGCACCCCACCTCCGAAGTGGCCCGAGCGAGCCCCAGGCTCCAGGCCCCGATAAGCGGCCGCCAAGGAGTGAGCCGGTGTGTACCTGGACGCCCATCCCCGGACACAAAGAACCACCAACGCACCGATGTCTGAGGGGGTCCGCCACTGGCAGGGGAAGTGGTGGTAGGGGGAGATAGGCCTCCAAACCTTGGAGGGCCTGAGATGTCCCCAGATTCTGTGATTCTGATTCTGATACGATGCCACTCTATAGAGGGTCTCCTTCCTTGTTGTCAGCACTGTCAGTCTCCTGCTTTGTTGCTGGCCTCCAGCTAGGCCACAGAAAGTGCCCCATCGCCTTCACTTTCACTGTCCCCAAGAGATATGTTTGAAAAACAGTTATTTTGGTAACACATTTGTTATTAGAAAAGTGACTTTACCAATTATTGACATGGTATAGACAAGCTAGTTATAATTGAGCTACAGCAATTACAGCAAGCTTGTTTTTCAGAATTTTCAATTATTTACAACACTGGAAGAACAACAGACTTTTCATGTACTAAATATGTTTAAAATATGGTTAAATATATTGAAATATACATTTATTTAGTGAACATATGATTTGATGAACATTATATCATTGTAATATTTTTGAAATCATTTGCATTGTTAAAAATGAAAATAAATGAAATAAACAACTATTTGCGACACCTAGTTTTACACTTAGATCCACATAGGGCCATGCAGTGAAAGCAGCATTGCATCTATTTGTTAAACAGATTAACTGAAAACTGCACAAGGAAAATGTAAAAGTAAGCAAAATCAATATCTGACTGTGATGATAATAATGATGTTAGAACCAATTCATTAGAATAAACCAACCAGATTTAGAATAGTGAAATAAAACTCAAGTAAAACTAGGTTATTGCCCCAGTAAGGTAAGATTAAGAAGAAAGTATAAGGATTATAAAGAAAATGGCATCGACAGAAAACAGAAATAGCATCATCACAAGTCAGCCCATGCAAACCGCTAGAGAAGCAACAATGGTGAGTAATTAAAAACTGAAAGCAGAAGAATTCCAGTTCATTCCATAGCAGCTTCTGATTTCCCAAGGTCACAGAACACAGCAGAAGAGCCTTCACCTAAGAAGTGATTAGCCCTGAATCCGGCATAGAGCGGCTGAGTGAATGGAGGAGAGTCATGGTTTTAGAGATGCTGTAGAAGGACAGAATACCTGCTCTGTGATCCAGTTACACTCCAATTCTGTAAGATGGAGGGCTTGAGATAGATGTAAAGTATTCATCTATCTGAGTTTTCTGTTGGGATCTGATCTGTTGCTGGATATCAGAAATGCTTTTCTTGATGAGAAGGAATAGTTGTTGAAGTGTCCTCCCAGTGTCCCTCACAGCTTTATCAGCAGACTGATTAATGGCCTCCACCTCCTGCAGAAGCACCATCACATCTCCTTCTCTGTTCTTGATTCTCTCCTGAGTTTTTTCACGACTTGAGTTGACCTCTTTTTGCCGTTTCAGTCCTTTCTCCTTTCATACAATTCATACAGTAGCTGTGTCCACAGGGTCCATGCGAATTCCATGCTGCGTCGTTTCACCTCTCAAAGACAGTTATGTGAACTAGTTTAATTCTCTAAAATAGTAAGAACATTATTTAAATTACTTTATGTTAATTACACTCTTCTAAGACAAAGTAATTATTTTTTAAATATCAGTAGGATTTTAAAGGCTTGGAGGTTCAAAACTTAACATTTAACATACATCACACACATTTTGAGGATAAAAATCTCCAGATATCAGATCACCTCTCTGTCTCTCTGAAGCTAACTGTGGCTAAATGCACACAGTTAGCTTCAGATCATTTCAGTGTGAATGGGCCGCTTCCTTCAGAATCTCTCTCTCTCACACACACACACACACACACACACACACACACACACACACACACACACACACACACACACACACACACACACACCCCTCTGTCTATGAACAGACGTATTCACTAAAGTACGTTGTAAAACAGTGAAAGAAGGCGCAGCAGCGCCTCTTCTTTCTCAGGAGACTGAAAAGATTCGGCATGAGCCCCCGCATCCTCAGGACCTTCTATCACTGTGCCATTGAGAGCATCCTCACTGGATGCATCACCACCTGGTATGGCAACAGCACCGCCTACAACTGCAAAGCTCTCCAGCGAGTAGTGCGGTGCTCTGAACGGATAATTGGAGGTGAGCTTCCCTCCCTCCAAGACATCTACAGGAAGCGGTGCCTGAGGAAAGCGGGGAGGATCATCAAGGACTCCAGTCACCCCAGCCATAAACTGTTCAGACTGCTTCCATCAGGAAGGAGGTTCTGCAGCATCCGGTCCCGTACCAGCAGACTGAGAGACAGCTTCTTCCACCAGGCCATCAGACTGCTGAACACGTCATAGACACCTCAGCTTCACTACTGGAACTTTAACATTATGCACTACATACTGTACAGTAATGCCACTGTTTTGCACATATTCAACTCTGTATATTTTATTTTATTTATTTTATTTATTGTTTACTCTAATTTGTAAAATATGTGTACACACACACACACACACACACACACACACACACGTAGAAAAATATTTAGTATACACATCCAGAAATGCATATACTATTATATATTGTACATATATTTATTAGTTTCAGATGTAGCCATTCTTGTATTTTGCTTGTTTACATTATTGTATTTTGCACAACTCTGTTGCTTGTGAAGCTCGCACACAAGAATTTCACTCACATGTGCTGTACCAATGTACCTGCACATGTGATGTGGCAATAAAAGTGATTTGATTTGATTTGATTACCCTTGTCTATAAATAAAGACAAGAGCAAAATTAGAGCGCACATCACAGGGCCCCCACTCTCGTGTGAGCGCTCTGTGACTGCCCTTGCAAGTAAAAACTGCAGCGTGTGTGTGTGTTTCTACTCTCTGACTCTCAGCTGAAGAAGTGTCTTTAGAATACATCTCTTGACAGTCTTTCATGTGGAACAGCGAAACGCAAGTACGAAACCCAAGGGGTTATCACATGATTTGGAAGGCATTCTGGGCGCAGCCAGCGGATTTCGTTATGTGGGCATTTTGCCGTACCACAGGCAGAAATATTGCCGTTAAGTGCCTTCATAACTTGAATTTTTCATTAAATGGGGTATTCGTAAGCCGGGGTTCCACTGTATTTTGATCTTTTATGTAAGAAGTATTATGCTTTTATGGGAGCTTTTTACATTACCTTTGTCATTAACTTTTTAATTTTTGTGAAATTTATCAGGCCATGCCAAACTGGAATAGGCTTCTTCTTTTTTTTTTTCTTTTTTTACAGAAACTAATTGCACATGCAAGCAAACCAAAAATTAACCCTTTAAGACCTACCATAGAACCAAGCCCGCCAGAGCTTATATTATATTTTTACATGCTGTAGTGCCATTTTTGGGAGCATTTCAAGTTGCTATACATCAATACAACCATTATAGCCCAGATTTTAATAATATGTCTGCATTAAGTGCATAGTACTTACATAAATTGCAAAAAGTGCAATAAACTACAAAATAATTGAAAATCGTTTTTGCTTTTTTAACATATATTTCTAGTTAGAGAAATTTAAGAGGCGTATCCCTCAAAACTGTAAATACAAAAAAGTTGCATAAAATAGTTTCCTACCACAGGAAATTTATTTTGAGTGTCTTCATAGTTTTATTTTTGAAATACACCAATTTTTATATACTGCAGGAAAAACAAAAATAAATATTATAATGCAAATTTGCAAAAAAGCAGCATCTGCATCAAAATAAATTATTTCCAGCAGTGCAATATGAGTCCTAAGCATCCCAGAAACGACACAGAAAGTCATAAAGTCAAACATAACTTTTAAAAACACCAGTATAGGCTCATAAGGCCCTGATGGTAAAAAAAACAAACAAAAAACTACATTTCCGCGAAAATGACGTCACTTCCGGTTTCGGGCAGGTAATGGCGGACATGCAAAAGTTCGCGCTGACGTCTATTCCAACGTAGGAAGTGTTATGAACAGCTGATCGGATCGGCAAAGCGTGTTTCTGGAATATTATGTTTTTGTTGCTGCAAGTGCTTTTTATGCAGTTTTTGCAAAGCTTTATGTGGAAGGAAACTGTGACCTAGGACAAGCTGATGGCATAAGATGTAAGTACAACTCCTCCGGTTTCATATGCAAAAAAAATTATTGCGCTAGCTTACATGGTTGCAGAGGTACCGGGATTTAAAAATAGTTACGCAAAACAGAGCGTGCCCGCTCCGACCGGCTCTAAAGGGTTAATAAGCAAGCCTCTGTATGAAAGAGCCAAAGATCCAAAAGTAAGTATCAAGAATCAAAGCAGCTAAGTACTCAGAAAAATTTATAGACACTGAGGACTCATGGACAACAGGAAACAGATGGGGCATCATCCAAAATCTGAGACTACAAGACCGGTCCACGGTTAGGAGAGTACTGGGTTTTCTTTTAGAGACATCTAAAATAGGAATTTTAATTTTTCAACTCGTTGTTGCAAAATAGGCTGAGCGTAAACCAAGTCCCAACTATCATCCTAACCCTAGAGCCATTGACTTGGCATTGGTACTTACTGTGTGGTCAGTAGCAAGTTTTGCTTGCTATGAGTGCTTCAGTTTGTCTTTTTTAAACATTCTTCCCTGCAAAATACTCTGTAAGGGTGAACTCATATCATGCACAGTTGCCTTATTTCTTCCTGGAGCATCATTATTGTCAAGATCGCGTGGAGGTTGTGGTGTGAGGACCCTAATGCAGACGAACGAGGCAGAACTGAACTTTAATGAAAAATGAGCCTTTATTGTGGCTAAGAACAAAAACACAAGCCAAACAAAGGAAATAACCAGGGGAGAAACTAACATAAAACCTGAACTGGAAAAACTGAGTACATGAAACATGGAGATGCAGGAAAGGTTAACAGACGAACGGACAACAAACACGGGGACCTCATAAATACACAGAGGGATGAAGAGGGAAGAGGAAACACACGGGTAGCACAGCTGGGGTGAATAAACATAATGACATAACAGGAGGAAGCAAAACTGAACACACTGAACACAGGACACTTGACTGTCAAAATAAAACAGGAAGCACAGAGACGCAGACCTAAGATCATGACACCACACCAGGGATAAACAGGGATGCAAACGGGGAGACGAGATGAAACACAAGGAGAGCAACAAAGGAACAGGTAGGGAGAGGGAGCGAGAGGGGACACGAGAGAGAAGGAGTGAGAGGGGACAAGAGACAGGGGAGTTGCAGAAACATGGATAAACATGACAGACAGGAGAGGACTGGAACCCAAGGAGGGGGAACATGGGAACAGAAAAGGAAATCAAGACGCACACACACAAACCCAAAGAGAGTAAATGGACTGTTTCTTATATAGTGCTTTTCTACTCTCCCGAGTACTCAGAGCGCTCTATACATCATGCCACATTCTTTCTTTCTATACTTAGTGCTTCCTAACTACTTTCATACTCCAATGAATGCATTGGAGAGCAACTTGGGGTTAGTATCTTGCCCAAGGATACTTGATATGCAGACTAGAGGAGCCATGGATGGAACCACTAACCTTCCGATCAGTAGGTGACCCGTTCTACCTCCTGAGCTACAGCCACCCTAGAGAGGGACGCAGGACAAAGACACAGGGGGAAAACGGGGGAAACTAGACAATTCAAAATGCAGAATAAATTCCTGACCAACTAATGAACCTAAACATAAACTGTAACTACAGGGGTCCAACAAAGAATGGCCACGCATCATACTGATGTCTTCGGAAATTTATTTCTCTCTCTCTCTCTCTCTCTCTCTCACTCTTGTCTTCAGACACCGTGAAAACTGAAGAAACACAAAGTTTACAACATAAATGTTTTGAGCTTATCAGTCTCTCATATCAGTGTCCATAAACAGTCTTGTGCAAGCAGAACAGAAAAATGCACAATAATGGATATCACAAAAATGTCCTCTCATTACCAGTGTAGAACACGTATGCAACATTATACAAACAATATACATGAAACCATACCGTGTGCGCCTCTTGGACCACATGCAGAATAACATTAACGCTGAGGCTGTAGATGCATCTGTAGCCATGTATCCATGCTAGCTCCACAATGCCATGGTTGTGCTCTCAACCAAACTCTGGTCATGTGACAATTACAAACTTTAGCTCATACAAACTTACAGCACTTTACATATTTAACAAACCCATATTTTGTAATCACATATTTTAGACATGTTTTTTAATTAATGTTACACTTTTATCATCTTATGTTATAAATAAATGAACTAAATTAAGCATGAATCTATCACAGAAACATGAAATAACCAACTTTATTTTAACTGTCTCAGGGACAGTTACATAAACCATAATACAAAATTACACTAAAATACAAGAAAGCTCAAAACGCTGCTTCAAATGACCCAGGACGATCCAATTGTCCCCACTCTCCCACTGGCCTGCACTTATGCTGTCCTTAACAGTCCAGGTGACTTGTGCAGTTGAGTTCATCCTCAACATCTGAAGTCATCTATATCACACACACTTACTGAGGTAATCAATTTTAGGCAATTTTTGTTTTTGCTTAAATGGGGAAGCTGTGACACACTGTCTGCTCACCTCCAGTTAAAGATTTTTAATTACTTTTATTTGTTTTTGTTAATTTTTATAGCAAGTAACACAGACCCATGCTACATCACTGCACTTATAATCTATGCTATATATTTTGCCTGACCTCTTTAGGAGAGACCTCTTTTTCTAGACTATTTGAGCTCACACAGCTCAACACACGATCCAACGTAAAGCCAAAATCCAGCGTAGAGCGGCTGAGTGAATGTGGTCTGGACTCTGTGCAGGAGACACATGGTCTTTGAGACACTGTAAAACGACAGCATACCCGCTCTGTGATCCACGTATACTCCTATTCTGGGTGACTGAGGGCCTGAAATGACAGTTCTGATTTTGTTATGTCTCAGTTCATAACCATTTTTGAAACACTCCAGTGCCCAAGAACTGTCATTGTTCCCAAACAGACTTTCATCTCCTGTTCTGCTGATATTCTTGTATGAAACTGCCACTGAAAGTGCTCCTCCACTCCACACCACCTCCCAGTAACAACATCCAGTCAGACTCTCTCTGCTCAGGACTTGATGTCTGTTGATGAATCTGTCTGAGTGATGACTATATAAAAATTTTTTACTCATACATTTGACTTTTTTGTCCCCTTCAAATAAGAGACTTGTGTTTGCTGTGTTAAAATCCAGCGTTAGTTCTTGAGATAGTCCGAGGAACTCAGCTCTGGTTTTGGGTTCAGGTCGAGACATTACTGCATCCACTTCCCCCTCTAACTGTGAGACTGCGGTGCCAAAACGGATTTCCTGTAGTTTACGTTTGAACTCTGACACAGCTGTCATCACATCCTCAAAGTACTGCAAAGTACATGTTTTAATGTTGAGTGATCCAACAGATTCATGCACATGTGACAGTGAGGTGTACGTCTGGAGAAAGTGGGTGTGATCCTGTGTATGAAAGAGCTGCCCCAGCTCAGCATCTTTCCTCTTCAGCACAGTGATCTCATTCTCTATTCTGTCCTGAAGCTCTCTTGCACGACACACTTCAGCTTTCTGACGAGATCTGATCTGCTGTTTTACATCATTAAAGATCTTCTCACTGTCCCTCACTGCTTTATCAGCAGACTGAGTGATGGCTTCCACCTCCTCCTGAAGCACCTTTATGTCTTTTTCTTTGTCCTGGATTCTCTCTTGGATTTTCTTTCGACTCACCCCAAGTTCTCTCCGCTTTTTATTCCTTTCTGCTGTAGCTGAAACTGTGTCATGGCCTTTATGTTCATCCATGGAGCACAAATAACAGATACACTGCTGATCAGTGCGGCAAAATATCTTCATCACCTCACTGTGTTGAGAACAGATGATTTTCTTAAGCCTCTTTGATGTGTCCACCAGCTTGTGTTTCTCAAAGGCAGTAGATTCATAGTGAGGCTGGAGGTGCTGCTCACAGTAAGAGACCAGACACTGCAGACAGGACTTGATGGCTTTCAGTTTCCTCCCAGTGCAGACATCACAGGCCACATCTTTAGGTCCAGCATAGCCATGATCGGCAGGTGAAGCTTGGAGTTCAGTCTTCTGCAGCTCCTCCACTAACTCTGCCAAGACAGTGTTTTTCTTCAAAGCAGGCCTCGGTATGAAGGTCTGTCTGCACTGAGGGCAACTCTGGATGTTCTTCTGATCCTCTTCATCCCAGTAGCTTTTAATACACTTCATACAGTAGCTGTGTCCACAGGGAACAGTGACCGGATCCTTCAGGAGATCCAAACAGATCGAACAGCAGATTTTTTTCTCATCCAGTCTGCTTGTTTGCCGTGCCATTATCGCTCTCAGATAACAGAATGATAAAAAAAAAAATATATATATAGTACTACCGCATTAAAATTAAAAAAGATTTTTTAAAAGCAAATTACACAGAAACTACATCTTCTTTATGCGTGCTTCAATATCTGCATTGCGGCTCGTTTGTAACAGCATCCTGATGTCTTAACTTCTGAGAAGATCTGTGAGAGTGAAGCTGTAGAAAAACACTGAGACTGAACGCAATTGGTTGATTTTGTGAATAGTGAGGAAGTTTTCAGCCTGCAAGTCATGCCACGAAGCCACAACTCTTGAGAAAAGCACCATGTGGTTCTACCCACTGTTGACAACACAGAGTATAAGATGCAAATACTAGACACCTTACACAACCTTAACTCAGTCCTTGACAATTTGTAGACAATTTCAAAATAACAATGTTCTTTAAAATGGATCAGTGAGTACCGCTTTGCATTTATCACTCTGTCAGATCCATAAGATTATCATTAGGTATTTCAATGCTGATTACAAACTCGTTTGAGGCTAACAAATGGAAATTAGAACCCAAATTCAGATGTGGAGTTTAAGATCTTGGGAGCGCTTCACAGGGAGTGGGACCGAGGCTGCTATTACTGCATAGATGTCACCAGGAAACCAGCTACATTTCTACTATCAGACCATTCTTTCTTGTGTCAGAGTATAAAAACATGGCAACACAGAGTCCACACCTAGTGAGGAATTTCATCTGTCAGAAAACACAAAAGACCTCAGCTGTGCAGTCCAATAATACAACAGTCAGTTTGGATATTTTAACGCCCCCATGATCAAAAGGCAAGGATGAGCTGCTGCAGCTGAAACTAGATGGTTTTAAGAAGAGAATTTTGAGTGAAGATATTTTCACTTAAACTGTTCCATTTCTGGAAAAATAAGCTTAAATGTCATACATTTAACTGTATTAATGAATATGTATTGAGTTTAAATACTCCAATATTATCCTAGAATGCAACCAACACACATTTACAGTGGTATGCAAAAGTTTGGGCGCCCTTGATAATTTTCATGATTTTCCTTCATAAATCTTCAGTTGGTTGGATCTGCAATTTCATTTAAATGTATCATATAGCAGAGGAACACAATGATATTTGAGAAGTGAAATGAAGTTTATAGGATTTACAGAAAGTGTGCAATAGTTACTTAAACTAAATTAGGCAGGTGCATAAATTTAGGCACCCTTGTCATTTCATTGATTTGAATACCTTTAGCACTAATTATTGGAACATAAAATTTGTTTGGTAAGCTCATTGACCCTTGACCTACATAAGAAAGGTTATTTAAGGTGGCCAAATGCAAGTTTTTCCCCTCTTTGCATCTTCTCTCAAGAGTGGCTACATGGGAGCCTCAAAACAACTCTTAAATGACCTGAAAACAAATATTATTCAACATCATGGTTTAGGGGAAGGATACAAAAAGCTATCTCAGAGATTTCAGCTGTCAGTTTCCACTTTGAGGAACATAGTGAGGAAATGGAAGAACACAGGCACAGTTCTAGTTAAGGCCGGAAGTGACAGGTCAAGAAAAATCTTAGATAAGCAGAGGCGAAGGATGGTGAGAACAGTCATAGTCAACCCACAGACCAGCTCCAAAGACCTGCAACATCATCTTGCTGCAGATGGCGTCACTGTGCATCATTCAACTATTCAGCGCACTTTTCACAAGGAGATGCTGTATGGGAGAGTAATGCAGAAGAAGCCTTTTCCACGCACATGCCACAAGCAGAGTTGCTTGAGGTATGATTAAGCACATTTGGACAAGCCAGCTTCATTTTGGAATAAGGTGCTGTGGACTGATGAAACTAAAATTGAGTTATTTGGACATAACAAGAGGCGGTATGCATGGCGGAAACAGAACACAGCATTCCAAGAGCTAGCCACAGTAAAATATGGTGGCGGTTCCATCATGTTGTGGGGTTTGTGTGACAAGTGCAGGTACTGGGAATCTTGTTAAAGTTGAGGGACACATGGATTCCAGTCAGTATCAGCAGATTCTTGAGAACAATGTTCAAGAATCAGAGACAAAGTTGAAGTTGCACCGGGGCTGGATATTTCAACAAGACAACCACCCAAAACACTGCTCAAAATCTACTAAGACATTCATGCAGAGGATCAAGTACAACGTTCTGGAATGGCCATCTCAGTCCCCAGAGCTGAATATTATTGAAAATCTTAGGTGTTACTTAAAGCGTGTCACGGCCCAGCGGCATGAGGGAACAGAGATGGACACAGGTGCAGAAACCAACCCGGAAGCGAGACGGTAAGAGAACAAAGGATTTATTTTCACCCACAGGCAAACACAAGCAAAAACAAAACGACGCCACCACACTAGTGGCGCGTAGGATAATCTAAGATAACTAAGGGTGACCTAGACACCTCTAGGAGACAGCTGAACAGCAGAGGCAGCGGGGAGGTGGAAGCAGGACTATGTAGGGGCCGGGGCACTGGAATGAGAGGAGATCACGGTCAGTGGGATCCAGCAGACAATCAACGATCCTCCACAGTTAAACTGAGTTGCCTTACTTGGTTTCAGGTGGAGGGGACAGGTGGGGCGGAAGGCCCGGAAGCGGTCGAGATGTGGGGAGGCAGGCAAGTGAGTGGTGGGCCGGCAGGCAACGTCGTATCAGCAGCAAGCGGCCCAGGTCCAGGAAAGGAGGGAGACAAGACCTCCACTCCAGGTGCTACCTCTGAGAACAAGTCATCACACAGGTTCTGGACAGAGCAATAATGCTCCACTTGACTAACATGGGGATAGTAGATACTCAGGCGATGAACGGTTGAGTGCTCAGGTCTGATATACTGCCAGAATAATTGCTCACAGGTGGTCAGCCAGGGAGGAGCAACCAAACTCCACCTAAAGGAGGAGCCGCTGTTGGAGACCTGCAGGTACCCACCCAGATCATGACAAAGCGGGCTGTCCATGCTCGGAAACCATCAAACCTGACTGAACTGGACATGTTTTGTAAAAACAAAATGGTCCAAAATACCTTCAACCACAATCCAGACTCTCATTGGAAGCTATAGGAAGTGTTTGGAGGCTGGTATTTCTACTAAATATTGATGTAATTTTTCTGTTGGGGTGCCTAAATTTATGCACCTGCCTAATTTAGTTTAAGTAACTATTGCACACTTTCTGTAAATCCTATAAACTTCATTTCACTTCTCAAATATCATTGTGTTCATCTGCTATATATGATATATTTAAATGAAATTGCTGATCCAAACAACCAATGATTTATGAAGGAAAATCATGAAAATTATCAAGGGTGCCCAAACTTTTGCATACCACTGTAAACAGTTAAATAAAACTAAACTAAAAAATTCTTACTGAAAATGAGGTTGGCGAAACTCACGACACAAAAAAGCAGCAAATTTAATGGAACAACATGTAAACTTGTGCATTTTACTGAACAGAGTATGAACAGAGTATAATGAGCTGATTTATATGCACTAAATAACAGCGTGAGTGTTTCACAGTCCTGGAAGAGGAACACCTTGAACTTTGAACACAACTGCTTAAAGATTTCTATAGTTATGATAGTCACAATCTTTATGATCACCTTACATCCTGGTTGGATTTGCTTCAAGAAAACATCTCAAGACCACCTGACATCTGATTGATTTTGATTCTGACTTCACTTCCACATTTGTTGATTCAGCATCATATTAGTGAGGGATGCTTGGGCCTAAAAAAAAATCACCTAGTACCCAGTTGAATGAAATAGATTCAACGGCCTGCTGGAAACATTCCTCAGGGATTTTGCTAAGATCATACAGATCTGCTGGCCATATGTTGTTTACACCGAATTCTGACCCTACCCTCCGAATGTTGCAGAAACTGAGACTCTTCAGATCCGGCAGCACTTCACCAATCTTCTATTGTGCAGTTTTGGTGAATCAGTGTGAACTGAAGCCTCACTTTTGTATTTTTAGCTCACAGGAATGGCACCTGGTTTGTTCTTCTGCTGCTTATCGACCTGATAGATTGCCAGTTTCTGAAATACCAGCCTGTCTCGCACCGATAACCACACCACGGTCAAGGTCACTTTCATCACATTCTTGATGCATGCTTAATCATCCAGGTCAGTAAACCCCAAAAAGTTGATTCTGTTCATTTGGACGTTGCATTTTCAGTGGGAGAGCTGAAACGTTTATCCACCTGAAAACGCTACGTCCAGATGAACAGAATCAACTTTTTGGGGTTTCATCACATTCCTCGTTCTGATGCTGTTTGAACTTCAGCAGGCTGTCTTGATCATATCTACCTATCTAAATGCATCAAGTTGCTGCAATATGAATGGCTGATTAGACATTTGCACTAACAAGCAGCAGACCAAGTGTACCAAGTGACTGATTTTTTTAAAATCATTTTTACTTCTATTATTACAAACATAAGCTTTAAAAAAATAAAATAAAATAAAGAATGTGTTAAGAGCACCAGAGCACTTTCCCATAAACTGCTTCATTGATTACAAGAGGAAAAAACACGATACCCATATTACATATCAAACATGATTTACATTACACTGAATTGGTACATCATCATGTTTAGTATTTCATGAATCAATTTAGGCCACAAACTGTTCAATGAAAACAGATCTACAGACCCATGGATCAACACTACAGCCAAACCAGTGATGATTGGTTTCACTGGTTTGGTTCTGCTTTGTTTTGTCTGCAGGCATTTTTATATCACACTTACTCTTTTCTATTTCTAACACTCAGGACATAAAAACACACCCTGTTTCGTGAAACCACTCCTCTTCCTGGAATTATCTGAACCATAAAATACCCTCCCCCTTCTTCCTGTTTGCCCTTTGATCAACATAACTTCCTGTTTTCTGATCCTTCCAAATATATGCCAGAGTGCAGACAACTGACAAGATAGCAAAGCAAGAAAAAGGAACTGAGTTTTGGTTTGGATCGGGTGGCAGGAAGTGAAACTCTCACACACGCACTCTCTCTGAGGTAAAATGGCGCAGCAAGGAATTCAGCTCGACCAGGACAAACTCTGCTGTTCGATCTGTTTGGATCTACTGAAAGATCCTGTGACTATTCCCTGCGGACACAACTACTGCATGAACTGCATCAAATGCTGCTGGGATAGAGGTGATCTGAGGGAGATCCCCTGCTGCCCTCAGTGCAGACAGGCCTTCATACCAAGACCTGCTCTGGTGAAAAACACCATGTTGGCAGAATTAGTGGAGGAGCTGAAGAAAAGCGGACTCCAAGCTCCTCCTGCTGATCACTGCGATGCTGGATCTGAAGATGTGGCCTGTGATTTTTGCATTGGGGAAAAAATGAAAGCTGTCAAGTCCTGTCTGCAGTGTCTGGTCTTTTACTGTGAGCAGCACCTCCAGCCTCACTATGAATCTCCTGCCTTCAAAAAACACAAGCTGGTGGACCCCTCCCAGATGAGGATTATCTGCCCTCGCCACAATGAGGTGATGAAGATATTCTGCCGCACTGATCAACAGTGCATTTGTTATCTGTGCTCCATGGATGAGCATAAAGGTCACTGCACTGTCTCCGCTGAAGCAGAAAGGAAAGAGAGGCAGAAAGCACTCGGGGCAAGTCATGAAAAACTCCAGCAGAGACTCCAGGAGAGAGAGGAAGCCAAGAGAGTGTTTCAGCAGGAGGTGGAGGCCATTAATCACTCTGCTGATAAAGCTGTGAGGTGCAGTGAGACGATTTTCACTGAACTGATTAAAACAATTGAGAAAAGAAGATCTGATGTGACCCAGCAGATCAGACTTCAGCAAAAAACTGAGGTCAGTCGGGTTAAAGAGCTTCAGGAGAAGCTGCAGCAGGAGATCTCTGAGCTGAGGAGGAGAAACACTGAGCTGGAGCAGCTTTTCCATACGGAGGACCACACACAGTTTCTCTGCACTTACACCTCACTGTCACACATCAGCGAATGGACAGATTCACCGAGCATCAACATCCGTCCTCTGCGCTACTTTAAGGATGTGACAGCAGCTGTGGCAAAAGCCAGGGATAAAATGCAGGAAATGTTTAGTGATGTTTATACCAACATCTCACAGACAGTGAGTGAAGTGGATGTTTTACTGCCACAACCAGATCCCAAAACAAGAGCTACATTCTTACAGTATTCCTGTCAGCTCACACTGGATCAGAGCACGGCAAACTCATTATTGATATTGTCCGAAGGGAACAGGAAAGTAACAGGAATGCCCACTTTGCTAGCGGCAGTGCAACTGGCAGTGGATTTATATGCCAACAAACCAGAATCACATGCTTTCACTAACAGGTTTCAGGTGCTGAGCAGAGAGACTCTGACTGGACGTTGTTACTGGGAGGTGGAGTGGAGCGGCGGAGGGGTTACAGTGGCAGTCACATACCGGGATATCAGCAGGAAGCAGCAAGAAGAAAGTGAATTCGGACACAATGACAAATCCTGGGCTTTGCAATGTGTTGACCAAAGATGCTTTTTCAAACATAACAAAAGAAAGACTCCCATTTCAGTCTGCCGGCCGTCCAGAGTAGGAGTGTACCTGGATCACAGAGCAGGCATTCTGTCCTTCTACAGAGTCTCTGGCACCATGACTCTCCTCCACAGAGTCCAGACCACATTCACTCAGCCCCTCTGTGCCGGACTCGGACTAGATATGGGATCCACTGCTAAGCTGTCTGACCTCAAATAGACTGGAGTTATTTAACAGCTGGTGCGAGTGGATAGAAGCTACACTAATCATGATGATGTTTGTTATGCTTCTATGATCATTTCTTTGACTAATTACAGTAATTTGTGGGAAGTTTCGATGCATGCTCAAACATGCAGGTAAGGAAGTCCCAAAAAGTTGATTCTATTCATCTGGTTGTGGTGTTGTAATTTGTGGGGTCAAAATACAGAAATACTACATATTTCATAACTTCATTTATGTTTCTAATCATATCTCATTAAATAAGTGTCCCTGTACTGGGTGCTTATTCGTTTAATGTTTCTTTAGGTGTGTTAATAGCAGAAGAGCAGAAGAGAAAAGGTGATGAGGGTCACTGAAAAGCAACACTCCATGATTATTAAGCCTTATTGGTGTGCAAAGTGTTCATGATATAAATGGGTACATGTATATTTCGTACTCTGTTCAGCTGCACTATGTGGACATTCTTTATTTTCCAGTGTTGATGCTGCCTATGGGGGTGCGCAAGGGGGAAAGTGGTGGCAGTCTGGTCTGATCAGGGGGCAACATGTGACCCCCTTTGCACGACAGGAGGTGGATCTCTCTCCTGAGGGCTTCAGCTTGCTGAGACTGCTTTATCACCAAGTCTTGGAGATTCTGGATAGCCTCCTGGTCTGTGCGTCTCCTGTAGTCCTGGAACTGTTGTCTGCCCTGGATACATTCACACATATATAGATTATAGAGTATATGGGCAAAGTAACACATGATAGCAACAAATATTTTGTATATTTTGTATAAGTCTCTGGATCTGAATGAGAAAAGCAGAATTGCATAATTATAGCGGGATTCACTTTTTATCCGGAACAAAAATGAAATATTAACATATTAAAAGTATTTATGTTAAACGACACTATTAAAATAAACTGCATTATTTGTTTATATATGTGTGTGTGACACCGTGGATCCCAGGCTCATCAGCCTTGCACATTGTTTACCATTTTCTTTTGGCTGGTGCTGAGTTTAAGCTGTAGCTCCTTCTTCTGTTCATTCAGACTCGTTGCACTGCGGAGATGCTCCGTATTACACGTGGTCACCTCCATCACAGCTTGACGTGCCTCTTCTACCTTAGCCTGAACACACACACCCCCCAAGTAGAAGATTTAAAAAAAATGTAACCCGAAGTGGTTTTAAAATGTTCATTTTGCAAATGATCAAAACAGCACAGATGTAGACATCTCGCACACACACAGATAAGCATACATCCCACTGTCTGATCTCCTTGGCGTATGCGGCTTCTTTGAGGAGCTTTTCCTGCTTCAGCTCCTCCAGCCTCCTGTTCCCCGATAGCATCTGCAAAGCTTCCAAATCCACAAGCCTCCCAAACTTTGTTCTCATCAACTCGTTGCATTGCTGGTCCAATGCTGCACCAAGATACAAGCAGGCACCCAACAGCACAGATTAACAAACACATGATCAAATCTACGCATGAAGAAAGTCACAGGAATATTTTCTTGAAGCCATGTGGCAAATCCTGCAACACAAATCTGGATTTGTTTTCATCTGCATGTGTGTTTTCTTTTAAAGCTAATGTCTACATGTGACCTGTGAACTTCTCGTATATCTTTACACTTCAGCTCTTCCATGTCAGAGACTCTTACTCTGGATCGTGGCAGCCATGTTTCTGCGGTCGTGGATGAGCTTGGTGTGCTGCTGGCGAGCTTGACGGTGCAGATCTTTCTGATGAAGCTTTTCCCCCTGCAGCTGCTGGATGCGCCCCTTCAGCCTGTCCAGCTCACTCTTGTCCAGCACCAACGCCTCATTCAGATCTGACGGCACTGAGCCATTAACAACATACTCAATCTGGAAGACGCAGGGTGAAAGTGGAAGGAAGGAGAAAACAAAAAGAAAAAGTTCAAGAACTTCTGTAATATAGACTAAACTGCACTGTAACCATTTCTTTTAAATAAAACATCACAAAGTATTGCATGGAAGTCTATTATGGTCAATATTCATAATAAAAATCTGTAAAATCCATGAAAATGTTTTGTTTTAATCCTGTTTGGCTTTGGATCAATAAAGATCAATAAAATCACGCATGCAAAAGAGTGTTCTTCTACTTCGTTTCTTCATTTGAATTTTTGTTTTATTCACTTTATTTAAAGACTTAAACATCTCTACGAGGACAAAAAAAAAACATGTACACAGAATGTTTTTTTAATGGCTATTAAAATTTGTGGATATTGTGTGATCGCCACGGTCCAAATGCCTATTCTGAGAAAAACCTTTTATTTCCTGCAATATTCTTTTAAAATTTATAATTTCTAAAGTGTATTTTTAATTAACATACATTTAATTTTTTAATTAAAAAAAAAAAGGCAGGATTTGTATAGATTTTGTAAAAGCTTGGATATTTGGTGAAATGGACTAATCAATTGTTTTTGTACAGACTGAGCTGGTTGTACTTTCTCACTATAAGTATTTTTGACAGCAGGCAGACAATCATCTGTTATGTGTTGTTATGACTTGCTTGAAGCAGTTTTGTCACCAGAGAATATCCAGCATGACATCCCATTTACCTGGTGCAATCTCAGAGGAACCACAACATCCAGTTCACTGATTTTCTGCAGTTTCTCCCTGTTGATTAAATCCAAGTCGTCTTCCAGTGCAGCCCGGCTGCTCTTCACCGATTTCTCCTGCAGAGCAGATCAAATCCACGCAAAAACACAAGCACAATAACATGAGTGCAAAACACACGAGTGATAACAAGAGCAAGGTACAGAAAGCACAACAGTGATGAAAACCGATGAGTTTGACCTTTTTTGCGAGGCTGTCGCTCTCCTTCTTCAGAGCTTCAGCGCTCTTTTTCTCCTCTGTTAACAGTTCCTCCAGGTCCAGTCGACGTTCACGCAGCTGCAGTGTGTTCTCAAACAGCTCAGGTTCACAGCCTGAGACACACAAACACAGACTTATGCTTAAAGTCAAATTAAAGAGACCTGTTTTCAGGCTGAAAAATGAAATGACCTGAAATCTGTCTTTAATGGTGCATTTCAAAGTACTGAAACGTTTCTGTGCTCCTGCTGGAACAACAGAAAAGTTTTCACTGTTAAAAAATTAAAGGAGATGAATGTTTTTCACCACTTTACTGACCTTCAGGGCAAATACTGTCATTCACAGCAGCTCCTCCTTCTTCACTGTCATAATCATCATCCCAGTCATCGTCTTCTTCAGAGTCTCCATCACTGTCTCCATCACTGTCCTCTTCTTCTACAAACACACACTGTGATCATAAAGTACTGATGCACACATCGTTACACACACTGTGTTACTTTCCCTCACCTTCATTTCCCGTCTGCTCCTTCTTCTTCACACGTTTGATCTTCTTCTTGAAGACTTTGGTCAGAAACTCTTCATACTTATTGTTTTCCCCGAGCGAAGCCTGGAAGGCAGCGGTCAGAGCCTTCTCCCTCTCCTGCAGCTTGGCTATGTCTCTCCTCTTCATCTCCAGCTGTTCATTGCACTCTCCCAGCTTTGACTGTGAGTGATCAGAGGAAGGAAGTGTGAGGACTACAATAACTGCAGGTCCAGTGTTGTGCTTACACAGTTTTTTGGCAAATAATGATTTCCAGGCCACCAGTGTTTGGCAGCAAACACTACACAGTTATTGTAGTTATGTGTGGAAAAAATGAATTGTAAATTTGAGTCACATATCTGATAAAATCTTCATGCTTCAGGTCTGTTTTCAAGTCTTTTTTTTTATCAATTTAAAGTAAGTCAGTGTTATTTTAAAGCACATTTAGCAGCAGAACAAATAAAATAAGGAATGTCACTGTAAAATAGCAATGTATGAAGCCACCAGAAGCATCAAGAGTACAACAACTACTGATGAATGCAAGTGACAAGCTTTTTAAAAGCTGACAATTGTGCCGACCCTAAACAAACAAACCACTTGCTTCCACGTCTTCCTGTTATGACAGTCACCTGCATGCCCTCTGACACTAAAAACCTCCTCTTTCTCTTTCTCCATCTTTAACATCTACCTTTCAATAAGCCCAACATCTCTCCTCTGCTCGTCACCAAATGAGCCACTCTGTTTTATCCCTAAACTGTCCATTCAAAATAACGATGCATGTGGATGCGCATAGGTGAGCTAAAACATAAGAACGCTGCTATATCCTTTTAAGCAGATTACTATAGCGTATTATTAAATAAAAACACCAACTCCAGGCTAATTCAATCCACCTACTGTGATGCTGTTCTCCTCCATAATGCAGGTGTTGAGCTTCTCATGTAAGCCTCCCTCTCTCCTCTGAAATTGTTTGAGGAGCAGCATCTCCTGAAAGAGCGTCACCAGGCGGAGGTCAGCCAGCTTCAGCCGCCAGTCCAGATGCAGCTTCTGTCGACACAGCAGCAGCAGCTCCGCGTCAAACTGACAAACCGCAGTCTCCATCTGAGGATAAAATCCATCCCCACATCAGTTATTATCCAGAAGACATTCCAACTAGTTATTCAGTTAAAAATCAAATTAATGACAATGACCTCCTCCAGCAGAGTGTTCTGCTCATGCAGCAGTCTGATCTCCTCCTCCTTCTGAAGCTCCTCCTCCAGCTCGCTCAGTTCAGATCCTTCGTCCACTGGTGTCTCCTCTTCTTCTCTGGTTACAGATGAAACAGACAATCTGGGAGTTTCTTCTACATCTCTCCTCTGCTCTTCTTCCTTTTTATCCTCCTCCATTTCTTTCTCCAGCTGCTCCAACAAACTCGCTGCTCCCTCCTGCTCCAAATCCCTAAACCTTTTTAAAAACAAAACATAAAAAATCTACAGTTTTTGTTTTCTAATGTTTTTCATGTCATTGTAGCAACAATGTCAAGCAAACCAACTGAAACCATTTAAAGTTTTGGTTTTCAGAGAACAGCCATCCTCTGTACCTCTGCTCCCTCAGTGACCGGTATCGCTCCAAGGTGGAGTGGCTGTACCACAGCTTCTCCTCTGGCACTTCCTCTGTTAACATGTTGGGCAGGATGGGTGGAGGCCGGCGGAGATGAACCGCCAGGCGCTGCTGGACCTTCTGCAGCCGCTGAGCCTGAGCACGCAACCAAGACACCAGACGAAGTTTGGAGTCCCGCAATGCCACGATCCGTCTGTTCAGCTCACTCTGCTTTTCATGCATCTAGTGATGATGGAGTGAGTCATTAGATTATCCAGATAATTTAATAATGACATTTAAGGACCATAATTATATGCCTGCACGTAGGTGTGAAATAGATAGCACAAAGTATATTTAAAGCAGATGTGAACATCTGGGTATTAGTGTGAGTTTGTACATTTTCCTCCAAGGAAATCAGTTCTTCTCTCTTCATCTCAGCGTTCACCCTCCGGTGTTTCACCCCGATGTAGTCCCCGATGTTCTCTTTGGCTTCACGGATGGCTTCCACGTCCTTCGGATCTTCATAGTCCTCACTTGGTTTCTCTGCGTAACTGAGACACCAAAAATCCAAATACATTTTTGAACCAGCATCATAGTAATCATTTAAGCTCCAGCTACTCCTTAGTGGGTTAACCTGACACTGCAGAGTCACTCACATTTGTGCCCATTCCTGCTTCTTCTTTTCTATTTTGGCTCGAGCTTGCTCAGCTTTCTCTGCAGCCTTTCGAAGTCTCTCTTCCTGACGATCTCCCAGCTTGATCTTGGCTGTACGAATCACTGGGTGGCATAACACCTCCTCCTCTGAATGCACATAGGTGACAATGCAGGTCAAGATATATCTTTGATGTGTAAAACAAAGACACAATCACTTTCTTACCGTCAATTTTGGTGCTGCCTTTTGCAGTCTCTGCTCTGACTTTCCTACAATCTAGTGCAGCATCTCTGTGTCCAACAGGCTCTCTGGTTGTGCTCCGATGCCTGACCTGAGCTGAAAGCTCGGCAGGCTCCGGTAAATGGTAAGTGGAGACTCTGTGGCTGGTCTGGATGGCAACCACAGTGACCATTTTTCCACCAAGAGAGTCCCTGAACCTGACATCAAGCATAGGTGTTTGTCATTTGGCTACATACACTATTCTAAAGATGCACGCTCATATTTCACTTGGCCAAAGTTTCAAGTAATGTAGTCTGTGCAGGTCAGTGGTCAAGTCAGGAACACAGCTTTGTCCCACCAGCTGTTCAAGCTTTCTGTTTGAGGGGCAGGCAGTCAGAATCAGAACAAAGCTGGCTGAAAGGGACGCTAACCTTAGAAGGAGAGGAGCTAACACTTTGTTTCACACCAAAAAGGCTCTTTTTAAGACAAATTACTATTTTTTTGATTTGTGAATAATATAAATAGTTGTAGAATAAAAACTTGCATGTACCAGTCCTGTAGTTTTTTGAGTGCTGTGCTGCAGCGCTCCTGCTCCCAGGCTAGCTGCTTCCTGACCTCCATCACGCGCTGGGCCTTCAGCCTCTCTGCCTGTTTGTAACATCGCTGGTCCAGCTGCAGCTCCTACAGACACACAACAACACATACATCTAACAACAATCTACTGTGTCTATCCCTTAATAAAACATTCCAGATCAGATTATTTTTCACATCTCATTGAATCTCAGTTTCAGTGGCAACGCAGCTGAATTTCCCAACTCAGGGATAGTGCACACATACACATCCCAGATTTGCATTTGTACCTCAGGTTTCAGGCGAATGTGCTCCGACAGATTCTGGTTGTCATTCAGCACTTTCTTAAATTTCTTCTGGAGTTCACTCAGGTTCTTCTGCTTTTCAGAAACCTTTAGCTCAGCCTCCTTTTGCAGTTGGTCATTTTGCAGCTTTTGCTTAGCCATCTCTAAGCTGGAACAAGGAGACATTAGAAAGTTAGAAGAGAGAAAACTTGATACTTTTCATGAGCCACAGCAAAGTTTCATTGTGAAGAGTCAAGCTTTCAACACCCCCACTTTGGCAGTTTATAACATGATGTCACGAGCTATGAATCCGAGGAACCCTGCACGCTCATATTCTGCCTACTTGTCAACCCTGTAAAGTATGTGTAACTCTGATGTCCAAAATAAACATAATGCATTAATAAGACTTAAAAGTAGTGACTGAGACCATTAACTCATCAGGAAAATGTTTACTTAGGTCACAGATGTGTTGGTTGTAAGGTTATTTTCGTTCTATGTCTTTGTGAAACAGGAGTGTCCTTCTACTGGCCATTAGAAATAATGCAGGATTAAGGTATCTTCATGTTTCAGATCGGGTGAGCTATGTCCATCATATACAGGTGAAGCTGAATTTGAATATCATGCAAAGTTCATTTATTTCACTGATTCAACTTAAAAGGTCAAACTAATATATGATATAGACTCATTACATGAAAAGCAAGATATTTGAAACCTTTATTTTTTATAATTGCTTCAATAGCGGCCTTCAGCTCTTCTGCATTGTTCGGTCTCGTGTCACTCATCTTTCTCTTGGCAATGCCCCATAAATTCTCTATGGGGTTCAGGTCAGGTGAGTTTGCTGGCCACTCAAGCACAGTAATCCCATGGTCATTGAAGCAGGTTTTGGGTACTTTTGGTAGTGTTGGCAGGTCCCAAGTCCAGTTGGAAAACAAAGTCAGCATTTCCATAAAGCTTGTCTGCGGAAGGAAGCATGGAGTGCTCCAAAATGTCCTGGTAGATGGCTGCGTTGACTCTGGACTTAATAAAGCATAGTAGACCAACACCAGCATGACATGGCTCCCCAAATCAACACAGACTGTGGAAACTTCACACTGGACTTCAAGCATCTTAGATTGTGTGCCTCTCCATTCTTCCTCCAGACTCTGGGAACTTGGTTTCCAAATGAGATGCAACATTTGCTCTCACTAGAAAAGAGGATCTTCGACCACTGAGCAACAGACCAGTTCTTTTTTTCATTTAGCCCTTTTTCTTCCACACCTTTCCCTTCCACATAACTTTCTATTAATGTGCTTTGATACAGCACTTTGGGAGCATTCAACTTCTTCTGCAATTACCTTTTGAGGCTTTCCCTCCTTATGGAGGCTGACAATGATGGTTTTATGCACAACTGTCAGGTCAGCAGTCTTCCCCATGATTGTGATTCCTACTGAACCAGACTGAGAGAGCATGTAAAGGCTCAGGAACCTCATGCAGGTGTTTTGGAATAATTAGCTTATTACAGTGTGACACTTTGAGCCTAAAATATTGAACCTTTTCACAATATTCTAATTTTCTGAGATTTTGAATTTGGGGTAAGCTGTAAGTCATGAGTCTATATCATATATTAGTTTTACCTTTTGAGTTGAATTACTGAAATAAATGAACTTTTGCACGATATTCAAGTTTTTGAGTTTCACCTGTATATACAGTTTATGAGAGTCCCAAAAAGAGAAAATGGTAGATATACAGAGGAAGAAATTATTAATTGATACAAAATTATAACTAAACTTGCTATTTATTCTCACCTGTAGGCTGCTGGATCTTCAATATCCTCAGTCTCATTCCCAAGAGTTATCTAAACCATGCAAAAAAGATGATATTGATACAACCTCACACATATAAAACAATTTTATTAAACATTTCTTTAATTTTTTTTTTGGGGGGGGGGGGGGGGGGGGGTGTCTGTCTTCTACTGAACTGTTTTACTTGGGAACACGTGACCACGAGTTCAGCATTTAGGCCTATAAAGTGCCCCTTTAAACTTAAACTTATGAACTAGCTCAATTTTAGTCCCTTACAAACTCAAGCTGATTATTATATAACTGGTTTAAAGACAATGCGCCATCAAAATGTGACCGACCTTGGGTGAAGGAATCTTGGCTCTCTTTCTCTGTAGGCTTTGCTGCATCTCCTCCGGAGGAAGCAGACTGAAGGAGAAGATGTTCCCGTCATCTCCCGCTGTCAGCACAAACAGGTCGTCGTGGCTACAGCGGATGTGTCGCAGGTGTCCATACTGGTTGTCGTGGACGCTGAGAGTCCAGTATGCCTGCATGGAGGTGAGGCTGTGATCACCAGGCTGCAGGGGATAAATCCTGATGGAGCCCGAGTTCATGCCGCAGAGAAGCAGCTGTCTGTTGGAGCTGCAAAGCACCAGGAATTGCACTTCAATCACCACCCTTTTCATTCAAAACATGTAAAGTGTAAACAGCTGCACAAAAGTTTAGAAAAGCTCGTCTGTCCTCAGGCTACCTGAAGGTGATGGAACAGATGGGGTCATCCTCTGCGTTATGTACAGGCAGAAAGCTGAATGGTTCATCCTGCCGCTGCTCAGGATCCTCGTCTTGATTCTCAGAGAACTTACAGTGATATAAGAAGCCTGAGTCAAAGCCTCCCTACAGGGTTCAGAGAGACAGAAAACAGTTAGTCGTGAAGAAAAAAAAATCACACTTCAGGATATTTACCTATATCTCATCAACTTCCAGAGCTAAACAGATATCATTAACTCCTTGTTGATGAATGTGACTGTAATGTGTGGCCATTGCATTCAATTACACTAAAGCAGACCTTCCCAAAGTGTGGGGCCCGCCATTGCAGGGGCGGGGGGGGGGGGGGGGGGGGGGGCGATATGAAAAGGGAAACAAAAAAAACAAAAAAAACAAGGCTTGGACGCTGCTAGTACTGGGCGCCCACACAAACGCAAAGCGGGAGATGAAGCATTGCTGAATACACTGTTCCAAAAAATAGTAATGTCAAAGTATCTTACTGTGTATTTTACAGTTTGTATTGTCTTTCTAGAATATCATTAAATTTACATAAGTAGACTGTGATTTTACATGTCAAAGGTAAAATAACATAACATCACTGTAAATATAGTAAAACACAATTTACTTGTTTTGTAAATATATTTTCTTGTACATATGCATATTTAGATTGTAAAAATACATTCACAAATGTATCATGATTTCACAAATATCTGTCTGTTATTTGAAAGATTGAACTGTTGAATTCAAATGTAATGCTATGGAAAAGTATATAACATGATTCCTATAAGCTTGTGTTACATCACATAAGTATTATTATTATTGCTATTTAGGGCGATTGTGGCTCAAAAGTTGGCAGTTCACTTTGTGATCAGAAGGTTGCCGGTTCGAGCACCGGCTCGGACACTCTCGGTATTGTGTCCATGGTCAAGACTCTTCACCTACTGGTGATGACCAGAGGGGCCGATGGTGCGATATGGCAGCCTCGCCTCTGTCAGTCTGTCCCAGGGCATGCAATCCATTATTATTTAAACCAACTGTTAACTGTATATTTCTGTACATTTACGTATTATGATTCATATTGCCACATTCATTGACCTTGTTTATAGGTAATTTCATTGTTTGATCACGTTAAAATGTTCCTAATTTAATGTCTAAAAGCACTTGGAAAAGGCAGAATCCCATGTAAAATTAGCGCAACAAACTCTATTTTCATTACTGAAAATAACCGTATTTTTATGGGACAGTTATTTTCTGTTATTTTACGGTCGTATTTTGGCGCCCCAGCTGCCGGAATATTACCGTTCTTTTAAGATGTTTTTTTAACAGTATATGTTTCCAAACCAACTTCATTCTAAGCCAAAGACTAGAAAATATGGTGAAACAAATCTTCCCTTTGGTTTCACCTGCACAAATGCCAAGGTAGGTCTCCCCTGCATAATTGATTTTCCCTTCGTCAGCACAGCTGAGCTCTCCAAATCACGGACAAACAGTATCCTACAGTTGTTTATGTTTTTAAACCCATTTTGCACAGAGAGGCATTTTTTGAAAAATGTATTGATAGCAATGTTGAATATTATTACACAAGAAAAAAACAACTACATGTAAAATAATTACACCGTGACGCCTCTGCCTTTGTAAATGGAGGGACAGTAACTGCGTGTAAATGTAAGCGTGTAAAACCTGCAGATAGTCAGATTAACAGTATTTTGTCTCTATCTGCCATTCTGCAATTCATCTCATGTAAACAATAACGTGGCGCACAGCGTGACGTGAAAAAGGCACATACCTTTGACGTTGCGTGACGAACTCTGTATTCCTCGTCCGCACGTAAACGCAAAAAATGAGTTTTAAAAAATCTCCGTTTTCTGTGATTCCAAACGCCGTTTATGTGTGGACGAAACAGCTGAGTTTTCAAAAATACCCGTGTAGGTGCAGATATAACGTAAAAGAGTTAGTAGTTTATTTTCTTACTACCTGTCATTTATTGCAGATTACTTGTATTTGCTTAATTGCTTACTAAATGTTTGATGTGTGAAATAAACCGCAATGGAGCAAAATACGGGTGTGTGTGGTTGGAGGATGTGTTTGTGCGTGCGTGTGCGTGCGTGTGGAAGGGGGGGGGATGTGAATTGTAAAACAAAGGGGGGCCCAGCAAAAAAAGTTTGGGAACCTCTGCACTAAAGACTCTCAGAGTGTACAATATATTTGAAAGTGGAGATGAGTTTTCTAGTCTTCTTGTTTTTGGA
Organism: Copadichromis virginalis; assembly: GCF_057382275.1. NCBI lineage: Eukaryota > Metazoa > Chordata > Actinopteri > Cichliformes > Cichlidae > Copadichromis > Copadichromis virginalis. Next base: position 33,912,886 of record NC_140624.1, read on the forward strand.
CTATATCTGATATTGCACAATGGTTTGTTTTTTGAACAGATTTGATAGCTATCAAAAAAGATTTGGTACCTCACCCTTTTTAACTGTGAATTTTACATGTTTTTACTCACTGACAGCAAATGCAGGTTGTACTCTAGTTTATTTTCTACTTTTGTGGGTGAAGGAACTTGGTATCATATTCCTGTATGACTCTAAGAAACAGACATATTATGGGTGTGTGTGTTTGTGTTTGTATGCATACCATGGAGAGCCAGAAGTGTCCAGGCTGTGAATAGAAGCCACAGCAGAGAGGACTTGGTGGATCAGGGATATAGATAGGAGGTAATTCTTCCTTCTCCTCTTTTTCTTCTTCTTGCTCTACATCCAGCTTCTTTGTATCTTTTAACCGTTCTTCTTTCGCTTTCTTCTTCTCCTCCTTTATAGCTTTATTTCTTGCAAAATCCTCCTCTCTCTGAAACACAGAATTTAAAATGCAAAACATCTGATCTGAAATGACGTTTCCATTCATATTCAAGCAGCAGTTCTTTTAAACAGAGTAAAAAGGCAGGAAATAAAGAAACACCGAGTACAAAAACACAGTTAATGGAGCCATAAAAGTTAAGAACAGCGATAATTCAAAAAGGCCGCACAATTAACCTTAGCCACAGTACTGGTAGATAAAGTTAGTGGTTACACATCCAAGTAGTAAAACTTACATACTTAAGATTTTATAGCTGGTTAACCTGCTCACGGTTACTGTGAACCTGCAAGCCTCTTCACAAACCACTTCTGTCACAGCTCAGCTATTGCTGACTTGGAGCATCTGGACTTTAAGTTGCCTAAAGACGTTTCACCTCTCACCACCCAGCACAGAGCTGTACTGCCAAAATATGAACACTCGCAGAAGTGAAGGTTGATCTTTCTTTACCTTAGCGGTGCTGACGAAAATGAATTTATTTATTCAAACAGACTAAAGTCAAGAAAGACCACTTTCAGACCTTGATTCGAGACTTGATGCTTTTAAACTTGAAGGATCTTCTGGGCAGCTCTGACAGATGAAAGGTGTTGGTTGGTTTCTGAGTTGCCAGATCAGGACTGTGCACCTCAACCACATGACCGCTCTGACACAGGATGACCAGATTGTTATCGTTCTGTATAAAAACGTACAAAAAACAACGTTATGCAAATCTATCACAGAGACCCTTCACATTCACAGCAGCAATGATTAAACAATGAGCTTACGTGAGAATGCGGTGACCACTCCAGCGCCTTTACCAGCCCAGGGACGTGGATAAAACCGATGGGGTTGTAGTTCTCTCCAACAGTGAAGAAGAACACAGTGCAGTCAGCACTCTGAGGAGAAAGATCAGAATAAGAAGAGATATCAGAAAGATACAACAAACACCAAAACTAACCTTAGACTGATAAAGTGTCTACAGAAACTTTACAAACTTCACCTCTAGCTAGCTTAGCTCTAGCTGAACTTTTAATGGGTGGAAATTCCTTCTTGCCAAAGCCAATAAATGCTGACAAAACCTAGCTTTGTGTAGCAGATGAATTTAGCCTATCTGAAGAAGCCTTGTTACTGGTACTCCATATTATATGCTTCCACAGTAGTAAACTAGAAAACCGCTTACCCCAGTGGCCAGGATCTCTCCATTTCGTTCATATGCCACAGCTGTAACAGCAGCATCATGTGGTTTGAAGGGCTGTCTAAGGCGCAGCTCGGCATCTCCTTCGGGGATCTGTCCTGTGATAGTTTGCAGCCTCTGAGGGTTGTACAGCTCCAGCAAGCGAACTACTCCATTCTCAAAGCCGGTCACCAGTAAACCTCCACTCTGGCTCACCTTAAAGCCAACACCGGAGCCATTGTTGAGCCTTTTGAGTCACACTGGAAGAAGAATTCTGTTTTCACTGACACACTCACCTTAGCTGGAGCCCAGCAGAGAGCAGTTCCTCCCTGATTAAAGCGTCTGGTGGTCAGTTCTCGTTTTGCCAGGAAGTCAAAAACTTTGACAGAGCCTGGATGACATGGACAAAATAGCAGCTCTTACAGAGTTTGAATGTGTTTTCACATATATAGTATATTTATATAAACTATATATCTATAGTATTAGCTCTTGAGAACAGGCATGTGTGATTTTGGTGATTTTTCTAATATCTACTGACATGAAAGTGGTTCCAAATCTGGGCCCAATAGCTTTGGGGTGCGGCGACAGTTTAAGTGTAACAGCATTTTTCTTTGAAATGCATAGAACTGCTAGTGGTTGACTGGCCACTAGCACTGAATCAATGGAAAAGGAGAGCATGGTACAGGTATGTAAGCACACATGGACTCACAGTCCAGAGTGGTTGTTGCCATCAGGTGGGATTTCTTTGATACGTCCAGGCCTTGAATCATCCCACCATGGAACGAAAACAGGCACTCTGGATCAGGACTCTGCACACAAAAGACTTTATTACACAGGCCGGAACCTGCGCACTGTATTATGACACACAATGGTTTAACGAAGTTCCTATGAAGAACGGAGAATATAACATTTTGGTCTTTATCAGTTACAATCCATCCATTTAGAAATGCCTGCACTGTTACTTGTTCATTCAAATCCCCAATAAACAAATTGCTGCATTTACATAGCTTCTCCATAGAAACAAAAGATGCAGGAAACTTACTGTGTTGGTGAATGAAAGGTCCAGTTTCCAGATGGCTCCATTAGAATCCTACAAGTTCACACAGGAGAGTGATCAGGACCGAGGTGAGTGTGGATCATGTGTTATGGTTTCCAAGTGCAAAGCTTTTTTTCTGACCTGGGCAAACCAAACGAAGGAGTGAGGCAGGGAGCTCCTCCTCACCACAGAAGAGAGGCACACATTGCGTCCGACCACCAGCTCATTATTGGGCTCCATCTCAAATCTAATGCCGTCACTGTTACTGTCAGCTGTGTTGATCCTCTCAAAGTCCCAAACCTGATGGGAAAATTTTACTTTTGCTATTCACACATTGATACAATTTTACAACTAGAAAGAAAAAAAGAATGGTATTGATAAAAATGGTCATGGTGAAAATATTACAGAAAATTGGTTGTACTGTAAGCACCAAGATTATCTTAAAAGAGAATGTCAGCATTTTTTTTTAAATAACTGCTTGACATGATCTCAATAAATCCATCTGCTCAAATCCACGCTCAACACAAATTCCAGTTTCTTTAAGAGAAAGAGAAAGTGCCTCTATATTTCTACTCTAGCCCTTAATTAAAAAATGTATGCTTGTCCAATAAAGTACTAATAATTAAAAATAATGTATTTTAATCCACTAGGGCAATAGTCCCCAACATAGTTTCCGAAAGAATAATCATTTCTTCCTTCTTCAGAAAAAGTTCATTGTTAATTTTAGCTGTACAAAATTGACTTGCTGTGGCAGTAGCCTCCATCAGGATCAAGCATGTTTGGCATGTGGTGGAACAAGCTGAAGGACAAGAAGTATCTGCTGGCAGTTACTACTGTTCACACCCAGGGGACACATGGCCATGCTCTGACAGGTCAAATGTTTTTGTTTTTGGCAAAATAAGGGGACTCTATGGTTTAATGCTGTGATTGGTGTAGCAAGGATCTTACCCTGACAACACCATCAGAGCCAATCGTCATCAGCTGTCCATCTTCTAGGGAAAACGGCTGGACCGTCCCTGCATGACAGGTCCGGCCATCATTACGGCAAATCTCCACCTTGATGGTGTTCCCATCCCACAGCAGCAAATTGCCCCAATCTGTTCCTGACAACACCTAAAAGGAGAAGATGAGGTGAAATATTAATTCTCTTGTACAGAGCCAATCTCGCAAAAGTTCATCTTCATTTTTTTGCTCCAATGTCCCTTGCGAGGCTCCATACTCTTGACTAAAACATGAAGTGGTATGTAAATACTTCTTTCTGAGTGTCACCGACCTCTCAAAGGACTTTAGACTAAAAGCTACATTTAACCATACTTTCACACAGAGCTTTATTTCATGCACTTGTATAATTCAATCTACCTCTTATCTACAGTTAATAACAAATCACCTATTCACTTTAATTTACACATGTAATCAATACTATAGTTGTAAAAAAGTAAAATTCTTGCTTTTTATCTGGAGACTTCACTACATGATGTGTGGCCAGTTTCAATTTAAATGGATTAATGGGAAGTTAAGAGGTTCTCTTGGAGGTAGCCTCTGGCTCTCGAGTACAGACCTTTCCATCAGGAAGTTCCACGTAGCCCTCGATATCAGTTGGTACAGTTTTCCCAAAATGTCCTATAAGTCCTTGTAATTTAGGACCTGTGAATGTGTTTGCCATTTTCCAAAACCTAAGAGAGAGAGAAAGAAAACAAAAACATTCGACATTGCAAAAGGGTAAAAACCTCAACTCTGCAGTCAGAAATGACTGCAGTTATTTTTTGTTATTCTGACCCCAGAGTTTACCACAATATCCTCTGCATAAAACAAGAAACTAACTCAAAGTTGTTTTTGCAACATTTTCAGAGGACTATACTCTGACTTTACTTGATGTGCCCAAATCCAGACGTTGTGAGGATTCCTGGGTTATATGGGGAAAAGCTGACTCGATAGACCTCCTGTGAAATGGCCTTGCAGCTCAGTATCACCTCCTCCTGCCTCCAGTCCCACAGTGTCAGCGTGTAGTCAGGTGCACTCCCCACACTGGCCAGTATGCTTCCGTTGTGGTTAAACTCCACAAAACTGTACTCCCGCTCAGTACCACCTACAGACATGCAGGTTAAATCAAGAGCATCAAATAACATTAAGATAATAACTGTAAAATGAATCCGATGTACCTCTGAGGATGCGGTAAGGTCCCAATGAAGGATATCCATAGACTATGATGTTGGGCTGTTTTCCCTTCTCTGCTACAACAAAGTACTCCTTGCCAGGGTGGGCCTTTAACCCCACACACACACACACACACACACACACACACACACACACACACACACACACACACACACACACACACACACACACACACACATGTCTGAGAAAATGCAGTCATCAAGTGATTAATTATGCAACTGGACCAAATGCATTTTATAATAAGGGATTGTAAATCTTCTTGTAAATACTGCATTAAAACAATTGAGGTATTAATTGTGTGTACCTCAATCATTTCTGCTTGAAAACTGTAGGTGCATAAATGTACACTTCTGCAGGAAATCTTTGGAGTGCCTACGATATAACCCACATAAGCAGCCGACCAGGTTGCTGGCATTTATCCTGGAGTTTTACATTTGATGCTAGCCGCACTGTTAAATTATAAAACTACAGCAGAACTTCTTTGCAAGCTCCTCTGACTACAGCAGAAAAGCGATAGAATTTGGGGTTACGGTATAGTTGTGCCGTAGATTTCCCGCTAATGCTTAAATCCCCAGTAGCATTATTTAACTCCTCAACGTGCCCGCTGTCCGTCACAGAGATTGCAGATTCCGTGGGACAGTTCCCTTGCATGATGAGTAATTTCCCCTTACCGTGATTGCTCCAATTCCCCCTCCACTGCAGGAGCGCAAGTATCTCTGCTCCTTGGTGTTCACATCGAGCAGGACGAGCATGTTCCCCGCTATAAAAATCAGAGTTCTGTCATCCAGCAGCTTCAGGTTTGCCCTGCGTCCACAGTCATAGCCAAAGGAGTGACTGATTGCATCATTAATTAAGGATATCAAAGTTAAAATTCACATCAGTGTTATAGAAAAATGTTTTTTAGCAAAAGTCCCATGAAAATGACAACTGCTTTTTTATAATAATGTATAAATATACTAATATCTCTGGCCCCCATACTGTTTATACATACTATTAATTTAGAAGCATTAGTATTAGCAGAGAAATATATGACACATACCATAAGATAATGGCACTATAATGCTACTGTATTAAACAATATTACTGCTTAGTCTACACTACATATTACTTACAATATACACAACGCATGTTTAAATGTACAGTATATTATACTGAGCATTCATACTTACACATACACTTATATAATACAAGCTAAACATATAATGGCTGCAAACATTAGCACGATATAGAGTTAGGTAGTGTTTATAACATATTTAAATAAAATCGTGAGGTGTTTACATTACAATATAAAGTGCCTTGAGGCGACTGTTGTTGTGATTTGCTGCTGTATAAATAAAACTTAATTGAATTGAATACATAAAAGCTGAAGTTAAAAACTACTCAAAATAAACTATGTGCACTATTCTTATAATGGAAGGTGTAAAAAAATTTTCAGCAAAGGATACGAGAGATGCAGGAGGTTCTCTGGGATTTCAGAATCGGGTGTGATGTACGGTCTGGAGTGAAGCTCTTCATATTTGTAGTACATGTCTGCAGGGAGTTGCTTTTTTGATTGGCTCCCAGCCTCCTGCTGCATTGCTGAGTGCTTGGTATCACATTCTGCCAGGAAGGAAAGATGTGAAAACAGTTTTTAGTCACTGGTGACTTGTACCATTTAATTAACTTTATTTTTCCAGCATTTTAGCACTCATAACTTAGGAACTACAAGGGATAGCCACATGATTTTTTTTTAGTGCTTAATCACATTTATGTATCAATTTTACACCCACTCCAAGTGTAACAATCTACAGCCAAGACCTTTCCTCCAGGACACTGTCTTCACAACTTATTTTCTAATTCAACCTAGGACCTTCTTGCTTTAAAGTGATAGTGCTACCACCTCACAACGCAAACTTTACACTAAAGGTAAAACACCGATATCGGGTATTGTAAAATGGTTTTAGTGAAACGGGGTTTTACGTGGTGCATGACATAAAATGATCAGCAAACTACAATAACAACGAAGTATCTAAAACTGATTGGCTTTAACTTGGTACATTCATGAGAATACATGCTTTATTTACCCCAAAGTTTGGGCTACATTAGCCAAAACTACTTAACACAACCTAGAACAAAGCTTAAATAGGTAGAATGAGGAAATTGCTATGTACTATAACGATGGTTAAATGTTATTTTACAGTGACATGTTGGTTATCTCTGCACACGGTTGTTATTTCTTTAAGATACATGTTTGGTTGTGCTGCAGGAAATAGGGAGTTAATGTGTGCAGGAAGGGGAGGGGGGGCCCTTGTTGTTGTGTGACGGTGCGGGGCTGAAGTGAAGTGTTGTACGAGGGCCCGTTTGCCTGTGTTACCGAATAAATGGACAAACTGAGATCCAACCGTCTGGTTCTTGTGAACGTTACAGTACAATAAAATTCAAAATCAAAATAAATGTCTCAATAAAGTAAAAAGAGAAAATTAGAACAAAAATACAACATTTTAAGTTTAAAATGTAAATATGTAAATTTAAAATATGAAATAAATTAATAATTAATAATAATGGGTTTTCATTCATTAAAAGTTGAAATAAAGCGGGTTAATAAAGTAAATTAAAATAGCTGACATTAAAAAAACAATTATTAATTAAACTTGGGGGAAAATAGCATTAAGCTGCCTGACCTTCATGTGAAGATGTCCGTGTGCTTTCAGTCTGTTCACTAACAAAAGCTCCGTTTTCTCCCAACATTTCCTGTTTGTTACCTGCTCTGTGAAACACACACAGGCAGTCTATTATTCAAAGGTATTTATAGCTTGAAATGAAGGAAGTTAAACTTTAGAATATGATAATACACAATGCCACCAGATGGATTTAAAGTCCTATCTTCTGGATATGGCTCCGTAAAGTCTGTTGCTACGTTGCCGGGCAACGGGAAACATGTGAGTTGCAAAGCCTTGTGGGTTATGTAGTTCTCAACCGTTGTCTTGCGTTTGGAGCGTAATGGGTCGTAATTTTAAAGAAAATGACATAATTTTTCCAAACATGATTAACTTTAATATTAGATTAAACTAACTTGATTTTTAAGGAATTTTAAAGAATGTCAATTTCTAATTCACATCGATGTAACCACAGTAACGAGGTCTGCCCCTTTAAATGACAGTCTGTAAACAAACATTGGCCGCGTTACAGTGGCTCAGAGCTCCACAAATCGAAAAAAAAGTTCACTTTTTGTCAGTACACTTTGGGACTGCACAACCACTCAAAGTGTTAAATATTGGGAGCTGAAACGAATAAATTTATCGGTGCGGCGTTTTTGGGCGATAATGAATTGTCGCAACAACCAACGTTTTACGGCAGTGGAGTTTCAGTTTGATTGGACGCTTGGTGCCGTAAACCGTGTCGGTTATAGAACACATGGGACGGAGCTGAGGTAGCGTGTACATCTGAAATGTGAGTTAACTGCTCGAAAAAATCACGTTTACGTCGTTATGTTATAACAAAATGCTATTTTTATTTGCGCAATAACAGTTCCTAACTTGTGTTATATATGTTGCTAACTAAGTAGCATGGGTAAAAGCACCAGAAGCGCTTTATGGATCGAAAACACATTTCAAAACTGTTATAACTGATGGAAAAGTGGTTCATTAATATTAAAATTTAAGCAGAGTTTCGTCATTAACAGCATGTGAAGAAAAAAAGCTTGGTGTAGTTTCTTGTCTGTGGTTCTAGTTTAAATCCAATTAGAATCAGAAACGTTATCGTCAGACACTTTCGCCCAGTCCAACAAAGCTTCTCACTGCCTCGGTAAGATGTTCAGGAATACTTTATTTTTCCCATATTTGGTTACTTATTAAAGCAGTTTAAATAATGATCAGATGATACTAATATTTATTATTATTATTATTATTATTAACATCTGTCAGGTGCTTCTTTTTCAGATATATTGTGTTATAGAGAGTGATAGCATAGCAAGTTTTTAGTTCTCATCAGTTGCAATCACAGAACCAGTCTTCGTGATTCCAGTTTGTACAGTCTGTTAGTATCACCAGCTGTAGTGCTGCTTCTCCTGCAGATCACAGCAAAGTACACTGTACTTGCAGTAACTGATGGATAGAAAATCTCATCATCACTTTGCAGCACACAGTGAAGGATTGTGGTGCCTGCTAAGCCTCTTGTTGTATACAGCCTATGTGTGACAGCATGAGCGGTCACGCAGTGGTTTTGATGAGTATGAAAGAGATATTGATCACATGCTACACTCTCCATAACCAACAAATTTCAACCCAGATAACCGCTTGTGGGAGATTGGCGTTCCATCCTTTCTTTCTTTCTTTTTTACTTTAATTTGTCACCTGCGTGTATGTGACATGTTAATTTTCCTACTCTTGTCTCACTTTTTCTCTCAGACAGACATTAGGATGGAAACTCAATCAAAAAAAATGTTTTCTCCTAAAAATGGGAAGAAGTTCATGCAGAAAGGAAAAGGAAAAGGTAAAGCATCTTTTACAACAACGCTTCCAAGCTTCATCACATCAAACCAGTTTTGTGATTGCGGTGTCTCATTTTGCCCAGATTCCACAGGGACCAAATTTGGTGGAAAACCGGGCAGCAAAAAGCCCTTCAAACAGTACAACAACGCAGAGAGGAAGAGCCGACCGGGGAAGGGCTGGGATGGCGACAAGAGACAAACAAAGTTTTCTTTCTCTAAAGGAGGGAAGAGGAAACTGACAGATGCTAAAGATGAAGGAGGTGAGGGTGAGGAAATATCGGCTCTTTACAGACCAAATCTGACACTGTAAACATTGGAGTTGGTTGTATATCATAAGCTGAACATAATTAACACACATACATTCTGCACATATACAGCACATGTTATCAACGCACTGCTTGTTAGTTTTAGAGTAAAAATAAATAAATACATGAGATACACTCTCTGTGCTACAGTGTGGACAGTCAGACTGCTGAAATGACGCATTCTGCTCTAAATCACTGATTCTGTGTTCGGCTTCTCCTGAGAGCCTTTCTGTTAGAGGACGGTCTTCAAAAGCAAAAGTTGTATTTCCTCTTTTGTGTGAGATCAGGTCCTGGAGCTAAGAAGGTGAAGAAGGATGGGTTTAAACCAAATGAGAAGCTCACAAAGGAGGAGCTGAAGAAGAACAGGCAACAGAGAAAGAAGGACCTGAAGAAGAGTCGACAGGAAGCTGAGAGGAAGGACATGTATGAGATCATCAATCAGTCCAAACATATGTGGGGAGACCTCAGGAGGTACATGTCCACACACACTCACTCACAGGGTCGGAGACAAGGCCGTCGTTTGTATTGCTGCGGTCGGTTCAGTATTGGATGTTTGTGCTAACAGGAAGAACTGCGAGAAAGACCTGAAGAAGAAACTGTTGAGAGAGCTTCGTGATCTGATCCATGGAAAAGTCAAACAGGTTCGTCTGTTTGTTAGAAACTGCACATTTGGATTTATCTTTATTTTTAAACCTGTTTAACTTTTCTTTAAAATGAACCCATCCTCAAATGACCATATTATGGACATTCACTCTTGTTGACATCATACAGTGGGGAAAAAACCTCCTGAAATCTAAGTATTTGGCTCACAGGGATTACGTGTACATACACTAGCCTAATCATATATGACGGAAAAAAAGAACAAACAGGATAGGCTTCCAATAAGATGTACCTTTTTAAAATGTAGTTCTCTTAGGATTGTTCATCATGTCTGCAATTGACTCAGAAAGTAAAGAGGCTTAAAAGTGGACACACGGATCATAAAACATCATAAAAACAGAACAGAGGAAAACAAGCAGTTTCTTGCATTTTGTTTTAATTTTATGGAATGATTTGGATTGTTATGTGACCGTGCTTTCCTTCCTCCAGATGGCGTTTGCTCACGACGCCGTGCGAGTGCTGCAGTGTTACATTCAGTTCAGCAACCACGAGCAAAGGCAGGAAGTGTTTGAGGAGCTCAAAGGTGAGCATCATAATTTCATCTACTGTCTTTGGAAGTGTTACAGTCTGCGTGTGAGTTACCCCAAACTCTGAGCTTTTTCATCACCAGTTAATTCAGAGGTGACGTCTAGAAAATATCCCCAATACAGACAGAAAACTCAGAATGGGCTGTGGGCATTTAGCAGTTCTGGATTTTAATGTGACAGTGGATAGTTTTCCCTTTATTTTTTATTTTTTGTTTGTTTTAACTTTTTATTCTTGCACAGAAGAATTTTTAGAAATGGCAACGAGGCTTTTAGCAAGAAAGGGAAATCACAAATTGACCACACGTGGTGCTTTAACCAGCCAGAATCTGAGAAAACCCTGGCGTGCATGAGTAATGTACGTTCATTTTTATGCTGGCATAAAAATTCAGCACACAGTGTAAAGACATATATTTAGCAGGGTTAGGTTAATTGCTGTTTCTAAATTGGCCATAGGTGTGAATGAGAGTATGAATGGTTGTCTGTCTTTCTCTGTTAGCCCTGTGACAGACTGGTGAGCTGTCCAGGGTGTACCCATGCCTCTGGTGCCCGGGACAGGCTCCAGCCCTCCTGCAGCCCTGATAAGGATTAGCGAAAAAGGATGGATGAATGGGAAAAATGTCTTATATGTTTGAGTAAATGGGCCTACAGACCAGCAAAACTGGTTAAAAATATTAGAATTCTAGTGAGGTTCCTTTGGACCTTTTCAACTCATGCAGGAACGGCCCTGATAACTTTGCTGGTAACGAATGATTTTTGGGTCCAGTGGGTTTTCCCTGCTACTTCCCTCCAGAAAATTTATATTTTTATCAAAACCAACAGAAATCCATCAGCGCCAAAGTCATATTTGTTGCTACTGAAACTAGCTTCTGCCGCTTTTTTCAAAACACCTCATCCACGGATTATGAACAGGCAGCACATTTTCCCTTTTACATCAAAATTCAATAAGTAAGATGTGAGTAGATATAAAAAGATCCAGTTATACGACTGTGTCCTTGTTTTCTTTTAACAGATGACATCCTGAGTTTGAGCAAGTCACAGTACGGCAGACATGTGGTGAAAAAGCTGCTGGTGTACGGGTGAGTCGGCTTAGAGGAGTTTTTTTCCCCTTTCTGCAAAAGCATCTTGAAACAGGTGTTTCTATTATTTTGTCCAACCAGTTTAAATGAATTCAGCTAAATATGACAGAATAAACTGCTCAGCAGCTACAATGAAGTTCTGCAGTAGATAAGTGTAATCTTAGGTGTATTTATTATTTATGTATTTACTTCCTCCACAGGAACAAAGAGCTGGTGGCAGCAGTGATTAACAGGTTTAAAGGTCACGTGCGACAGATGCTCCGGCACGCCGCTGCCTCGTCCATCATCGAGTATGCGTACAATGACAAAGCGGTGCTCGCACAGAGACTCATGCTCACAGATGAGCTGTACGGCAACACCTACACTGTCTGCAAGGTAAACACACACACACACACACACACACACACACACACACACACACACACACACACACACACACACACACACACACACACACACACACACACACAGAGGCTTAAAACTATTGTTTTGTATCAGCGCCACCAGAGGGCAGACAAACAGGCCGACCACTATTGTGATTATTATTTTTGAGAGGTGTGTTTATTAATTGGTGTTGTGCGTCTCTTTGTCCGTGTCCAGTCATACGAGTTCAACACCCTTGAGAAAGTCGTAAGGACGAACCCGGACAAGCTGAACAACATCATGGACGAGATGAAGCAGATTCTCACACCCATGGCCCAGAAGTAAGACCAGGAAAAGAATCACCTGCTAAGTTTGACTTTGAAGTCCTTTACAAATGTTTTCTGACAGAGTGTGGTTAAAGCTTTCAGTTTTTGTTATACTAATGAATAAAGCAATTCACATTAAGTTGAGGTAAAATGGCAAAAGATTCAATAAAAACATTGTTTAAAATGTTTTTCCTAAAGATGAGAACAAATCTGAGCTGATGTGGAAACTTTGATTTGGTTTGAGACGCATTTATGGTCAGAATTTAATTCTTTTAGATAAATTAGAACCTAAAAGAAAGTTAAAGTTATAAAATTTCATTACTGAACTTAAAAGTTACAAATAAAACCTTGAAGTCGATTCGTCCACACATATTTAAGGTTTTGTAAGTGAGAGAGATGTTACATGCTGTTTTAGACATTTGTACGCACACAAAGGTTTTTGAAAGTCAGAATTATCGGATTGGTGAGCTGAACTTATTCGGGTTTGGATGTACGCATTTGTAAAATGGTTTTAGGTCAGATTTGGTATTTCTGTTTTGTATTTGTGTGGATTTAAACATGCGTCCTCAAAAGTTATACACAAATCATTGAACACATTTGTTAAACTTAATTTATACTTGCAGATCATATTGTACGCACTGAGACAAATTTCTCTCCATATTTCGGAGTCCTGTCCATCTTTGGATCCGTATACCTATGCGAGAAGGTTTTCTCAAACATGAACCACATGAAGTCCAAACGGTGCTTATTCCTGACTGATGCCACTGCAGTACTGCATTAATATTACAGCCCTGATATGGAGAAGCTCTGCAGCGATGTTCAGAAACAGAAATCGCATTAAAAGAGCATTTAATATGCTGTTATTTTTCAATAAATATCTCTATATTTTTGACCCTGAGTTTTACGTTCAGGGCTGGACCCCAGACACAGACACACGGCTCTGTTTCTCCCAGTATTCAGCCTGAGGGGCTAAAATGGCTCTTTGGTGCCCTGATTCAGACCTAAGTTACTGTCATTCTTTTCACTCAAAGTCTGCACGTTGTGCATATGGGTGGAAGAAGGAGGTGATTTTACGTGTTTGAAAAATGAAGCACTGGTTTAGTTCTAGGGTGAAAGTGGCCTACGTCATTTGGCACCACTGTGGATTTTCTACCATTAGAAGTTAAAGGTTTAACCTCTTTTGAAATGCCACAAATATTCTATCCAAACTTTTTCATCTTCAGACCAAAGCTCACAGAAGCTATCAGATGGATTTTAGATATGGTTAACTGAAATCCGCTGCAAAGCTGTCAAACAGGAAGTAATAATAATACTAATGGATACTTTATTGATCCCCATGGGGAAATTACTTGTTTTTCTCTGCATTTGACCCATTCACTCAGTGAAGCAGTGGGCAGCCCACTAAGCAGGCGCCCGGGGAGCAGTGTGTAGGGACGGTACCTTGCTCAGGGGTACCTCAGGGTAGCCGTTAAGTGGATTCGAACCGCCGACCTTCCGATCATGGGGCGACCACTTTACCTACTGAGCTATCCCTGCCCCCAAGTGAAGTTGTATGCCAGGATTGCTGTATGGGTCAAATGGAAGGATGAAAAGTGAATCTAAAGTGGAAATGCCATTAACTGCAGTTGCTCTGTTTTTAAAATTCTGTTTATATTTTATTTTATCTGGATGTTTGTTAATCACTTGGACTGTTTTTTTTGTATTTCAGGGAACAAGTGATCAAACACTCTCTAGTCCACAAAGTCTTCCTGGATTTCTTCCAGTGTGCTCCTGAGAAACAGAGAACGGTGAGCCTCTTTTTAAAGTTTCCATGTATTAAAGAACAGAAGCTGAATATCGCTGCTTCATTGGAACTAAAAATGGAATAATAATTGTTTCTCCTTGCTCTGTGTTTGTTGCGATTCGAGCAGGAGATGATCGAGTCCATCAGACAGTCTGTCGTCTACATGGCCCACACTCATGACGGAGCCCGAGTGGCGATGAACAGCTTGTGGCACGGCACAGCCAAGGTGCGCACATGCTCAAATGCAACAACTGCACGTGCACATGCAGGAGTTCTGTTGTTACAGACAGTTGAGAAGCAGCCTTCACTCTTTTCTTTTTTCCTCCATGGGAGTCATTTAAAAATCTCTGCTCGAAAACAAAACTTATGGGCTCAAAATACACGAAGAGAGAGCCTGATCGGATTTTGTTTACGTAAAGACTCTTGTACCCAGTTTAAAATCGGTGGCATAAATGACCTCAAGTCATCACCTGTGTTTATTTATCGGTTCATGAGGTTAGCAGGAGGACACACAAACCCAGGCTTTTACCTGTACTAGTAAGCCAGTACAGGGTTGCAGGTCCATCCACTGTGACCCCTTGGGAAATAAAGGTTAGGCTGAAAGTTGTTTTTTTATTATTACCTATCAGAATTGTTCCATGTACCACAAGCCCCAGGGTAAACTGATATTGTGGTGATCAAAGAGGTTTTCTTCTGCGGTGTAAAAGCAAAGCTGTCAGTTCAGTGGTGCATCTACACTCTTACCCTCAAGTTCTGGGTAGCAACCAAAAGATGAGGGGAAATGAGTTTCCTCTAGAAGATGCAAGATGGCCTGTTCTTCATTAGAATAGGGGTGAGCTCAGAGTAGAGCTGCTGCTTTATTCATTGAAAGAAGCTAGTTCAGGTGGTTCATGCATCTGATTAGGATTCCTGATGGACATCAAGTGGCAGAAGATGGATGATCATAATTATTTTCTAACATGCCAGCCGCACATTAAAGCTTCTTCAGTTCCTCATAATCTTTAGATTGGCACCATCCAAACTTCATATATATGTAACTAATGTTGATGACTGGCAGGAAATGGAAGCGTCTGCTACACAAAGTCATTGTTTTATTTTTTGTTTCAGGACCGAAAAGTCATCATAAAAACTATGAAGACCTACATGGTGAAATTTGCCATGGTGAGTTCATTTAATCATGTGTTGATTGATTAAACCAAAACCTATGTTTATATGTTAACAATTCATGCAAAGTGTCTGCAGGTCAATTAAAGTATGTTATAAACAGTTTGGATGTTTTTAGTGTAGTGTAAAATAACTTCATGGTTGTATGTCTGCCAAAAAATAATCACTGTCATTTCTGTACTTTGTATTCTCACCTCCACTTCTACCTCTCATTAGTCTTATTTTTCTTGTGGATTTCTGTCAGTTTCAGATGTTTTGTGATGAAATTCTCTGTTCTTGATGTATCTTCTAAAACGTCTCAGACAACTTTTTATGTGCACAATTGTTCAAAACTAGAAAATAGCAGCTGATTATTTAATCTCTTTAAAGTCACATTGTTCAGAAATTAAAATTCCTCAGAGTGAGTAAGAGTGAGGACTGATATATGTATGTATCCACAGGGGGAGTTTGCTCACCTGGTTCTTTTGGCCATATTTGACTGTGTGGACGACACCAAGCTGGTCAAACAGGCCGTGCTCTCAGTAAGTCAAATGCAAAATACTTCATTGGTATGCAGACTCAAATGGTTTTGGAGCCCAGCAGGAATCTGCAAACTGACTAGAGAGTGTAGAGAAAAATGACTGTGAGTGGCCTGAGCCAAAGTGCAAATCTGTCTGAACAGGAACAGGGCAGACACACACTGCCACAGCAAAAGAAACCTTAGCTTCAGACTTGGATGGTTCCTGGACTCATATGCTCCTGACTGGGAGGGGAGAGAATGCAAAGCATGACATGTTTAAGAAGTATCCCCATTAAAAACTCATTTGTGTCCCACCTTTCCAGGAGATCCTAGAATCTCTGGATGAGGTCGTAGGTAACAAGTACGGTAAAAAGGTCCTAGTGTACCTGCTGAGCCCCAGAGACCCGGCTCACCTGGTGCCGGAGATCATCAAGGTGTTGGAGAAGGGAGACGGAAACGCACACAGGTAACAGCAATATGGACGGTTTTGTTTAATCCAAGAAAGTAAAAATAAATAGTAATGCTAACATATAAAAATCTGAGATGGAGTGAAGGTCACATGTTTCTGCTCTGTTCAGTAAAAAGGACACAGCAACTCGGAGGAAGGAGCTGCTGGAAGTTGTCTCCCCACCGCTGCTGGAGTACCTATGTAACAACGCAGCTGCCATGGCGATGGACAAGGCGACCAGCGTCACCATCAGCGACATCTTGGCGTCGGCCTGTGGGGACCTGCGGCCCGCCATGACGGCTGTGGCTCAGCTGGCCAATCAGGAGTTGGTACCAGGAGGGATTAAAGGCGAGGTGTGTGACAGCAGTTAGAAACCGAGCACAAAAGTGTCAACAAACAACAAATATGAATATGAAAGGATTTTTTTTTTTTACTTGGATATTCACTAAAAGAAGCTTTGATGGTGACTTTATGTTTGATGCGCTGTGCTCTTTGTGCCCTCTGTAGCTTCACATGGCAGAGCATCCAGCAGGACACCTGGTGCTGAAGTGGCTCATAGAGCAGGACGTCACGCTGGCAGAGGCCGGCAAGGAAGGTAAGGACACTCTGACACACACACAGTAAACTGGTTTTAATGAGAATGTTGTTGAATTCAGGGTCATTTCTGACAGCGTGCTGAGCATTTAAAAAACCTGTTTAGGTGGGTTTCTTAGATTAGCTTGAGTCATTTTCACACAAACTCCAGATATTTGCAGGGGAATCAGGCTGGGTTTAGATGTGTTCACAATGCTGGGAACACTGTGTTTTTTTAGACAAGCAGACAGGACACATGACAGCTGCTTGGAAGCAGCAGCTGTAAATAAATAAATAAAATTTTGTCAACAGCCTAGCTGCAGCATTTTGCACAACCTGTAGACGATCCAGAGAACCTTTGCTTAGACACATAAAGAAAGAGTTACAATAGTCCAAGCGTGAGGAAATAAATGCATGTATGGCAATCTCCAGTTCAGGGTGAGATAAAATAGGGCTTAACTTAGCCACATTTCTTAAATGATAAAAACAAGATCGAACCAGAGATTTCACATGCCCATCCAATGTGAGAGTCGTGTCAAAAGTTACACCTAAATTCCTGATAGAGGATTTGACATACACTGAAAGAGGACCAAGGGCTTTCACTGTCTGGGATAAAAATCTGTCAGGAACGCATACGAGGACTTCAGTTTGAGTTAGAGGAAATTTGCAGCATCCAATGTTTGATGGAATCTAAGCAATCATTCAGAAGCTGAAGCTTAGATAAATCCTGGGGCTTAAAAGAGATGTACAACTGAATATCATCAGCATAACGGTGATAACAAATGTCCTCAAAAGAGCCCATTATATGCTGGAGGGGGAGAAGATATATTAAGAACAATAAAGGCCCCAAGACCAAACCCTGAGGGAGACCACAAGTAAGGGAAGTAGAGGATGACCTAAAATCGGAGACCACCACAGAAGAAGATCGGTGATGTAGATATGAGGAGAACCACTCCAAAGCAGTACCCGATACACCAACCCAATGTTTAAGCCTTTCCAGGAGGCTGCGGTTGTCAGCAGTGTCAAAAGCCGATGTTAGGTCCAACAGAAGTAGGACTGAGCATTTTCCTGCATCATTACTCATCAGAATGTCACTTGAGACCCTAAGAAGGGCTGTTTCTGTGGAGTGAGCTCGGCGAAAGCCAGACTGAAACTTATCACAAATGCTATGTTTGTCCAGAGCTGCTATAAGTTGCTTAGCCACAACCTTTTCTAGAAGCTTAGCAATTAACAGTAATTTAGAGATAGGTCTGTAGCTGCTCCAAAGAGTGGGGTCTAGCTGAGGTTTTTTTAAAAGTGGGAGAATAGCAGCATTTTTAAGATAAACCGGAACTATACCAGACGCCAGTGAAGAGTTGATTAGAGTGAGCACAGATGGACCAATTACCTGGAAGACATTTTTGAATGATGATGCAGGAACAATGTCAAGTGGACAAGAGGATGTCTTTACTGAATTCGCTAGTTTTACCAGCTCAGGTAGTGAAACGGGAGAGAAAGTATCCAAAATGACGTGCCGAGATGGGGTTGAGATCGACATAACAGGTGCTGAATGAGAAAAATTTATTCTTACATTCTTCATCATTGCAAGCAGAAAAGAAAGAAAACTGTCACAGTCGTCCTCATTAGATGAAATAGGGGCTGCAGGAAGAGCAGGAGTAACAATGTCACTAATTGTGTTGAATAGCACCTTAGGATTACCTCTGCTCTTTGTAACTAAGTGTGAGAAATAGGCAGCCCTTGCATCTCTGATAGCATTATTAAAAGAAGCTAAAAGGTCCTTTAGGTAGAGGAGATGAACATTTAGATGGGTTTTCCTCCACCTGCGCTCCGCTTTACGACAATCATGTTTTAGACCGCAAATACTGTCATTTAGCCAAGGAGGAGATTTGCAAGCAGAAACTCTCATTTTAACCGGACAAATTTAATCTAAAATAGAAAGGCAATAATTATTCAAAAGATTGGTTGAATAATCAACATCATTATGAGGAGATAGTAGGTTAAAAGCATCTGCAAATGTCTTAGCTGTGGAGGAGTCTAAGATACGAGAGCTAAGTATCCGTTGAACAGGGAACAAAAGCTCATTAAAAGACATGTTAAAAACAATAACAGGGTGATCACAAATAAAAATGTCCTCAGAGTAAATAAAATCAATAGTTATACCCAAAGTAAAAACAAGGTCCAGTGTCCAGCTGTCACACTTCTAACATACCGCCAGGTTAAAGACCAGCTAATGCCTGATTCAACTGAGCTGGACATTGTGTTCTCATTGGCAACTCTCTAGAGCATTGTCTCCAAATGTTAATGGCCACATGTGTGAAAACAGCTTAGTGCCTGTCCCCTCTAACCCGATTGAGGATTTAGTCAGTTATAGCTATGGATCAAAAGAAAGAACTGAACTTTTTAAAAACACGAGTACGCTAGAAGCAGACAGGTGGTATTCAGTGGACTAAAAGCCAAACACACAGCTTTGGAGTGTGTCCCTGCTGAGCTGAACAACAGAACCACAAACCACCACAAACTGCAATACTCCTACATACCTGCAGGAAAATCACTTCACATCAGCGCTAGAAAGTGGAAACTATATATCTTCTTAATCTCTGTATCTTGTTAATCTCTGCCTGTCTGTTTTACCCTCTCAGAGCGATTTGGGAGGATCCTCGTGGACACAGTAGGAACAAATAAGATGAAGAGCTGGGCCAAAGTCAACAGAGGAGCCATGGTGCTCTGCAGGTCGGTGAACAAACACATTTCTATCACTTCAGAGGGTGTTTCTTGAGGGTTGTATAACAACTGAAGTTCATCTCAGATGGTCTTTTTATTAACTGGCTGGACAAAAACTCAAACCCCAGTCAGGGATGAAGGGTATCATAATGTCAAATGTCACATGACTCTTCTTTAGCACAAAATAACCTCTGCGTGCTGCCTACTTCTATCCTAGATATTATCAGATGATGATAAAACGGTGATTAAAAATCTATCAAGAGCAGATAATCAATACTGATTTTAAAACATGCTCAAAGAACATGTGAAAACATGGCACTTCCAGCTGATTTTAAACTGAAGATAACCATGTGTTTGTTCTAAGGACCAACAGGGGGCGACTCTGGTATCACAAAGAAACCGTTTGCCCTCTTTTTTTGTAAATTAAAGTTTTGGGGGGCGGGGTTTCTTTGCAGTTTGCTGAACAGCTGTGACAAGTCTGTGGCTGCGGAGGTGAAGGCGGCGCTGGAGTCCATCAGGTCGGAGCTTAGCAGCATCAGCAACAACAAAGGCGTGGAAATCCTGCTGGAGAATCTGAACAAGTAGACCTGTTTCTTCCAAACAAACTGCTGATGTTTAACCCATCGCTGCCTCTGTGGCACCAACACCTGCATGACTGAGTGATTGAAGCAGCAAATGGGAACATTTTTCAGGAAGTGGATACAACCTGACACACTGCTGTGTAATTACAGTGGATGGGAATTTGTTTGGAATCTGGGAAATTAGGAAAAGTGTTTGGAAAAATGGTCACCGCTACAAGAAAACAGATTACAAACATGGAAGAACAGCTGGCAGTTCAAAAGTCAACGGACAACACACATAAATTCTCAGATAATCAGTTTCGAGTCCATTACTGTCTTTGAAACTCAGCACTTCATCATTTACATTAAACAAATCTGGACAAAGTGATGGGTTTCATGGACAGAGGCTAAAATGTTTAGATACAGAGCTGATTAGTGAATGGGAAACGGCCTCTGTCTGTGATTGATGAGCTTAGCATGACTGAATGAATCATGACAAGATCTTCAAGAAATGAACAGAGGTCTCTTATACTTACTGTAATTATAAGAGAAAATTCTGCTTATTTTATGCTTGGGGTCTTCTCCAGTTGACTTGATTTTAAAATCTATGTTCAGGCCAACACTCTGCAGGTTGGACAAGTAAAACCATGTGCATAACATGACAAAGCCCAAAGTTTTTTGGTAATTTGTGTGAACTAGGATTCATCTGATCAGCCTTCAGATTTGGTTTGTAAGATTTTATATGTTGTAAGCATCAGCTACAAAGTTACTGTGTTTGCAAAATAAAGACTATTGTGACAATTATAATATGAATTATGATTTTTTTTTTTTTTAAATAAGAGATTTATTTATGTGATGCTGACACAGAACCCCAAAACCTGAGTGTGAGCAAGCAAGTAATCAACGAGCATTGTCAAAGTAGACTTTAAAATGTTGGTTTATTTCAGTGAGCGGAAGAACCTGTCACATTTTTGCCATAGATATTGTTCCAATGGTTGGTGCTCATGGTAAATAGACTGGTAATACCTGTAAGATAAATAATTTTTAACTCTGAATCATGCAAAGCCACTCCTGTAGAGCCTAAGAATAAAAATATGGAGGGGAAATGAACATAATGGGTCCTCTTTGACAATGTCATACGTGTAATTTGACTACATCGCTTTTTTAAAATGTTGCTTTCTTGTGAAAGAACCTGGCTCAATTCTTTTTGCCATTTGAAGCAAGAAATTGCTTAAAAAAAAAATCTGATATTTTATAAAAGAAGGTTGTCGGCTCCAGAGATACAGTTCATATTTTGAGGATAGAAAGTTCTGTACACAAACTGTTGAAGACAAGACGATGAGAAACAGTTTCATTCTTACAGAGACTCATGGGGCAGATAAACAGGTCTCTCAGGCACTGTCCAGATGTTGGATGTTTCAATGTTATCGGGTCCCATGTCGGGGATGGAGGCTTTAACAGCTTCACCACAGACAGGTTTGGAATAAATAAACACCTTTAATTCAGAGGACATTTTTTTGACTTTGAGAATTGGAATTAAAAAAAAAAACCTTGTACAACAATAATAAGCAAAAGTGATACTACATATAAATTTGGCCACAGCCCCCCTTCAAGGTTATCTCCTTTTGCACCACTGAACTGTTTACAGTGCTGCTTTCAGTTTGGGTCACTCTCTAGAAATCCTGTCCTGATCATTTTAAATCCCTTCTGTGTAAAACTAACCGTTGACTTTTGTGCCAAGGATCATTGCTTGTGAGAGTTGAGACCTGGGATACTTCGGGTCAGGAATGTGACCAGGAGCATTTGTGGGAGTGTTCATGAACAGAGGCAGATATGCCTCTACAAAAGGTATTTAAACCTTGGTTAAAAATAAATTTGGGGGCTTGTCCAGGATCGGTACTTCTGGCCTATAACATGAATTTTTGTTGCTACCCAGCTCACAAAGCTAAAACATAAAATTGAGACTGACATCGGCTCATTTAGAAATGTGAGTTTTTATTCAATTTCTAAATAATCTAAGTTTACACACAAAGAAATTTAAACACTGCAGCCAAGAGAGCATGACCTAGCAAGAAGAAGTGGTGGTGCATTAAACACCAACTAAGTCAGTTTATCAGGTCCATGGTTATCTGTTGAGGTCATACACCCCCAAAGGTGTGCACTGCGAAGCCAATAGGAGTTGCAGGGAGCACAACAGAGCAAGAGTATAGTAACCAAATTTAAACCACCTGTGTTTTTTTTTTTTTTTAATGGGCGGGATTACATCATGTATAATGGGAGGATGGATGAAAGTATGCATAAATAAACAGGTTTGCCAATTCTTTGGCCAGAAAGTCCTCAAGTTTGACTTTAAATGGCTTCTGGAAGCTGTTTCACTGAAATGTCTCTTGCCACATTAGTTTCCACTTCCACCAGTGCTGGCATCTGAATAGTCAAATAGTTCTATTATGAACAATAATATTGCTTTGAACATTGTGAGAACAATTTGTAAAAATAACTGAATAACCTGAAAAAAAGAGGTAGAATGACAAGTACAATTCCTGGCTTCTATTTACCTGTACACCCCCAAACTGATATCAGAAAAGTGTTGTTGGTGGTGGAAGTTTCCAGAAGCATCTCACCATCCGGCAGTTCATCCAGATAGAGTCTAGCTGTTATGGAAATTTCAGGTACTGTCTGCAGTATGTGTGATCAGGAACCTGTCACACATGTCACAAACACATGTTTGTAATTCTTCTCTTAAAACTTCTACAAGCTACTGTCATCACTTTTGGTGAATGCTGTCATCGCAGAACTCTGAGAACTTCTTTGCTGCCCTCCTGGCAAAGCCCATCTTCCCACGAGCCTTGGTCACAGCAGTGTACTCATGGGCCTTGAGCTTAGTGTAATAAGCAGAGAACTTGTTGTAAAGGACGGAGATGGGCATGCCATTGAGAATGATGCCAAAGGAGATACAGGCGAAGGCAAAGATACGTCCAAGGTTGGTCTCTGGGTACATGTCGCCATAGCCCACTGTGGAAATACTCGCCTGAGGGTTGAATGAGACAATAACTATAAAGATGCAAAGGTAGACACAGAGATTGAATGATCTTAGGTAGGATTTACTGAAACATGTCTTTCTTTTTTGTCCCACCACACAAACACTTACTTGTATACATTGTTATGTTTTATGTAAAACACTGGTTCTAAAATGAAGTGTAAGATCTTCATTTTGTGTACGTTGAATCAGTGGATATGAGTTAAAAGTCATAAATAGGGGTTTCATATCCAGAAACACAGACATTAATAGATGCCAAGAGGCAAAAGTACATTTACTGTTACACCTTGCTTGTCTTAATTGGCAAAGATTCAACAAGTTGCTGGAAACATTCCTCAGAGATTTTGGTCCATATTAACATGATAGCATTAGATTTGTTGGACTTACATCCCTGATGCAACTCTCCTGTTCCACCACTTATTTGCATTAATGAGCAGTTGAGCAAGTGTACTTAACAAAAATTGTTGGTGTAATTGTGTGTCGACTCACAGCAGCCCACCACCATGCGTGTGGCATGGAGGTGAAGCTGGTGTTGTAGCTATCGTGCTCCACTGTGTACACCATGGCTGAAAACATGAAGATTCCCATGCCGATAAAGAGCAGCAAACATCCCACCTGGAGAGATATTTTAGAGCAATTTCAGCATTTAGTTAAACACTTTCTTCATATTTCTCTCAACCTGCAGATAAACCCTGACCTGCTGGTAGCACTGTCTTAGTGTGAAGCCAAAGGCTCTGAGGCCCGTTGAGTGACGAGCCAACTTCAAGATCCTGAAGATTCTCATCAGACGCATGATCCTCAGAACCTGCCCAACCTACAGAGAGGGAAAAAACACTACTAAACATGGATAAGACCACCATATTTAAAGTTTAACAACAACAACTCTCCCATCTTTTCTTTACCTTCCCGACACGTGCTACTGTCTCAATGTCTCCAGAGTGCACGTGGATGTCCTTGTCTTCAAAGCATTCCAAGATCATCTGCAAGTAGTGTGGCAGGATAGCGATCAGATCAACTGTGTTCAGCATGCTGCGTCCAAAACATTTCAGGGCAGGGGTGGAGATCAGGCGCAGCAGGTACTCCAAGGTGAAAAAGGTGATGCATAACGTCTCGACGTACTCGCCGTAGAACCTGCCACTGGGCTCACCTGATGGTGTCTAGAACACAGAATATAAAGATACAGCTTCTGTTCTGAAACAATAAAGGATCAGTCATGGTTTTAGTGTTATAGACACCTTGTACTGCATCTCCTCCACGGTGTTGAGGGTCATGGCGACCAGCGACACCAGCACAAACATGGAGGATGCGACTGCCACAAGCTTGGCTGTGATCGAGGAGAATGGCATCTCCATTAGGTTCCAGATTTTCCTCCGGGTCTGCCCAAAGGCCATGCCGTTAAATAACACCTCATTCTCCTCTGTTTCTACCTGCAGGATGGAAATGCATCAGCAACAGGATACAAACAGCATTTTTTGTTTGCTTTTTAGAGGGGAGTCAAACTTGATGCTCACTAGAAACAACCAGAAAAATAGGCAGTATAAAAACATCTTATTTTTCATTGAGGATAAAACTAGACGAATGAAATGTCAAGACAAGTCACCAAACTGAAACGCGCTTGAATTAAACTAAAAAACGGGCACAGCAAACTGTAATGGAAACATCTGTATAAATCTGTGCCAAGGAAAAGCTTATTCTCTTCTCCCCATCTGTCAAGACAGCAGAGCAGAGCGCTGATTTATAATGTAGGTCAAACAGACTCAGAGTCAGCCAGCAGATTACTGCCAAATCAGAGTTAAAAAAATAACTGCTGAACCAATGAGGCAGCAGTAGGTGATGAACCCGTGACATTTTATTTTGCAGCACTGTTAAACATATGGAGTCGAACCGGTGGTAAAATAAATAAAGTCACTGATTACAAACTGCCTCCTGTGTCCTGTGGATTATCCACTTCTTACGGAGAAGGGAAAGTTACTGTTTTCTAGGCTGTGAGGGCTGCAAATAAAAATCCATGGCCATGTATATGTGTGTGTGTGTTACATTTGAAGACGGAAATCCCAAAAGGGTCACAAGATAAACATGAGGGATCCTGACATGAGATCTTGCACTTATTTTTCAGACCTTTTATAAAACGCAGCACATAAAAGATACGTTTCCTATTTGGTCCTCTAACATTTAGGATCCATGAAAAAAGCCCCACCCACCTGTAATTCAAAATATTTATTTATGAGGGTCAGCCAATTAGAAGAAAACTGGTTTAAAGAAAAGAGACAGGGAGCTATAAAGGTTGTTTCAGACAGATGGTGAACTGAGCGCCTGCACTACGGTGTGGTATAAGATAAATACTGTGAACTGTGAATCATGCAAAGGTTTTTTAAGTCTGTTCAACTGAGGTGAACTTGAGCACAATAATGTAAATGTTTATTTATTACACACAATTTAAGTAAAAATGCACAAAAAGTGTGACATTACTCACCAGATCGCCCATCTCTGTAATAAGCTGCTTCTGTATTTTCAGCTGCTCGTTCAGCTCGTCCTGCCTCTCTTCAAAGGAGATGCGGCAGCAGCGCTGGCTGTTTTTGATTCTGACCCCCCAGTAGTTTATCTCCTCCAGGAAGTTTCGGGGACACAGCTCGTCTTTAATCCACAACACTCCAGTTCTGACAGAGAGGAAAGAGACAGGAAAACAGCATCCATGATCATTCCAAGATATCACAAAGGAGATTAAAGTGTCCCTGTGTTGACTTATAACCTCACGTGTTTTATGTCACCTGTAGAAATTAAAGATGTTGTGGAAAATTGTTGGGTCGCGGTCAAAGAAGAACTCGTTGCGCTGGACGACGTAGTCATCACAGAGGTCCAGCTTCCTGCTGTGGTCTGTGTATGTGGCCAAGCGACCGATCCGAGTCTTCGGATACCTGGCGGCTAACCTGTAAGGCAGGTGATACACCTGAGAAATAAAAAGAGAATTAGTCTCTTCTCTTTAGCATAGACATTTGAAAAAACATAGAAAATTTTTCATTACAATTACAAAATGCTAATATCACAAAAAATATGCAATGTACAAAACCAGTTTAAAAAAATCTAGTTTTTATTCATTGCTACTGGAAAAAGTCAGAGTGAACTCAGAGGAGACCTCCTGAATCTGTAAGTTTCTATGGGATTGGATCAGAACCACTGATTCCACGGGCTCAGCAGTAACATCTGAGCAAGACGGCTGTGACAGATATGCAGCTCACAGTCTGATAATGATGTATGAGTGCCACCTCTGCTGCTTGTTAATAAGTGTCAGGTTCAGTCCTAACAGTAAAATAAAAATATTAGCAGTTATGCAAAAGTTAAGCGGAGTTACCGTTCCTCCAACATTGATGTTGAGAATGAAGTGTTTGGTTGGAGAATTCAGCAAGCGGGAGGGAGACACTGGCAATCGATCTTCCACCTCCTCGTTTTCATACTCGGCATAAATATCGTAGATGTCTCTGCCAAGGTCCTTCAAAATATAACAAAACACAAAATGAACAGAAAAACTGAAAAATATCAGCTTAGATATGATCGTAGTAAAGTAGTAGATTTGTTTTTGCTCATCACAGTTCCAATTAGGTGAATGCTACTCTACACCAAACCTGGTGTAGAGTAGCACCTGTTGTGTAATTTTTACCTTATTGGTTGCCGTGACAGATCACTTTCCAAACTTATGAGAAAAATAAGTGGCATGGTGGTTCACTAAATAGCATTTCTGCCTCACATCATAGCAAGAAGGTCCCCAGTTCACCTGGTCATCTACAGTCTTCTGCGTGGAGTTTGCTTTGAGTACTTCAGCAAATTTAAATAGCAGATTCTGAACTGGCCGTGGATTTGAGGAAAACACAGTGCTTAAGGCAGATGGAATACCAAGTCCAATTCCACTTCCTGCTTGGCATCCTTGCCAAAGATTTCACTGAAGAGCTCCACATCTGTATATTTAAGTTCCAGTTTTACTTTAATGTTGCTGTTGATTTGTTGCTTATAGTAGCCTGTACTATTTTTATTCATTACCGTTCTGCTGTGAGACGGCAAGTTCCCCTGTGGCATCAATAAAGTACCCATTTACCTCTCCATATCTATGCATCCATGAATCCTACTTTATCTTATATTTGAGAGTCTTAGCTTGAGCACTAGAATGTGGTTCAATGCTGAAAAAACACAACAGCCGTAAAACCATGGAAGCTGTCTCAGCCTCACTGAACTTGTTGAATCTGAACAAAACATAACCAAAATCCAAAGGTATAGCTCAAATCTGTTTTTTAAAAATAGCTCCATCAAATCAAACAAATCCCAAATGGACCGAGTGACTGACCTGCATGGAGTTCCATGGTTTAATGAAGGCGCTGATCAAGTCCAGGTGTTCCACTGTTTCTTTGACCTCTTGAGTCCGGCTGCCGGGCTTGTAGCTGGAGAATAAACTCCTGCTTCGAGCTCTGAGGTGGTTAAACATGATCGCTGCTTTAAGTGTTAAATGTAAACTGCACAGAGACACGTCGCATTCACAGACACATTCAGTAATAAAGAAATCATACTGTTCACACACATGCACGCAGCTGACAGAGAGATATCACACGCAGAGTGATGAGGGAAGTGATTCTCCTTGCCTAATGCTGCTGACTGAGATGATCCGGGTGCTTAAAGTTTTAAATACTATTATCCTCTTCTGTCCATCTCCTGATCTCTCAAGCTCTCCCTCTCCTCCCACTTTCACATAAGTTTACAAATCTGGTAAATTAGGGTCATAAATGTGATCATTTTAATACTATTCTAAGATGTCAGTCCACTGCTTTGTACAAGACAGTATTTGAAAACTCTTAATTTACAACAGCATCTGAAACGTAATGATACAGAGCAGCTATAAAATGCAGTTCTGACATTCATTGCCAACAGATAGCATAGGAAAAAAGTAGAGTAGCAATTTCTTTGTAGGTGACTGTAGGTGTCAAAATCTCTGTACCCTACAGAACACATGCAGATCTAAAGTTCTGTCATTGTTATACTTCACTACACATGGACATTGATCTGGTCCGTAAAGTAGCTGAGGGGATTGTTGATCAGTTTCATCTGCTTTGGTGTACATTTTAGTACAATGACACTACTGTTAGCGATACCTGGACCTTACAGTGTTTCCAGAGGGAGCCCAATTCCTCCAGGCTGGCACATCAATACATGCCATTGCCAGAAGGTTTGCTGTTTCCTCCAGCACAGTCTCATAACCATGGAGGAGATTCCAGGTAATAGGCAGTTACTGTAGCAGAGCTGGGCAGGCCTGTAGAAGGTACTTTAGCAGGACCAGTATCTGCTCCTTTGTGCAAGGAGCACAGTTGCATAATGACCTCCAGCAGGCCACTGGTGTGAACATCTGATCAAGCAATCAGAAGACAGCTTCCAGAGGTTGATCTGAGGGCCCAACATCCTTTAGTAAGCTCTGTGCTCACTACACCGTGGAGTCCGACTTAGATTTGCCATAGAAGACCAGAACTGTTAGATCTGCCACTAGTGGGACGATGTAGGAAAACCACTGACTGGCCCCAAACTCCCCTGTGTTAAATCCAATAGAACATCTCAGGGACATTATGTTTCAGTCTAAATCTGGGAGATGATCCCCTTAGACTTCATTCACTGTGTCATTAGGAGATTTCTCCAACATTGACAGACACACATACAAGCACGTGGTGGGACAAACAGAGTACCAATGCTGCTAGGCTGCACCTCCGTTCATCCCTGGTCCCTACCTGGGATTTTTCCCCCCCCCCCACTCAGATCTGATTTTTTGTGTTCTTACAGTCTTTCTTAAAATGTTCCTTTAAGGTTTTTTTTTTTTTTTTTTTTTTTTTTTTTTGAATAGCGTAGTTTATGAAAGAAACTTGTGAGCTAGTAACTCGGCACATCGCCTTGTCCAAATATGGTAATTTCTGGCTCATCAAAAATTGTCAATATCAATGATTTGACATAATGTTGCAGCATCTTTGTCCATCTTTTATGCAGTACATGGTTTGAAGCCTCACTTCACTGAAAAATGTATTTTGAGGCTTGGAGGGGAACTGAGCCGGTTGAGCCGCTCCTTTGAATTAACTGACATGAATCGGGCATCTGATCATTTGAGGGTTTCCAGCTTGCAAGAGATCCAGAAGACACTCAAGGATCCTCCACAGTATGGAAAAACTAAATTAACCCTCCTGTTATGTTGGTTTCCAGGAACACCAATTATGCTCCTGGGTTAATTTGACCCAGGGCAAATTTACTCATCCAAAAGTGTCAGAAACACTGGCATTGATGACTTTGATTTTCTTTTATAAGTTTGATTTTTTTGTTGTTTTCTGTAGTGATGCAGATGACATGTGACATCTCTCCTGTTCCGCAACATAACAGCAGGGTTAACCTGCTGTCACCTTGAGCCAACTGTGGATGAACAGATGGATTTTATGTAGTAAATATTAGTTTTTCTAAAAAAATAAAAAAAATAAAAAATGGAAAGCAAGGCATCTACTGTTCCCAGCAGTCAAATAAAAGACATTTTTGGTTTTAAGACACAAAGTTTGGATATTTCAGTTGATACGATCTTGGGAAAGTATTTCCCGTTGTTCAGAGCGCTCCTTAAATGCATCACAGCAAACCTCGATTTTCAAATATCTGATGTAGCCTTCCTTCAGATGCAACAGACTTTCGCATTTTAAATCTGTGCCTTAATCCAAGTGTGTGCGTTTGATGCAGTTGCTGCAATTATAACTCAAGTAGTTAGGTGGAGATTAATCCTTCCTGCAGTTAAACAGGGATAATAAAAAGATGGAGGCAAACTCAGTTTCTCGACCCACTTCCCTTTACATACACGCATCCTCATGTTTGCCCCTGATCTGACTGAGGGTAGATTAAACTGTGCTGGAAGCAGAGGAGGAGAGTTTAAGTCATTACATACAGAGTCCTGCTTGTGCAGGGGAAGTCCTTAGACTTAGATGAAAGTTGTGCTGTTACTTGTTCCACTCGGTCTATGGGGAGGTGCGCACGCACATGCATTAACATTTTTAGTTCTCTTGCACCCAAATTTACCTTTATAATTTGCTTTGAGCATGAGAACTACATATTTTTGGAGTTATGCTTTCAGTAAATACACTGCAACTTTAAACAACCCCCCCCCCCCAAAAAAAAACCAACCCAAAATGCACTAAATCTCTGGCATATCCATCTGGCCAGTTTAGTCAGAGTTGGTTAATCAGCTGGTTTTGTTTTAATGAAGGTGCACTACAAGGGCAACGATGAGACAACCCCCAAAACAGGAAGAGCTTTACAGGTGGAGGCCAATCACATATTTCTCCCTCATCTTCTGTGTGTGTAGGTTTGTGTTGTTGTTTCTCCCCCCCCCCTCGAGGGAGTTTTGCATTTGCTCAGGTCAGTGTCACTACTGGAAGCATGAGGCTTTACATGGACCCTAAAGAGGTTGTGCAAGCAGTCCAATCCTCCAGGATGGCACATCAGTGTGTGCCATTGTCAGGTTTGCTCTCCCACCCCTTACAGATTTAAGGACACGGAGAAAATTCCAAGAGAGCTGGCCAGAAGCAATGTTTCTGCTCCTTTATGCATGGAGGAACAGGATGAGCACAGCAAAATTACCTTCAGCTGGGCACTGCAGAGAATTTCTGAACAAACAAACTGACTTCATGAGGGTCGCCTGAGGGCCCAAAAAAATCCTCTAATGGGCCTACTGTTCAGTGCCTGGGATTTGCCATAGCATAACAGAATTGGCACACTCGTGGCAAACCAGCTCTCATGTGAATGACGTCTGGAGAGACCATGGAAACATTGCTTTGCACCACCTGTTTTGGTAGGTCTGTGATTGTCTGGAATACCCATGCAGGGACGTACAGATCTTTACAACACCACAACTGCAATCAAGTATTGGGATGAAATCCTTTGACCCCATCATCAGACCCAATGTTGATGCAGTGGGTCCTAAGCTCCAGGTTCCTGCTGGTGCACAACATTGCCCAGCATCATGCAGATATAGTATGGCTGTAATGGTTAACCAATGACTGTTTTCTACAGTCATTGGTTAACAGACAAAGTTACAACTACTGTTGTTATATTAGTCATGTACAAGTGGGATTTTAGCATTTGTCAAATCAGCAAACGTAATGTTGTACTTGCTTTGTAGAATAATCAGCTCTGCTGAGTGAAATTCTGGTATTTTGCCTGCAACCTACCACCTATAGTTTTCTTGATAACCAAGATTTGACAAAAGAAAAAAATTTGTACAGCTCAGGAACAGGCTTTAAAACAGTCCACAAATCAGTGGGTGAGGTCATAGAGGCCATGTATCACAAAACATTTATGCATGACAAAAAACAAAGAACAAGATTTTCTGAGCAAAGTTGTGGATTAAATTTTAATTCCGAAGTGATTTGCAGATCAGTTTCTTCACAGATACAGAGTCTTCCCATTTTATTGGTGTCCCCCTTCTTTGTACAAGGCTAGAAAAAGTTCACAGCAACAGCACAAACATACAAAATAGTTTTACCAAATTCATTGTGTTTTGTTTTTTCCTTCTTAAATACATCTGAGCCGCTGGTATGACGCCCAACCATAGCAAAAAACTGATCAAGTCAAATGTATACAATCTTATTTACACAAGGAGCATTTGATCAAAGTGCATTGAAGAGTCCTGATTGACGATCATGTCCAAAGGATGGGCAAATATGTACAGTGTTTACAAAAGCTGTAACCATGGTTATTTCACAAGCATAATAATAATAATAATAATAATAACAATAATAATAATCTTGTAAGAATGCATTCTAAGAGGTGGTGATGGCAAGAAAACACTCAAATTAATGAAAGAAAACTTAGTTTTGAGATATTACTGCCCAAACATGATCGTACATAAATATTCACATCTGAGGAAGCAACAAAATCTGGACCGCATCCTCTCCTCATTAAAGCCTTACTTCTAAAGGACCCTTGACCCCTCGTGTTTTGTGCAGTCTTCAAACATTCACCGTGTCAGATTCTGGGAGCCTAGATGAGGAGATCAAACTGACAATTCATCCCTTTCAACTGTTGCGACACGATGCCAGCAAGCTTCTTAAAGAGGGCGGGACAAAGAAATGACTGGAAAATGTCTGTGGCCCAAAAATAACGGAAAAATAACGGATCCTTACAACTTTGGATGTGGAATGAAACCAGTCGGGACAGAATTCATTGCAATATTTACATAATAAATAACATTTCCTCTTCACCACACACAGTGGTCTAATGTACTTCAGAAGGCATGTGGTCGTACTATAAGGTCTGCTGCTGCTGCTACGGTCAAGCGTCGGCACTGGAACGAGGCGGCGCGGTGTGACCGTGAAAAAATAAAAAAGACCCAACACGATCAGGATAAATCATCCTCTGTGCTCACTATCGAAATCTGGAGGAAGATGAAGGGAGGGGGAGGAGAGAGGAAGACCGGTTTAGAAATGCTCACAACAACAGCACTTTAAAGGCTCGTTCATTCCAAGCTGCACCGTCTGCTGCATTCATGAAGTAAGACAGTGTGCTGGTTTAAAGGGAAGGCGTGTGCTGCAGGTATTGAACTCATGTTGCCTTTTGAAACGTCTGCTGCAGCTGTGAGGGCGACAGCAGAGGCTCGTGTCCATCTTGTGGCCCCGGCCGGGCTTAGGTTAATCCGTTTAATCTGTATACATGCTTTGCAGACGGCCAACAATGAACATTAAGGATTACTACGGGCCACAAGGTCATGGTGAGAGTGGAGGTCATTAACATGCAGGCTCCATCTTCCGAAGCCTGGCTGGAATCATTTAAGCTGCTCAGAAACTGCAGCTCGTGGTTATTTTCACCTTTGCTGAGGAGGTTACGTGACTGGTTCAGTTCATTTGTTGGGAGGATTACACAAAACGCTGGCGAGGTGTATGAGGGGGTAAAAAACAGACAGGCATTGTTAAGGACAACTTACAAGGACTCTTTACCAGTCCTCTACCACTGCCCACGCCTGGTTACCTACTGACTGAATGCATGTACAGTGATGGTATTGTTTGCATAAATAAGCAGCTGCGTGTTTTAGTTACTCTGGTGATTTGAGGCCATGGTTTATTTACAGCTCCAATAGTTTATGAGTAAATTGAGCTAACATTTTGTAAGTGATTGCTCACAACCTAAGGTGACAGGTGCACCGAGTTAGTCCTGGGTTGTTTTTATTTGCTTAGAATAGTTTATTTTGATGCCTTGCACACCAACATGTGAATCAAAGCTCCGTCATTTAAACTGTTCCTGCAGCTCAGACCTTTACAAAGTTTCACCAACAAAATGTCTCGAGCTGAAATTTCCAAATTCCCAGTCTAAATTTTCATCTGGAACGAACTGTTAATCACTACCCTGAGTTAACGTTGTTCGTGGATTCTTCACTCACCGCGGGGTACGTGTGTCCTACATTGGCGCCGTGCCTCGTGATGTCAATGTTGAGGTCTTCTTCTGTGGTCTTCAGGTAGACTGGGTTGTCAAAGTTCATGCTCTTCTGGTTCTTCAGCTGCCAGTTCCTCCACATCAGGTAGCCGCCTGCTGCCGCCATCGCCAGTAGCACTGAGAGGAGAGACGAACAGTCAGGAGTCAAATCAACTCCCCCCCAAAAAGTGCCAAGGATCTGAAATGAGGATTTTAATTAGTTTGCGCAAGTGTGTGGGCAGCATCTACTCACAGACGGGTAGTATGGCCCAGGCAGCAGCAGAACCTCTGGCTGTCGAATTCACTTGAATTGATGTGCTCACATTGGCTTCTGAAAGACAAAACAAGGCACATGCCAACAAGTTTAAAAACATTTCCTTAGACTTTGACTACCAGTTAGGTTTCCAATCAAGAAGCAGAATAAAGTGAAAATCCAAAATCATTTTGGCAACTGGTTTTTAATCTTTTAAAGAAAACAGCATCTGATGAGTCTTTCATTTCCCCAGTCTACTTTACCCAGTGTGTTCTTGTATCAGTGTCAAGTGAGGGCGGAAAAGAAGCTTGGCTGAACGCAGTAACAGACCTCAGAAGAGAAAGTTGGATTTGCTCGTACTACCAGCTGGCCCCCTTTGTGAAACTATTAAATTCTTGCAACATGTCAACATTTTGGTTCAGAGTAAAATATTAAACTTCTGGCCTCATCCTTTCAATGAATTCATACCTCACCCTTCAAATAGCGTAAACCATCATTTTGGAGTGCTGACCGCATATGTGACAAAATCAATAGAGGTAATCAAAGTTCAATCTGTCCAAATCTTTGGTGTGATTTATTAAAGCTAGAACATCCTTAGCTTCACTTTGTTTACCAAATATCAGCTAGAATCATTATGCTGCAATAAATGTCTTGTCTACCAAATCAAAGCGAAACACACAGACAGTCAAACAGTCTTTGTGTTCGAGAAGATTTCAGTCTGAGATCCAGGTTCACTTGGATAAAGAGACTTTAGGGCATTTTGTTTAGCTTTTGTGGACAAAGTTATAAGCTCAGACTTCTCTTGTTCCATGTGGGACAGTTTTTTATAAATAGAATGATGGCTTAAATTCAAACAAAACTGTCAAGTTCTAAAATTCACCAGCATACATGGTTTTTAGTTTCTATAACGTGTCAAAAAACCCGTC
Organism: Copadichromis virginalis; assembly: GCF_057382275.1. Classification (NCBI taxonomy): domain Eukaryota; kingdom Metazoa; phylum Chordata; class Actinopteri; order Cichliformes; family Cichlidae; genus Copadichromis; species Copadichromis virginalis. Next base: position 33,947,851 of record NC_140624.1, read on the forward strand.
AGGAGTAAAGTGGAAGCTCTTTAACAGCTTATTACAGTTTAAATAAAGCATTTCCATCAGCAGAAGAAAGTGTTTGGAGCTGCGTCAAACTAAACTACAGCCTGTGTCTTTATGGTAATGAAGGATATCAGAACAATGCAACAGTGTTTTGCAGCAACAATGGAGCTCAGTGACAGGAAGAGGATATAGCAGGCTTTGGATACTTGGGCATGATTTCATAGGAGGATTAATTCATTGTTCTGTCGTTTGTTGATAGTCTATTTTTCTTTCTTTGATTTTTGACATCCTGCAACACCTCATCTAAAAATAGGACATTAAGATGTTCAGGACTGCAAGACTTCTTTAACTCTTGGTGTAAGCACAAATGTTATGCTCTCCCAAGAAAGCTGAGATCACAGTTTGAAAAGCAGCGTTGGGGAAGGAGGGGGTTACAGTCTGAGAATTGCTGATTCTTGCTTCTCTTGCACGACTTCATTTCTTGATGATGCCTGAAGGATTTGTGCTACAATCCCTTTGTGTTGCAGTAATATAACAGTCACGTCTTAATTACCAGATTATGCCAAACTTTAAATGGGAAAGTGATTCTAGTGATGAAGCTTCCTTGTTCCTGCCACTAGGTGTTGCTCATGTGCTGTGCTCTTAATAGTGTAATGAACTGTGGTTTAATCAGCTGAAACAGAGGCAAACAACAGCTTTTCCCTCTAAGTACAGCATAAAAAAAAAAATCTCATTTGACCCTCCGTGGTCAAATGAGATTCATGAGAACAAACTCCACTTTAGAAACGGGGAGGATCTCATCAGCAGACCTTGTGTTTCTGATTAGGGTTGCTGTATGCATTTTTAGCATTTTACAGAGGATTAGAACAAAGTTCCTGAAGTTGTTTATGCAGTAATCACATTTTAGACCTTGTGAGTCTGATATGTTTGACACATGGCCGACAAGTCACACATCCAACATGATGCCCGCTTTGTTTCCAACAAACGTTAAACATGCAACAAGAGACCTGAGAGGACTTCCTCACACACAGTCCTACATTACATTTATCTGCACAAAACAATGAACCTGAGATTAGAAGCACATTTATGCAGCTGAGATTTAACAAAATTCTCAGCTCCTCAGGTTAAATAAAATTTTAACCTGAGTGAAATAAATGAAATCTAGATAACATGACCTGAAAATCAAATTTAACAGCACAGGAGACATAATCCTAGTTTTTTTTTTTTTGTTTTTTTTAAATAAACTAATAGATTCTTTGTCCCTTTGGATGAAATATTCGTTTTTTCTGTGCAAAATGTATAGTACTCCAATATATTTAGAGACTTATATCAGCTCATTAATGTTCATGCGCAGATATTCTCAGACTAAGATTTCATCAGGTCAAGAGTGACTCGTCTAGAGTTACTGTGTCGTTTTGGCTACAGGTAGTTCTGTTAAGGAGCTTATTGACCTGCTGGATGTTGAGAGGGTGAGCAAATTTTGTGGCCCAGGCATTTTCATATTTTGTTAAATATGTGTATACACAGAGCAGACTGTCCCTAGATTTGGGTTCCATAATTTATATTTTGGACAAAGCCAAGATGAGTTCCCATCATTTTCTGTGGGCAGCAATAAGGGGAACACTAGAGGAATGGACTCTAAAATCACTGAGCACAAATACTGCTGTACAGAGACACTGATGCAACAACTGCCCGTTACACTGCAGTTATGTGTCTGCAATTCTAATTCCTGCAAGCTTATCAACCAAGTGCGTTACAGTAATCGAAGGCCAATTAATCACATTTGAGAACTTACAGATTCATGGAACATTAATGGCCATCCTCTTTGCCTGTACCCGCATGAAAAGATGAAAATACTTGAGAAAAAAAAATCCTGATTGATGTCATAATTCATGCATGACAGGGTTAGATAATTACAATGACACACGTCACACATCTATAGTAAAATTAAACAACCAGTGGGTGGCAGCGTATGGAGTGAGACATCAGGGTCCAATGTAGTGGTTTATGTGCAGGCATATCATCAGCACTGATACCAATACAAGAAAACAGCCTTTGAATAGCTGTCCACTGTAGTGACCACTATGCCTGAAAGGGTTAATATTGACACCAGCAGGCTACTTGACTACCTGAAATCAGCCCACTGTGTTATATTAAAAAAAACAAAACAAAAAACAAAACCCAAACACCTTCTGTGCATCTTCAGCACAGAAACACCAAAGCACAAGCAGAAGCTAGCATAACAGACGTGAAAAAAATAAAAAATAAGAGCAAGCTCCAAGCGGTTAAAAATCTCCACAGCACCATGGACACAAGAAACCTTTAATTTTGGCTTTAATCAAACAAAAAGCTGATTAAATGAGTAGGTTGGGGGAAGGATGGGCTGTACCCAAAAACATTTAAGTCAGATGTTCCCCAGTTAACAATTCAAATAAAAATGCCTCCTTGATCCATGGTGAGGGAGGAGAAAAGCCTGTTTTTTTTAATCATTTTTGAACCAAGCCCAACATTCTTTAAAGCGAGCCAGAGACAAACGCAGCGCAGCCAACAGTTTTACCTGAGGGTGGCTGTATTAGACCTTTCCCAGTATCCTTTGAAGGACCTTTGAAAGTAGGGTCTGTACAGAGAGAGCCAAGAATCATGCTTCACACACACACACAAAACTTAACAGAGGGTGTCCTATTTATTAAAAAAAAAAAAACCAAAAAAAAAAACCCCAAGCAGCACACATGCAAGTAGGCCTTCTTTGAATATAGACCAGATCTCAGGAGACTAAGCTAGTAAATAAATGCTCTGAAGCACTGATCCATTTTTGTTCAGTGAGAGGAAAGCCAAGCCAAGTAGAGAACCATCACAACAGCAGCAATGTCACATCTTTAACATTACCCTTGTGGTTCTCCTGCTTTGATATGACGAATGCTGGACAAGTGAGAGGACGACTCAAAGGCAATTTCACAGATTGAAAGCTGCAGCGCACTATATAAAAAAAAAAAAAAAAAAAAAAAAAAAAAAAAAAAAAAAAAAAGCATCAATCAGGACATCTCTACCAGCATCTGTACAACCAGGAAGGACAGCTACAGCAACAATAAAACCTTTATAGCTGGATCAATATGATCTTGATTAGCAGAGGCAGCAGTGTTAGGATGTCTCAGGGCTTGAAATGAACAAGTCAGACTGAAAAAGCAATATTAACACAGTCAAGACCAAACTAAAGCAGTTTCCAAAACTTTTATCTACAAAAGAAAAACATTTTCAGATCAAATCACTCATAAAACTTGCAAAGATTAAAATTGGAATTGAACTGCAGTAACTTTGTGTGAGGGCCATTAATTCTTTTGGTTGCAATTATCTTTACTCAGACGGCACAATATTTTTGGCCGTTATGATGCGACTGTCAGGTCAAAACTTCCCTTTTCCATAACAGACCACTTTTTCTATGACACTTGTCATATGTCATGAAGAAGGTGGGGCTAGCTGGATGGCTATAAGCAGTCAATGGGAAACAAAAGCAAATGTATAATTGGGAAGCAAAATGTACACAGCTCTGGTTTTACATCATTAGGCAGTCATTTTAGAAAAAAGCTCAGATTGCCATCATGAAAAACCTGCTACATACGTAACCCTGACCATTGACGGGTTGATCAAAGTCTCAGGTATGTTATACAAGCATCAGCTAACATAACCCCGAGCATAGCCTTAAGTAGAGATAAGCAATGTGCTACATGTGTCTGGTAAGCTCACCTCTCCTTCCAACACCAAATATCTCCTTTCCAAAACTACATCTCCAGACCCTAGAAAGGTTTTACACTCCAACATGTCAGTATGTCCCCAAACTCACACACAAAAAATGACAAAGCAAGCACCTGCAAACTAAGGCTCATCTTTGAGGCATTGGTTCAACTTTACTTTTTGGGCAAACAGGAAAAGCCAGGAGCAAGCTTTCAGCCTTTGAATCTGCAGAAGGGTAAAGCACGTGTTTGCCACACTCCTTTGACTTTCACATTTGACTTTAATCCAATAATCAATAAATTCCAAATGCAATGAAAACTTACCTGATAAAAGGCAAGGACATTTAGGAGAGTCTGTAAAACAGTGGTCTCAGTATGCATTTTGCTTAATATAAACAGCCTGTCATTTTTATAGGTTTGTGTATGAACAGCAAGAAAAAAAAAGCATATTTAATTAGACAATGTTTCATTCAGATAATTCAGAAATTTTGGATATAATATTGGCAGCTTTATAGAAAGATGGGACCTGTGATGAATGATAAACAGTGGAACAAGTCTCAGCAGAGTTGCAAAATCCATGAAACGCACTGCATTTCAGCCTGAGATGGTGCAGTCTGAAGGAAAAAACACTCCCCAGTTGCCTCTAAAGACTGTTATACGAATCCCTCTGTAGTAGTTTGAGGTCCAAACCCTGAAGTGAAGAGCAATGCTCATTACTCTCTCTCCCTCTGTGCCACACTAACAAGATTAGGGCCGGTCCAAACTGCAGCTGCACAATACTCTACAGTTCCCCATTCGGTCCAGCTGCGACGGCTGTAAAATGGGATAAATGTGTTATCTGCTGGTTTAGTAAAGAGCAACGAGGCCTGTGACAACGAAGCCTTTGACTACGAGGAAGGTGGAGGCGCTTTTAGCAAGTGACAGGCATCCCATTTTAACTCCTCCCACACTATTCTCACTATTTATTAACAGGACAGACAGGCGTGAAAATACAGTTTCATATAAAGACAGCAACAAAAAAAAAACTATACACAAACCGGTCTGTACAGAATCAATCTCATAACTGCAAACACAGATGCCAAGGAGATAAAGACAAGTATGCACTTTCACATCCCGCCAGTCAGGGTGGTACTACCAGTTATTAGAGTCTGGAGACAGCTCGAGGTTCCCTAACAGTCTATGAGATGGTGACTCAGGCTGCAGGGATGCTCACTACACGAAGGCCTTGTATATCTGCAAAGAACCCAGGCTGTAAAGTCTGCTGCGGAGCACCAGGAATTTATTGGTGCACAGTTCATGGCATCAAAGCTTTAATGACCCAAATGCCAACTGGGAATCTTCATAACCACAGTATTACCCACCACCATCATGCAGAAAACACTGTTACATGCCCCTCTGCAACCCCAGCAGCATCAATCTGCATGCTCAGCAATGTCAGAGGCTGGACTAAAACTTTCTAACTACAGCAGTGATAACTATGTTCTACCACCCTGACACTATTACAGCTGTGGTTCAAGCTTTTTCTGAATGACCCACCAAAAGCTGAATTAGAGCTCATGCCCCACACTTCAATTTTTAAAATCAAATGAGTGAAACAAAATGCTCCAAGTTAATTCAAGTTAAAACGCTTAAACATTTACCTGCACTTTTCTCTTTTCATTCTAGCTGACCATCTAGAATTCATCTTATAAGTTAAAGAGAAACTGAACAGAGAATCTGAAGAGAAAGGACCTATTGTGGATGCTTTTTGCACTGGGAGCTTCATAAAGTGTTCTGAAGGGCCACCACTGTGGACCACACTGAGAACTATGGGCCTACTCTGATCTTCTGGTTGTAGATGCAGGCATGCACACCTACAGAAAGACATTCCTTCAGTTAAAGTTTTGGACACTCTTCGGCAAATATTTTGCAACAAAATAATAGAATCTGCTGCTGAGGTCTCTAGGCATCATCTTTGACTGCATTTGACAAATTTAGTCCTTGCTCTGCTCAGCACAGTGACACATGAGCCAATTCTCCATCTGCTGCAAGCTCAGGTTATAGTGCCCCTCCAGCTTGCAGCACATCTTTAAATCACCAGCTGCAGTCCAAGACAGTACAGCTGGAGGAGGCCTGAGGCTCTCTGGAGAGGCAGCTGAATGGATCAAGTTTGAAAAGTCTGGAATGTGCTGCAAGGATTATGCTGAGGTCAGTGAGGAATTTTAAATTTGTTTGAGTGCCCACTCAAGCATATTTAAAATCAGCTGGAAACTGTTGAACAGTTGTATTTGACTGAACCAGCGAGTTTCCCTTTCACGAGCTCCCGCCTTTAACATTTAGACCATTACAGAGCTGACCTGCTGTGCACGAGGCCAAGGGACTCTGATAAAACTTCACCTATATATTAAAAAAAAAAAAAAAAAAAAAAAAAAAAAAAAAAAAAAAAAGGGGGGGAGTAAAAAATAGATCTGAGGAAAATGAAACTTTAAAAACCACCAGATATTGTACACTAAGAAAAGCTGTAAAACCTGTCAAAACTCCCAGAACTCAAAAATGAGGAGGGAAGTGGAGAAGACTCTTAAAGAAAGCCGAACTGGCTAACTAGAGAGACTTTCACACTGGAGGACAGGAGTGCAGAGAGTCGTCACGGAGATGTTCCAGTACTTTGTGTACACCAGTGTCTTGGTCTACAGCTCTAGTCCAATTAGGAGAGAGTGTGTGCTGAATTCAGCTGTCAGGTTCCTATCTTACAGTGCTTCACTATGAAAAGGATCATCTGTGGCAGCAAAAAAGGAGCTGGACTGCTCAAGACAGAAACTACTAAGGGAAGAGGACAGTGTTTCTAGGCAACCTTTCCCTGGCAAATAAAAGAGGCAGAAGGAGAGAAGGGCTGCAGTTTGATTTTTTTTTTTTTTTAGTGCACTACTACAATTCTTACAATTCTCAGATCTAACAGTAACAAACACACTGGTACTTGGCCATTTCTGGTGTCCAAACTCCTTGCTTTCGAAGTTAAAATAAATCTTACGAAGTTGCCGGAAATTTGAGTGCCGATGCAAGCAGATTAGGGCTGCCACAAACGACGATTTTAAATAGTCGACGTCATCATGACTAGTCGACTAATCGTGGCAGCCCTAAAGCAGATGTAGTCTTGCTCTAGACAAACACTGAAAACTTCACTTGAAACTTATCTTTTGCAAAATCTGCAATCACATTAAAGCCATCTCAGCTGTCAAAGTACAGAGACAAGGTTAAACTACAGTAGTGCTACTGGAAACATCTGAAAAAGTATCAAACAGTGGGAGTGCGGAGTTCTCCAAGGACCCGTTCCTGAACCCGCTTTCCCTATAATATCTCAGAATATGGAATACATGCAGGTCCATAACTAAAGTCAGAGTTACTGAAGAATGCTGTGAAGGGATTAGGGTCCCATATAATCGTTAAATGGTAGCTGCCTGCAAATATATTACATGTAGGTTCCATATACAGGCTTGTTAGATCCATCTCAGCACCATGCCGTGCATCTTAAAGCATGAGCCTCAGTAAAAGGAACAGGAGTGTTTGCCTTCATTTTGTCAGTATGCCACAGTGTAAGCTTTCTCTGCAGCCAAAAATCAGCAAACCGTCTCATCCAGAGCACAAAGCACACTTCAGTGAAGTGCAGTGTTGGTGTAATGCGTTACTGTAATTAAATTACTTTTCCACTGAAAAAGTAGTAATTACTGTTCATTTTTAGGCATTTTAATTACAGTTACTTACAATGTACTTGTGTTACATTGTAAAATAATTAAACTCGCTGAATATCATTATTTAATTTCAATAATTTGTCTTCTAAACGTAGAAGTAAACTCTGCCGCTTTAACATCGCTGTAGTGCAGCTGCACGTCATTTCGCCAGTTTGCTGCATAGTCGTATTCTAAAGCGGAAGATGTCGGACTCGGCTGAAGCGAGTGGCGGTTTTATGAAATTGACACTCTTCACTTTTCTGAAACAAGCAGACAAGAACATTACAGTAATATGTAAGCTATGTCCTGGGGAGACAAACCCCCCCCAAAAAAACCAACAACTGTTGTTAATAGCACGAGTAATCTACTGAAGCGCCTGACACGAGAGCATAGACGAACACTTGATCCTTGTTAATCATCCATGGATAACACCACGGCAACTCCTGCTAAGCAGGCAAAACTAGATTTTACTTCAGCAGCACAGAAAGAGTCTGAAGGTGAGCTTAAAAAAATGATTGCTGGCTACGTTGTGGAAGAGATGCTACCGCTGCGTACTGTAGAGTCTCAGTCTTTAAAAAAATGTATTTATTATTTAAAGAGTTTAATTTCTATTGTTTGTCCACTCAAGGTTTACAGGGATTTTTAGTAGTATTTAGTTAAATTACTTATTTAGTAATTAAGTTACTTTTCTGACAGTAATTAGATACGTATTTTAAATACAATATTGACTAATTAGTAATTAATTACTTTTTTAAAGTAACTTACCCAACACTGGTGAAGTAATTAGACGAAAAGATTGCTTTCAGGGAAAATGTTCAATGCTTTAATTACTAGTAAGTAAAGCTGTTGTGTTGCACACGTATGCAATTCAACGGACCAATAAAAATGAAAAAGTAGGAGATGTCTTCTCAATAATGTCAAACTAAACTCCAGTTCAACAATAGTTACGGTCAATATTTACTGAAGTCTACAGAAGTTCTCACGCAAAGGATGTGTCTTATGTGGTTTAACTAGTTGTCTACAAAAGGGGAACCAGCAGTTAAACAACTGAACTGGAGAATATTTGGTCCCGGTGCCAAAACAATCAAAAGACTGTTTCTTTGAGTTAATGTGAATAAGAGGCCTCCAGTCACTGAAGAGGAATCATGGAACCAGTGAAATCCTTCATAATCAAGCTTCAAAAGTTCAGAGTACAAGTTTATTTCCTAAGGACGTTCATTTCACAATACTGGGCAAGTCTTTTATGAAACGGGCACAATCAGCCTTTTCCATTATTCATGTCAAGATTAAGCCAGTCCAGCACTTTTTTTTTTTTTTTTTTTTTAAACCAGTCATCCCATCAATCTGTAAGCATAGTTCAACTATGACAGTCTGGTTAATACTGAAAGGAGGGTGTTACACACAGTACAGTTTGTGTACTTGTTTTTAGGGCTTCTTCATAATTTATGTTTCTTTGGTTCCAGCTTTCGTTTTGGTATGTAGTTGCATTTTCTAAGTTATTTAATAATATCCGTCCCTGCTTGGGGATTGTAGATTGAAATCAGTAGCCAACTTCATCTCTCATGAAATTAAGGTTTTAGTTTTATTCTTCATCAGAAACAAACAAGATTTCAGCCTGGGGCTATTTTCAGAATTTGGACCCATTAGGCTCAGCAGTGATAAATGTCTTGAATTATAATTACACTATGGTAAGAGTTTGTTTGGCCTTTTTGACCCAGTGTTACATAATGCTGCCGGTGTTACGAGCCAGGCCCAGAGTGATGTGGGCTGTGGTATGACTGGTATGCACGGAGCCTTAACTCAGGATGTTGAATTAAGAAAAGCTTCATTCATCCATCAAGGCTGGCAGGTTGGTGTGACAACTCAATCACATGCAAGGACTTCATACAAATTCCATTTTCAGATTCTGCATTCAGAATCTGAGACAAGACAGCTGCACTGCATTTGTAAAGACCTGTTCATGCCTTTTTATGAAAACAGAAATAAATCAGGATTCAATAACTTGGTCAATAAAGAACAAGGACTGATGACGGCAATAGTATCAATTAAATCATTGTCCCAAAGGGTTGAGGTCGGAGATCTGGAGGGATAAACTGAAGCACTTTCTCAGAACCAGACCAAATCCCTGCAATCAGCTTCCAAAATCTTGTGGCAGATCTTTCCACAGCAGCCGAGGTCAGCCACAGACTTGCTCTCATGATTTAAAAATGAAATGAAAACCTTTAACAATCTCATGGTTGGTGTTGTGTCCATTCAGCTACAGCACTAACAGTCACGCTCCACTCAGTGCAGAGAAATGAAGACTGCACAGGGTGGGACTTAACCCCCAGGGGGGAAAAAAAACCAAACAAAAACAAGAGCTGGGGGTTACTTTCAGCAGCAAAACGCAACAATTGAGTGGAAGAGGGATCAACGTCAGGATCCGACACTTCAGCTGTCAGGATGAAACACTTCCCAACGCAGGAGGAGACGAAGCTGCAGCTGAGATGTGAAGGAGGACGATGTTGAGACTTGCCAAAAAGGTGCTGAAAAACTGGATCACAACACCGAGTGACTCAGCTACTGTTCAGCTGTCAGACTACTAATACAAACAGACAGCTGGGGTTTTGGCTGGCATGGATACAGATAGAAACCAAGACACAGTGGGAGCACACACCATGGAAACATGCTTGGAAAACCGTAGAATTAGACTGAATTTATTCCATCTTCCAGCTGTTTGTGTTTTGGTGGCTAACCTGTGAAACCTAAGATCCTTTTTACCTTTTCTTTAATAGTCACATTTGAAATGAGCAGCAGGGGGTATGAAGCAGAAAGGAAGGGAAGCAATTGGCTTAACAAAAAACAAAAAAAACAAAACCAAAAACCAGGTGGATGTGTGAACACAATGAGGTGGTGTACACATTCTCAGAACCGCTGAGGTTTGGCACCTCCCTGCTTTCCATTTTTCCTAATACTTTCATGCAGTATTAATGTCTTACTAACTGTATTGTGTTTTAGGGCTTCAAATGTCCAAACTACAAAAACAGCAGAGCTTTTAAAGCCACTTTGCTGGAGATTCACAATAGTGACTGAAATGAGAACTGACAGGAGTGTGCACAATTCATCAAGAAACCACTCTACCTCTGATGGGATGTTCCTGCTGCTGAATAATTTGGTTTCTCTTCATGTAAATCTGAAGATTTACTTTCCCTCCATGTTCTTTCCATGTTACAACTAATAAAATATTTCATTGTGTTTAGATTAACACCGCATTTGCATTTTTTAAGATCATGCAGTCCAGGGTTTCCGTCAGCATATTTCAAGCCCGGCAGCCCACAGAACCAAAGCACTGGGAGTGGTTACCATTTATTTTTAAGATGCTTTAACATAAGTGAATGCTTGCTTGGCTACTTCCTGAACTTGTAGCTCTTATGTTCTTGACAACCCTACATTACTTTTTAATTCATGCTGCAAGTGGGGGAAAAAAATAAAATTAAAAAAAAAGTATGCTTGTGAAGAAGCAGTAATGTGAGAACCACAGACAGCTCTGCTGTTCCACTAATCCACACAGTGTCATGTGGTTGGCCATACAGCTTTTATTGAACAAGACCATCTGACCAGACTAAAAGTAGGAAAATACTTTAAAAAAGAAAGAAGAAAAAATCCAATCTAGAGGCTGGACACTGCCCAAATACTGCATGCACCATCTCAAGCCATCACTCATAAGCATGCAGTGTTGTGTTTAACATTAATGACAAGTCAATGTCATTAGCTCACCAAGTGTGTAGCTAATGTTTGTGCAACAGCAGCATTGTTTTCACTAGCAAAGATCCACCCTGTCTGGTTTTTGCCAGGCCTGTGGTACCGTCTCCAGAGTCTTGACTCCCTGTTTATAAATGGTGGCTGCAACTAAGTTCTGTTGTGTATACAAATTAATGACAGTTGCTAACACGAGAAAACAAATGCAGAGAACAGAACATCGCCTTTGCATGGGATAGATAATAATTACAGTATGTGTGCAAATGCTTGTCCAAACATGAGAGATCATTAAAGAGCTGGATGAAATTCATGTCACCAAAACAAAACTGTATGGCATCTTTACAAGCGCTGGACCATTTTACAGTATAAGCTTGTACGCAGATCATGACTTGTACCATCAGACTTTATAAACAACTGCTGCTGGCACATTTCAGATGTATCTGAATACTGCTCGTACTTCAAATGCTCACAAATCATTAGTATTTGTTTCAATTATATAAACATGTCAAAATTTATGTTGTAGCATTCAAGTTTGCAGCTTTGGTGAGATTTGCTCCGGGGTTCAGCCAGGTGTAAACACAGATGAAGTGCCAAAACACAACTCAAGCCCGCGAGGGTGCCGTGACTCACCAGGTCTGCAGCGCAAGCCGTCAGCAGTCAGCTCCTGGCCCTCAGGACACACGCAGGTATATTTGGGGGAGTGTTTGTTGATCTGTGGTGCAGGCAGGCACATGTAGCTGCAGCCTCCATTTTCACCTTTCTCTGAGCACCAGTTAGTACCTGCACACAAAGGTTAGCAAATAAAAGCTAATCAAACCATTTCAGTTAACAAGTGTCACATGGGTACATTAAATCCACAGTGAAAGGAGCTTTAACGGCCTCTTCTACTATGAAGTATATCCACAGGTTGACGGAACAAAATTAGGGCTTAAGTCTCATCCATAGTGTGATCGTCGACATTTTCATCCTATGGATCTTCGCACACATGATCATTATAAACCAAGAGGACACATTTTGATAGACTAAGTGTTTAAATATTACAGATTAACCACAAAATATCAAGAAACTACAGCTTCTAAGTGTACAAAATTAAAGTGGTGGTATGTATTGCATACATAAGTATACTGTACATCATGGAAACAAATACTGCTGAGTTTCTATACAAGTACTGTGTTGGACCCACTGGTGATCTCATTGATACAGGTATAGCCCATTGACAGAGCTCAATGGTCATGGATCTTTACCTTTCTTATGAGAACTTTAAGAGGATCGACTGGCTTATGTTTCCCTTTATAATCCAATCAGAGCACAACATGTGACTGTAAGGCTTCACAAACATGTGAGGATAAATTAAAGATTGGGGCTCGACGTACTAGCCTCCTCTGTTACACCCTTTACATGATTCTCAACTTGGTTGCATCATTAGCTATTAAAACTCGCGTCAATAATGGCGACATGATCACAGCTTAAAATTATAATCACTGGCACTCCTTGTACCTTGATCATGTGTAATTACAGTAATTTCTGATTACTTTCCCCTCATTAGCTTTCATTAACTCAGAAGTGACATCAGCTCTGATACTGGGGTTCCTGTGATGTCACTGAGCCTGCAGGAGTAAAGATTTCCAAGCTTAAGTATTAATATCCGTCAGTTCCTCCTCTGCTAGTTTCAGCTCCCTCCTTTCTTACCTGACAGCTGAATGAGCTCATGGTACACTATGATGTCCTGGGGGTCGTTCAGGTTGCTGGCCAGCGTAACCACGTCAGAGCCTGTGAACTTGTTTGCACCGTAGATTGCTTCCTTTTCCCCATCAGTCCAGAAGACTCGATCCTGGACAAAGGGCAGAAGAATAAACAAAAACTTTAACACTGAAGTCCTCTCAATCACAGCAATACAAAACTTCCATAAATCACTGTCATCACACAAGTGCTTAAGTGCCAATAAAGTGTCAGCTTTGTGTCATTACAAGAAAACTTGCTCCCATTAAGATTTGGGCAGATTTTTACACTGATGAAAACTTTGGCTTTATTCTGAAATTTTGTAACAGAGTTAGCACTAAAGCACTAAGTAGCACAAGAAATGTATTCCCTTCAGGAAGCAATACATGACTTCTTAAGAAGTAAATCATAACTTGAGTAAAGTCCTCCAACACCACGTTTAATATGACTCATTAAATTATCAGAAACAATTTCAGTGCCATAACATACCAACATTTATACATCTTAGAAACAATTACATGTCATTTGTTGTGATATTGTTTTATACCAATATAAAATAAGAGTTAATTCTACAATAATCTGTAAACTGAGTAGCCCTTCAACAATTGTAAGAAATTTATGAATCCACAGTAATACAAGTCACATCTGCTCAGATCATGTGTGGTGTTCCTGCACTGCACGCAAAGTTGCATCTAAATATTCTGATGAAGCTGCCACATGGCTTTTGATGCTTACGTTAAGCCTGTTCATGTGTTAATATATTAAAATATAAAGGACAAGGACTTTTTATAATGACTGAACGCGATTTAACCCCTGAAAAGCTTTATGGACAAAATAAAGCAAAATTTTGCTTCAACATAAATGTTCCTGATGATATTAAATGGATGGATTTTTATAAACTGTGCTGTTAGGAGAAATCTGATGATGGTTTTAGACCTCATGCCATCGTGTGAATAAATGTGCCATCACATCTATACTTTTATACAGAATACCTGAAAACCCCACACACAAACACATGGGAAAGTCTTTATTCAAGAACTGGAAGGTAAAAATGTACACAGAACACTCGATTTGAAAGGTAATATCTTCTAGTTGTTTTGCATGTTGTTAAACAACATCAAGTGTTTTGGTGGATACTAAAACATGTCAACACTGTACCTGCACATTGCAGTTCTATAAAATATGCAAAAAACAGATTTAAAAAAATTTTGGTTCATTTTCCATTAGTCTGCATATAGTTGCTGTGTGGGTCATTGGCAGATCATGTACAATACACATTGAGGGCGACTGGGTTGATTAAAGGATTTTGTGCAACAAAAGTCTTTATCATACTTGTACATGGTTTGAAGCTGGGAGCAGCTTTTCCTTTCCTGTGTTTGATTTTTGTAATTTTACTTAAAACTAGGACCAGTTTGTTTTGGTAGATGAAACGTCATCAAGGACAAGGCAACTGGCACCAAAGACACATTTAAAAACATGCAAATAAACTCATGTACACAGGCGATGAGGTCTGTGGCAAATTTTCCCAGACAGATTTCTTAAATGCAATGTGCAATAACTGATTGTGTCATGAAACCAATTTCCTGGATCAGAACTACATTTTTAAAACGTTTTGTTCATTATCCTCAGACATGTGATGTAAAGCGCTCTAATGCCCAACATACAGGTCAGACAGTTCATCTTCCAGCTGTCAACATAAACTGACCCAGACTGGCTTAGAGAAAAGACAAATGCAGTACCTCAAAAACGGTGAGAGCAAAGGGGTGAGCGAGGTACTCTGAAGACTGGAGCACTTTATTCCTGTTGTCCCCGTTTAGGTCGACGCTACAGAGCATGTGAAGCTTTGAGTCGACCCAGTACAACCTGCCTTTGATCAGATCTGGGGTAAAAAGAAAAAAAAGCAGGAATTAAATGGGAAGACTAAAGAAGGGAGAACAATGGGAAGGAAAGTAGAAAGCAGACAGAAAAGTGGAATGAGATGAAAGATTAAATTGTTGTACTGATGATTCTTTAACAGGATGAATCAACTGACTTTTAGTCTTAATGGTGCAAACGTCACAAAAGAAAGCCGCACTGCAGTTTGTTTACCCATTTCTTTCTGTAAAAGGTCACTGTCCAAGTCAATTTAAAACACTAAGCATTTCCTGTAAGGTATTTTCAAGCTTTCCAGCACCTTGTAGTTATTGTAAGTATATACTGATATTACACCATTTTACTAGAAACAATGTAACAAAACAATCAGATGAATGAGAACTTTTTAAAACACATTAACCTAGGAGTTGTGACATTTTTGGAAACAATGTATAAAATGAACATTGACTCAGACTGGTTTGTACAGGCACATATTTGAATCTGTATTTCACCAGAACGCCTGACTAACCTACAGCTGCTACAGCAACATAACCATCACTTCGCAACAAAACAAAAAACAAAACAAGACTACCCTATTGATTAGTATTACTATGAATTCACCAACTCTGTTAAACTGAATACATCAGGACTTCAGCTTATTTAATGTAAAATCCCCTAACTACAGCTGCCCTCTTATGTTGTTACCTGGTAAAAAAAAAAAAAAAAGAGAAAAAAAAGGACTCTTCTTAGAGACTGCACAATTGGTTACTCAGAATTTAGCTTACAAAAATTGATTGAAAAGGAGGCCAAAGTCAAGCCAAAGTTCATTCAAATTGCATGTTAAGTCCCACACACAGTTCCATCAGAGGGCAAACATCAAAGACTGACAGATCACACAATAGACTCAAACAACAGCAAGCCAGGGTCGAGCAGCGTCCTCTTCAAAGATTCTCTGCAACTCATTTTCTTCTTTCTCATTTACCTCCTAAGACCTGAACTCTTCCACGGCATGCATTTTTAATTTCTTTGATATTTGGTCATATTGGGGCCTGATGAATGTAAAACCAAAGAATTACCAGATTTATTTTTTTTAACCTTTTTTTTTTTTAAGAAAAGAGCCAAATATGAGGCCATTTGTTTAAAATTTTGATAGAACAGTAGCGGTATAATGTCCTCGTAAATGGATATCAGGCCCACGTAGAGCAAAATTCAGTATTTTGGTCTAAATAACCCAAAATGTGATGTCCACATATGTGGACGCCAGGTCCTGGGAGGTTAAAGAGTGAACTATTCAAATACCAAGCGATTTATAGTCAAAGTATTAAAATCACAGGCAGCTTAAGTGCTTGTGCTGAAATTCTCACAGTGACATCACTAAAATTTAAGACCAATCCAGACTGAATTTAAGATTTTTTTAAAAATGACCTGTAGACACCCCAGACTTAAAGAAAAACGTGCAGTGACTTGTTGGTTTGTTCCTACCCAGTGTGATTCCATTAGGCCACTGGATGTCTGTCGCCACCAAAACCTGTCTGTCCACTCCGTTCATACCAGATTTCTCTATCTTGGCTGGCTCTCCCCAGTCAGACCAGTACAGAAACCTGTAGGACCGACACAATCATAAGTAAAAGCAGACCATAAGCGGGAGATCAGAAGGGTTTCATCCAACACCAAAATGAGCCGTCCACTTACCCAGACAGCGGATCCACAGCAATATCGGCCGGTTCTTTGAGGCCCCTGTTGAACAGAACTTTCTGCTTGGTACCATTGAAACTGGCCACAGAGATTGTTTTGGTTGAGAGATCAGACCAGTACAAGTTCTTGTAGATCCAGTCCACAGCGATTCCCACTGGAGTCTGCACGTTGTCAATGACTTTCTTATGGGTGCCAATGTCTACACGCTTGTCCAGAAGAGTGCTGAGTGGAGAAGAGTTCAGCATCGGACAGATGCGTAGAGAATTTATACATGTATACAGTTTTTCAAATGCTGCTAGGACTCCCAGTATATTATCCTTTCAGTCTGAGACCTCTATATCACATAAAATTCAAAACTATTGCAGGCAGCTCAGTAAAATAGAACCTTTCATTCTACACATTTAGATTTTTTTGATGAAAATATCAAGCAGCTGAATTGCAACACGGCCACGAGAAAAACTTACTGCTTTAACAGACCAGAGGAAAAAAATTTAAGTTTACCTTACAAATAAAATCCATTTACCCTGTGAAGTTACAACTACATTGTGCTGCACTGTCAATGCCTCCCATAGTCCTACAACAATACTCTATTGCCCGTTTGCCTGCGTCATTCCCTCTAATCACCTACTACCCTACCTGTAGATCGCCTTCTGGCCCAGGTCAGCCCAGAAAATGGTCTGCTGGTCAAAGTCTGCATCCAGAGCCACTGCGTTTCTCTGCTGCTCCACAATCTGAGTGTACTCCTTCCTCTCCAGGCCCAGACGACGGATATCACGGCGGTTGGTGAAGATCAGGCAGGGCTCCTTACCTGAGGACAGGAAAGGGGTTATTGAATGACGACAATCTTTCCAAAGTATTTTATGCCTTCCATTTATTGTTTAGGACAAAATTATTGGTCATAGTTCTTAAAACTATTTTAAGAATTGGGATTATTGTGTGCTTAAAGTAGGAGAGCTTGTTTTCACCCATTGATTTCTATTCATCAGTAAAGTAGTGGAAGGGAACAGGCGTCATCTTTGTCAACAAGCTGAACAATTAAGCTTTTTTTTTTTTTTTTTTTTTTTTTTTTTTAACTGCAGAAACACATAAGACCTACAATGGATGACACCTGCAGCCAGATAACACCAGACCCTGTGTTGTCAAATACACAGTAGTACATCTCAGGTTGTACATAACTCATTCTTGCCCCCCCCCCCCCGAAAAAACGACTTACAAATGAAAATGTTCAGCCGTGGTATTGTTGTGATCCTAAGCCTGCTTTGAAAATATACACCTTAAAAATCAATTCACCACCCAGCTCTAGTGCCAACCCATCATTTTCCCCATTATTCCACAGAATTGTCATTCTGCTGGATTTTTTCCATAGCTGAAAGCTGCATTAAAACCACAGTTTTTACAGTTAATTAGCTTCACCCATTTATGCAATCCAACAAGAGCCCTGTGTTAAAACGCTGCTTTCCACTCTGAAAGCCTTTCAGAAAAGAGAAACGGACCATTTCAACTTGTGGACCTTCATATGCTGTCAACATCCCTCCTCCTGACATTAAAGTGTTTGGTTTTTTTTTAGCAGCGAACAAGCCTAAAAGTTTAATACTGATTTGACATACAAAGGCACTATCATCACTTTGCATCCGCAAATTATGGACCATTTTGAGTCAATGGCGTGAACTTGCTGCGCTTCGGAGTGAGAGCCCACAGTATAGTGGTTGAACTCTATCACTTAGTTCTTTTGGGCTGCAAACTATATTACTGTTGGCAATAAAGGAGCTGGAGAATCCGAGTGAACTCCCCCCAAAGAAGAAATAGATCTGTGGGTGTGTTTTCAGCACTCTTACCTCGATGTATCTGAAGCAGTTAGTCAACTAAAGCCTCAAAGCTGCTGGTTATAAGCGATGACAAACCAAATGCAACGCCTACAATTTTCTCCCACACAGAGTCTTCAGACACCGAGTGTGAATCACTAGATGTTTTTCTGTCTGGCAGCAAATCATACGCACACCAAAGGTCATAACCCTGATCAGACATGAAGCTGCCAGTTCAGTCACATCAGCAATCTGTAAGGGTTCAGTGTCATCTAAAGCCACTGCAGCTCAGACACACTGGATGCAGCCGTTTGTGAAAAGTAGGAGTAAGTGAGGCTCAATTTTGGATCACGATGGACAAATCCAAGTTTTTGGGTCTGTACTGGACAGACGTCTCCATATATGAACAGTTACACATGTGAGCATCAAAGTGACTCCGCTGCCCCCCCAGTACATGAATATATCCTGAAATGTCTTTTCTGCCATGAAGATGATATTTCACCATAATCTTTCAAAAGAGCCCAAGTTTGCATTGCTCAGGACTATTCCTGCAGGATCTGAGGGGTCAGCTCAGACTCTTGCTACTTATCAGGAGACGAGACCCATTTCCACAATACTTTACAAGACACCAAATTTTTGTTTAGCTCGAGGGATGCAAAACACCGTTATTATCCAGAGATCGGGACCCAGACAGTGGCAGAGCCAACAATATAGACAAATATGATCAAAATGTTGAGGTGAAATTTTAATAAGATCACCCAGCTGCTAACTCACCAACAGCCTTGCAGACGCCGGTGGTCGGATCCATCTGATAGCCGTTGTGGCATTCACACTTGTACCCTCCCTTCAGGTTGATGCAGATCTGACTGCAAATGCCAGGATTCATGCACTCATCGATATCTGCAGAAGAGTAGCAGAAAGGCGAATCATGAGGCGTGTGTGAAGAAAGAACAGCTGTATGCGGCATGTTTCATCTATCAAATCTGCTAAATGCCTCAGTTTGAATAATCAAATCTTTCTATGGGGGCTCAACAGCTGTATAGTCAGTGTGTATTGATGAAAATTTATCTTGCTTTTCAAAAATAGGATGTTCCTGGGATTCCTACTGCATGAGTGTAAAGTGATTTGAGCCTCGAATACACAAAATGCAAATTAAAACTTGCTTTAATTGCCGCTGATGTTTTGCCAAAACACTCGACGAGCTGCTCTCATCAGAATTAGATGTAAATTTATCAAACGTTTTCCAGAGTTTAGTGATCATTCTACATCCTGGAGTAGATTAACGCTTCTGTGGAACCAGTGGGGTTCATACAGATGGGATTATACACGTTTACCAAATATCCAAAGCAGGGTTTGAGGCCAAGATTGGCTCAATAACAGAACTGTGACGGATCAGTGCCTCCTAAACGTAACCAAGAGGATTTCTGCTTTTAGGAAAACAGATTACGACACGCCCAATCACATTACACGCCAAACCCTTCAGAGGCCAGAAGTGCACAACACCACCAGCCCATCTGACCCATGTGATTAGATATTTGAGGGCAAGCATAATTAAATATTCCTTAAGTCTTAAAGGTTTTAGATTGAATTCAGTGTATCAAAGTTGTTTGGTTTTTGGATGGATGCCTATACTTGTGTACATTCAGACAGTCTCACACTTTTGAACCCTTTTAGAAAAATGCATTCATCCTGTGTTGAGTAATAGTTTCCCAACGCTAAATACTGCAGTGCTGTCAAAACTGATTTAAAATTTTCTTTTAGCATTTTTCACCAAGCTGTGTAATGTAGAGATCGCATACCTCCGCAGGTCTTGTGGTCTATAAGCTGGAGCCCAGGCGTGCAGTCACACTCGTAGCCAATCACCATGTCTTTACAGATGTGCGAGCAGCCACCGTTGTTCAGGAGACACTCGTTAAAATCTGGAACACAGGAAACAGCTCTGTAGTTGTGTGTCCAATTAGATCTAAAAAGGTTACAATAAGGTGGTTTGGGAGAAGTCTGAGTCGAAGCTAAACGAGGATTGTATTCACTGAAAGATCTTCAAACCACAAGAGGTTTGAATATCATGAATTGGCATTTGTTAGTAGACTCAGAGGGTGGAACACAATATGGAAAAGCCCCATAACTTTTAAGAAAAACATTTAAAACCAAAAAGGCTAAAACGTGCATCAGTAACCTGTGTGGACGTGAAGCAATGTACTGTGTAAGGTAGCCAGAAGATAAGCAACCAATTGGAAAACCAGAGTGATGACGAGCGACTGTTCAGCCATTCCCAATTTTTAATATTTTGCTTCCAAGGAAAGACACTAGTTATTCTCAAAGCTTTTAAATGTCTTTTAAAGGTTCTTTGGACACCAACTGCTTTTTTACTCATTTTTCAGAGCAATGTTTGTTAAGACACTTATTTGCCTTTAGTATGTAGTGGTAACTAAAAGGCACGAACCAGTGTTGTGTTGAGGTCTTTGGAGCATCAGTGCCATAATGAAAGCTGGGTAAACAGGTGTGGCCTAATTTCTTTTAAATCTGCTTTAAAACAAAACTGCAATTTCATCCTGTTGTATTAAAGGAATCTGGCTTTCTGAAGTTGTCGTCCTCTTGTTCTTTATACATCAAGCATGTGTATGAAACAGGCAGCAACAAGAACCAACAACTGCTATCCTTGTCAGGATTAACCTCCTTTAACATGCACTTGGCTGACCATCATTTACATCAGCACAAAGTCAAAGGCTGTACTTACAGCACAAAGACCATGTTTGTAATTAGTGCGCTTGTTGAACTCTTAAAATGCACAACTATAATTATTATGAGAATAAACCCAACAGCAGGGAGAGACTGATCTCCCAGAACCCTGCAATCACAACAGTAAGCACATGTTCTGGGTGGTCAGAGCAAATCTCTAAAAACCTCCCGAAGCTGAAATAGAAGAAAATGAACCAAATGCATGACAAACTGAAGAAAATCCCTCAGCATGGCATCAGCTTAGAAGCTGGCGTAAACTTCAGATCACGGTGCTTTAGTTTGTCTGTGGGCAGAGAGTGTCAGTACAGAGATGGATGAAATTCAGAAGAGTGCTGAAATGAAAAGCAATGGTGACATCCTAACCACCACCACCCCACCCCCTAGAAATAATAACAGCTGTAGCTTGAGCACGTGAAAGGATGTTGGCCTGTGGCTCCTTTCACGTGCTCAAGCTACAGCTGTTATTATTTCTAGGGGGTGGGGTGGTGGTGGTTAGGATGTCACCATTGCTTTTCATTTCAGCACTCTGAACACTTGTTTGGCCACCAAGAATAAGTTTTATGTACCCCAATATGCATTTTGACAATATACACTAGTTCTGTACAACAATCTGTAACATTCTTACATAAATAGTCATGAATTGTCATGCAAATTTGTCAAAGTTTCTTCATGAGTGATTGTAGATTTCTTTTTATATTATTTCCAGATCTTTTCATTTGTTTGAGCTGCAGCTGAATTCATATATTTAGTATTCTGATTGTGGAAAGCCTGATAGTCACTTTTGGTTGAGTTGTTTGATCCATGAAAGAGAATTATTTAGACCTGAACTGTAGGACGCATGAAAGATTCATGGACTGATTTACGTAAAAAAAAAATCCACATATTATCAGCATAAATCCATGTGTTCAACAGAGGAAGGAATGTCATTGCTTGAAATAAACTCTCCCGGATACTTTCAGGCCCGCGGGAAAAGACATCTGAATTCGCTGAAAAGCAAATCATCTCCTGAACACGTTTCATCTTTTCATTGCAGTGAGGCATCAATGTCAAAATCAGAAAAGGAGCAAGTCTGTGACCTAAGAGGGGCATGACCCGGAGTTGAAAAATCAGTCATGGATGAATTCAGTTACATTTTTTAATTAAAAAAAAATAAAAATGAACACTTACTGCATTCCTTGATCGGTTCATCGCTCCAGTCGGGACAGTCTCTGACCTTGTTGCACACTTTGCTCATCTCTATGCACTCCCCGCTGCGACACTTGAACTTCTCTGGACCATTACACTGAGTCACTGCAGGGAGGAGGAAGGAGTAGGAGGAAGAAGAATAACCTCATTCAACATTTGGATGTTTGGGTCAGAATTAAAACATGAAAGCAGGGAGTTCAGGCTAGTTGTGGTTGTGTGATGGCACACTCTGGGCTCCTTAGTACCAACTGAGCGTGGCTTAAACATCACAGGCTGCGTGTGTATCGCTACTCCATCCCTTTATGTTTACAATGAACTCATCAGATGGCTGCTTCCAACAGGACAATGCACCATGTCAAAGCTCAAACTAGTTTTTGAACATGGAAATTTGTGACACGGGTTGAGTACAGTGAACTCAAACTGCTTCTAGCATCACCAGACCTCAAACCAGAAGAGCACCTTTGGGATGTGGTTAAGTAAAGACCTCAACTGTTTGATGCCATCATGTTAACATGGAACAAAATCTCAGTAAAACCTAAAATCCATACAATTAAATATCAAAGGCAGTTCTAAAGGCAAAAGGAGGCAAATACAACTATGGAAGGTTGTACTTAAACTGCTTTAGGGCTTGTTGTAGGCCCTCAGTCTATCCTGTGTGAAAATTAGCTCCTCCCCCTTTAAGCCAAATTTCTTCTCATTATCTGCCCCTAAACATCCTGGAAAAGCACATGTGGGCAGAGCTTCTAAACTCAAAGCTAAAGGTGTGTGCCTGACCCATTTTACAGGACATCTGCTCTCAGACACACGTCTCACAGGGATTATATGCACTAACCTCATGGTTTAAAACTAGACTTGTTTAAAATAAGCATTCAGCGCTTTAAAAAGCTGAAGTTGCTTAATATTCATTAATTTTTCCATCTGTCAGAGTGAATATTACATAACAAATATAATCACAAGTTTCTAAAACTACACTGGAGCAAAATCAGCAAAAGATAATTGGGTGTTTGTTTTTTCACCGAATATACATCTTCTAGATTAGGACACAAAAATGAAACTGCCACAAATCTGGAGAGTGACAGCTTTCCTTTGAAGAAACAAGGAGCACCACCTGAGGTTGACTGTTACAAAAAACCCCTGAAAAATGTCAACATTTGCATGCCCAGAGCAGCTTTAAAATTAAACACTGTTGGTACCTCAGGTGAGCCTCAAGATGTAGAAATGGAAACTTGCATGTTGTAGAAGAATTCCCCCCCAAAATAAAAAAACCACATCCTGATAATGCACTCAGGTGATAAGTTTGTGAACATTCACACCAACACACAACACTTACTGTTTCTACAGTTTGCCTCGTCTGATCCGTCTGCACAGTCTCTGAGGCCATTACACTGTCTGCTGCCCAGGATGCAGTTTCCATCGTCACATTTGAACTGATCCGACCCACAGGTGCGAACAGCTGCCAAGGACACAAACATGAGTTGCACATGTGCTGACATGGGCTACTCTTTAAACACTAAACATTTGTGAATATTCAGTGAACCATTCAAAATCCATTCATCAGTGCAGAATAACTAAAATACCCAAGTTTGTTTGAATTCAGCCAATTTGTGATAGCTGTTCACTCAAAGAGTGAAAAGAAAAACATCACTAGATAATTATGTTTGTATTCATGAGCACCATATTAAAATTATCAGCCACGAAAGCTCTTGTAAGTAAAAAACAAAGCCAATTAAAAATGTGCAGATGACTGACATCTTGTTTTGTTTTTTTACTGAATCCTAATCACAGCATGGATTAAAGTGGAGAGCATCGACTGATAGGCAACGAACAGATTATCAGGTAATTAATGGAAGAAACGTAGGAGTGTAGCATCCACAGCTGGAGGGTTTGTTTTATTAAACCTCTTTAACACTGACATAATTTAAGCCAGTTTATACCAAACATTTTCCTTTGATACAGATGAAATGAAAACAAGTGAAAGCCAAGTTTTCTACAGAAGCAATACTGCTAATCTGTTCTGTAGAAATTGATACTCAGCACTTGTTAGAA
Organism: Copadichromis virginalis; assembly: GCF_057382275.1. Lineage (NCBI taxonomy): Eukaryota > Metazoa > Chordata > Actinopteri > Cichliformes > Cichlidae > Copadichromis > Copadichromis virginalis. Next base: position 33,972,055 of record NC_140624.1, read on the forward strand.
CAGCTGTTTGATGCTATATCCAAGTGTGCATCCACTTTCTGCCATTTATCTGCGTTTGGCTAACAGAGGGCAGCGATCGGAGCAGAGATGCCCAGACCTGGGCATGGGTGTTGGACTTCCTCACTGGCAGAACTCAGGTGGCGAGGGTGGGTAGATGCGCTAACAGCATCACCATCAACACAGGAGCACCACAGGGATGTGTCCTCTCGCCACTGCTCTACTCCCTCTACACTACAGACTGTGTGGCCACCCACGGCTCCAACACCATTGTAAAGTTTGCTGATGACAGTGGTGTTGGGTGCCATCTCCAACAATGAGGTGGCCTACATGGACGAAGTGAAGAATCTGGCATCATGGTGCCAGGACAACCACCTCCAGCTGAATGTTGGCAAGACCAAGGAGCTGCTGGTGGACTTCAGAAGTAGTCAGCACAGAGACTACAAGCCCATTATCATCAATTGAGCTCCAGTGGAGAGGGTGCAGTCCTTCAAGTATCTTGGTGTCCACATCTCCTCAGAACATCCAGAAATGCATACACTATTATATATTGTACATATATTTATTAGTTTCAGGTTGGCCATTCTTGTATTTTGCTCGTTTGTGTTTGCACATCTGTTGCTTGTGGGGCTCGCACACAAGAATTTCACTCGCATGTGCTGTGCCAGTGTGCCTGCACATGTGATGTGACAATTTAAAAAAAAAAAAAAAAAAAAAAAGGGGTCTGCCCACATTCAGGTCCAGACCAAAAAGGCTAGGCAGCGCCTGAACCATCTACGACAGGGCTGCCCAATCCCGGTCCTCGAGAGCTACCGTCCTGCAGCTTTTAGATGCATCCCTACTCCAACACAGCTGAATCAAATGGTTTGATTACCTCTTCAGCATGCCATCGTGTTTGGCAAAGGCCTGATAACAAGCCATTCATTTGATTCAGCTGTGTTGGAGTAGGGATGCATCTAAAAGCTGCAGGATAGTAGCTCTCGAGGACTGGGATTGGGCAGCCCTGATCTACGACAACTGAGGAAGTTCAGGGTCTCTCCAGAGATCCTCAGGATTTTCTATACAGGCGCTGTGGAGAGCATCCTCACACAGAACATCTCATCGTGGTTCGGGAACAGCTGTGTGAAGGACCAAAAAGCTCTTCAGAGAGTGATCCGTACAGCAGAACGCTGCTGCAGGATTGCTCTCCCCCCGCTTCAGGACACCTACACCAGGAGATGCCGGACTAGAGCAGCGCAGATACTGAAGGACCCGTCCCATCCTGGCAACAAACTGTTCCAACTTCTGCAATCTGGTAGAAGGTTCCGCATCATCCGGGCAAGGACAGAGAGACTCAAGAGGAGCTTCTATCCCCAAGCCATCCGGGCCCTGACACACTAACTCATGCTCCCTCACATAATCCATAAGTGACTGAGAGGACCCTTTTATACACTAAACCCACCGGCACAATGTACATTTCAAATTCCTTTAATTTTAAATATGTTCATATTGTCCCTTCTTATTTAATTCACTTAATGTACAGAATTCACCTGCTTGCTGCATACAATGCTACTACTGCACATTCACCTAATGTATATAATATATAATGTTCTTCCTCTCTCCCCCCTTTTGCACAAGTCAAGGAGCGTGTCAGGTTACATTTCACTGTGTTATATACACTTGTATAACTATGCATGTGATGAATAAAGAACCTTGAACCTCCCCTCAGAGGACTACAAAGGAATTCCCAAGCCAGCCGAGAGACACTCCCTCCAATGTGTCCTGGGGTCTGTCTCAGGACCGTTTCCCCTGTAAGACATGCCCAAAGCTACTCAACTAGGAGGTATCCAGCAGGCATCCTAGTAAGATGTCAAGCACCTGAACTGCCTCCTTTCAATGTGGAGGAGTAGTGGCTCTATGCCAAGTGCCGCCAAAATGGTGGGTGATAATCGTTGTGTGACTATTTCACTTTATGTGCAAACAGAAGCTCCACCCGCTGGCTGTTGGGAAAGGCTACCCATCAGAACAACACTGGATCAAATGGAGCTGGAAAGGAGCCCAAACTGCTTGTTTCAGATAGTAAGCTGTAGTTTATCCTCTGTCCAGTATCAGCTAAAGATTATTTGGGATTGTGAATCAAGCAAAGCTTGTGTACATACGACAGTTCGCTTCGTCACTGCCGTCCTTGCAGTCGGAGTCTCCATCACACCTCCACTTCTTGTGAATGCACTCTCCTGAGCGACACTGCATCTCGCTGGACGAGCACTTGGCTGGGGGTGTTGGGTGCCGACCACAGCGGGATGGAGACTCATCTGATTGGTCCTGTTAGGACACAAGGTGACTTTTAGGGCACCGCAAGAGCTGATACTCATTTACTTTACAGAGAAACTGACATAATCATATTATAGGACCTCCTGATTGGTTAAATGGTGTTAAAGTGTTTTGCGATGTTTATTTCAGCAAATATTCAGTTTGCAAAATTTTCTGTGCGCAGTTTTCTTGCCTCGTCTAGCAATTTTCTGGAAGGGAGCCTGCCATAAGTAAAAGTAAATACCAGTTACAATGGAAAACAGGTTATAATAAAGTGTTTGACCTTACGCGACCATCAGATTAAAGACTGCCAGCAGGAGCAAAAAGCAAACATGTACAGTCTAAAAAGGACATTTGTCTTCTTGGTCAGTGCTAGTTATCAAAAAAAAAAAAAAAAAAAAAAACACCCCAAACAAACCACAAATTCAAACCGCTTCTATTTGACGTGGTCTTTGGAAGGGTTTGGAAGACTTGTCTGTTGAATTGTGTTGAGTTTAAAGTTAAGCACAGCCATGTCATGAGAATAAAAGCACTTCAAATTTTATTTGAAACGAGTGCCTTGGAGTTCTTTGATTTAGCATATATAATTTAGTCAGTTTTACACTTTCAATCTGAAGCTTTCATTAAGAATTGAAGCTTTTGAATAAATCCCCTGGAAATGCACAGTGCTGACCAAAATTACATGTAAATTATATAACGAAAAGCTGAAATTTAATGGTTCCAGCTTTTTAAATGTGCAACTCTGCAATACTTTTACATAATTTAAAGGTCTGAGGTGTTGGTTGAACAAAGCATCATTGTAGTGGTGTCAGACTCCGCTCTGACTGTCTTTTGGACTTTTGAAAGCTACAGAGACCACCCGTGGAAACCATTCATCCTTTCAGTTGGGCAAAAATCATAATTCAGGAGGTTTTTGGGGACTTGAGACTGCTTGTCAGAGAAAAAAAAAAAAAAAAAAAAAGTTAAGTCTAACAGCCGTTGTGCCACCTTTTCAATTAATCACAGCATCACCAGTTGCCTCACAGAAACTCCCAATTTGCACAGCAGTACAGCAACATTAAGTCCCTCCAGCTGATCCAAGCAGACAGAAAAGATTTGCCAAGCCAGGTGTAACAACACTGTTTGCCACACACGAGCAACTCATGTTGACAATATTTTATTTATTTTTAAAATTATGCCGACTGACAAAGCCTCCATAAAGTGATTTCACTGAGGCATCCTGGAGTATCAACAGCTGTGGGTGATGGAGCTGAGGGTGAAGGTTTCTTTACATTATTCCAGTAGACAGGAACAATCTGAAGACACAGACTGCCTCCCTTCACCATTCATAAATACAACAGGTCTGAACTCTAGGATGATGCACTCAATGTTGCTTCTCTGCAAAATTAACTAAAGTTTTGTTGGCAAACTCCCAACTCAAAATTGTGTCTAACTTAAAGCTAGTAAACCTGGCAGGGAGAGCTGATGGCTCAGACTCAGTTCACCTATCAGGCAAGCCGGCTGGCCAGCCATTTGCTTATCTAGGCTACTGATGATGTTCCTGGCAATGACAGGTGTGTTTTTTTTTTTTAAAAACCAAAACATTCTCTGGCCATCAGCAGCTTATTTCATATTAAAGTGTGAAATTGAGGTTTAAGTCACTGTAATCTGAAATACAATGACTAATAAGCAAATGAGTCCTTTATTAAACCAGCTCTGAAACAAGTTAAAACAAGCACATCTGTTATGTAATACTTTAATACAAACTTATTTACTAGGGTCTGGTTTGAGTGTATGAGAAACTTTAGTCAAGCTGCATGTCAAAGGCCATTTGTGGGTTTTATAATTCTAATGAGACATTTTAAAACTTTTAAACCAAGTTTTGCACCATCAGCCACTGAAGGACAGAGCCCAGACACATACACACGGTTCCTCACACTATTATTTACATATGATCTGGAAGTGGAGGGGGGCATACAGGTCACAGATAACATAGCCAGAAGCATTTAGCACTTAGATCTCTGATGATTAGCTCATTAATTAGAATTAATCTCTGCCAAACAGACCAGAACAGGAGCAAGAGAAGCAGCACGAAGGAGTTTCTCACACACTTTCATCATCTCACAAAGTCACCGACTCACATGGGAGCAGATTAATGGAGTGTGAGAACGCACGTGTCTGCTGCTCCGTAATACTGACACAGGGCAGGCGGGGTGTGAGAAGCAGAGAGGGAACAATAACGACATTCCCACTGAACACAGCCCTTTAAATATTTGTGGGTGTGAGTGTTTGTGTCCGGTGAGCCAATTAATGGGTATGCAGCATATTGTTGCATCAGTAGAACTTGTTCTGCAGTGTGTGAAAATATTTGTGTGTGAGGCAGGTCAGTGGCTGCTGGGTGGTACGACTAAATTAAGCTTGCAAAACTGGTGTGCATGGATGTGTGCGCCTAGGGATGTCATACTGCTTTCTTTACAGTGAGGCTACACACATTTAGGAAATGAGGGAGTGAACTTGTGCATCTTTGCTGTACACCTGAAATGCATGTGGGAAATCCAATGCAGGTGTACAGCAAAGATGCACAAGTTCACTCCCTCATTTCCTAAATGTGTGTAGCCTCACTGTAAAGAAAGCAGTATGACATCCCTAGGCGCACACATCCATGCACACCAGTTTTGCAAGCTTAATTTTCTCGTGTTGTTTATTTAAACTTGCTGCATCTTGTATAAAGTCATGCTCAAGATATTAAAAAAAAAACCAGTTTCATTGATTAAAAACACACTATATCAGATTCTTATCGTATCGGCAGAAATCCAAATTTATGATATCGGTATCGAACATAAAGTGGTATCGTGCCATCTCTACCGCAGATACTTAAGGCTCAACAAAAACACCTGAAGACAAAGTGAAGATGCAAAGCCAGAGTCAGGAAACCCGAGTTTTAACTCTGCATGTCTCAGTCACAGATTTTGCCTATTCAATGTAGGATCTTAAAATAAAGTTTTAATGTTATAAAAGAAAAGACTGATTTAGAAGAGACTAAATTGTATTCATGTACAAAAACATTTCCTCATAAAAAGGAAAGAGTGAGCTTAAGCTTTTATTCATCATGTGAAGAACATCAGTATTTTAAGGATAGACTAAAGTTTGAGTTGACAATGCATATAAAGGGTCAAGTATTACAAGAGCAGAAAATGATTTAATACCTCTTCATGAATACGTATAGTAAGTATCAGTTAATAACTATGTGGGGGTGTTAAATATCGGACCATTGATTGGCAGTCTGCCTCAAATTAAGACCGTATCCCTACTGCAACCCTGACAAAAGGTTCTCTTTTTACTATCTTGATGTAAAATGATTTGTCATGTCCATCCATTTCATGGAGTTTGCCATTATTCAGCGCCTCTGAATCAGATTTCAGTTCTGGCATTCAGTGTTCTCTAGAATAAAGTGCAAGATCAGATTTGTGTCATCTGACATGTGGCAGATGCATCTCCCCTCCAGCTTGTGTGTGGGTGTGTATAATGCTGACACAGGAGGAGCCCATGTGACCAGTTAACTCAGCGAGTTTGCAGTTTCTGGATTGGTGCACTCGTTGTCTGCAGCCGACATCCCCCTCATCCCTCTCCTCACCTCTACTGCTCCCACTGAAGAGCCAGCATTCATTTTTCTGTTTTGTCCATACGACAGTTTTAAAGACAGATGTTAAAACTGACATCATCCACTGGGTTTCAACTCCACATTTTGGCACTACATCTGTAGTATTTCAGTTGCTGTTATGGTAGTTTGTTTGGTACCAGAAGTAACCATTTTTAGATCAGAGGGTGGCGTGCACTGTGGCAGTTGAACAGCAAGCTGGAGTCATAATATGGTTGTGCTGATGGATGTTGTCAGTGACCAATTATGGTCAAAAATAAATGTCAATTATATCAAGTGTTTGATCCACATGTTGTCTATAGTATAGCACCACAACAACCTCCTTTGCTGCCCAGCAGTGATGCAACTGGCGACGCCACAGTGGTACTGTACCGCTGTATCTTGTAATTCTAATTAGTTCAAGATACTAACACTAGAATTTCACTCTAAACACAACTTCATCACACACACCAATTCTATTCTAAAATCCAGTTTTAAAGAACACGAGACTGTGGAAACTGCTTTTGGCACATCTGTGTTGGCTTAATGTTTTGGCCCTGGAGGTTGCAGCTGGGTTGTATTCATTAGATTTAATAAATTTGGGTCCTAAAAACAAACACTGATCTGGGTTCGACACATTCTCATAGAAAGTCAAAGGCAAGTTTTGACAGTGTTGTGAGATTAAGCAAATAAGTGCTAAAAAGCTACACTGGTCAAAGGTCAGGTTTACTGATCAGAACACCATAAGAATTTTTTCCTACATGGGTTGTTTAGTTTGAATCAGCATAACACCAAAACACTTCCTGCCATGCGACCATACTTTAGTCAGACCCTAATCATCTGCTCCCATTAATAAATAACTGAGACAGGCTGGGTCACAAGGACCATATTCAGTTAAGAATTGTGTCAGAGTGCGTGTTGCAAATTAGTGTGTGGCATTCTTTCTTACCTGGCAGTCAACGTCATCGTCACACACCCAGCTGGCCGGGATGCATGAAGAGTTTCCACACTGGAACTCGCTGGGCCCGCAGGAGGACGGCGCGCACTCCACCTCATCCGAACCATCGCCGCAGTCATCCTCGCTATTACACACAAAGTTCCGGGAGATGCAGCGTCCACTGGCACATGTAAACTCATTTGGGGCACATGTGATGTTTCCTGGAGAGGGTTATGGGAAAAATGTGAGTGTGCTGTGAAAGGACTGACAGCACAGAATTTTTAATGCAGTAACAGTAATAAGACTTTTTTTTTTAAAGCTAGAATTTATGACCTCTGTTTACTGTTATTACAGCTTTAAAACAATAGGCTAAACTTAAGTTTCAAGCCTCAGCCTTTGTTTCCTTGGACAAGCAGCAGAGGACATGTCTCAGATTAACAAGCGCAATGCCACGCTTCAGCTGGAGCAAAACATTTGTCACATGAACACACACACAGACCGAGTCCTGAAAAGTTCACACAGGGCAGAACCGAGTCAACAACTTGCTGTGTGCCTGTTAACGACTTCCATCCAAAATATTCAATATTTAAAATACTGCATTTTGTGTTTACAAGTCCAGCTTGATGACCAGTTCACAGCCATTTTTAAAACCTCAACAGCAAAACCCATCATGTGTGCACCTCTCTGCTTTCTCTAATAACACCAGTGTTAGTTTAGTGCAGCGACTGGAAGCTCCAAGAATGCGCGAGACATTGAGTTTGCAAGATTGCGATTTACACTGTATTGTGGCAGCTCACTTTAAAAAAAAAAAAAAAAAAAAAAAAAGGTCACCGTCTAAGCACGCTACGCTGCAGTAAGTCATCACAGCACACAGTTCAAGGACAACAAGGGTGCAGACTCAACAGGAACAAACAATTACCCGTAGCTGAGCTTGAGTGTTTTCAGCTGCTTCAGAGCTGATACTAAGCAGTATTTAAACAATGATATATGTATAGTGTCACACATTAGTGCTAATGCTCAAAATTGGCACCTTTTAGACAACATGAGTCACGCACTCAGCACAAATGTGCAAAGCCAATTATTAAAATCTTCCAAGATATGGCTTAAGTATGCAAGCCATTTTAATGTGTATGTGAAGTAATCATTTGCCCTAATTAAAAATCTAAATGTCTACAGGGTGCTTCACTGTCAGATTGTGTTATCGTTCGGACCGGGCTGTGCAGGAAAAGCCGTTAGCTTGTTTATGCAAGAATTTAGGATAAACAGCTGGAGGTGGCAAACTGATGCCAGCGATTAGAAGCAGTTTTAATACTTCAATAAAAGCTGGAAACCAAATGCTACAAGTAATAAGCAGTACTTCGAACACTTCTGAAACACTTAAACACACCAAGAACTTATGTGCACTTGTGATATTAATGAGATGGCAAAGAAAACTGCTCAGCTGCAGCTCTAAAGGAGACTTCAAATGGCTTCACAGTGATAGTCCCAATTCATTACGTCCACGGCAGCATTTCTGCAGCTCCCAGCATCACGGTGCTCATCAATGAACAGCAAACATGAGAAATGAAGATGTCACTGCTTAGCTGTGACAAACTACACGAGTGTTTGATGGCAACCTGGGAATGTTTTAAATCCCAAAGGATTTCAAGAACACCGAACAATATCCTCATCACTTAAAATGAATAGCCAGTTATTGAAATCAACTGAAGTCATGTGCACTCCAAGCCAAACAGCGTCCACCTACCACAGTTGACCTCGTCCTCGCCGCTGTCGCAGTCCTTCTCACCGTCACATTTCCAGAAGACTGGGATACACTGGGTTGAGCCGGCGCCACAGCTAAACTCATTCATCCGGCATGTCCTCATGTCTGTATGGAAAGAAAACAAACAGATCTTAGATATTTTCATGCTCCGTCATCACACACACACACACTTTTTTTTTTTAAATGTTTAACATATTTTGTAAATTACATATTTTCTCCCTTTACCAACAACACAGGAAATCAAAAAGACAGAACAGCAGAGATGTTTGGCGTTCTGCTGCAGTCACTAAAAGGCCAAAATGTACCACTAAGAGTCCAGCTGACTGCTGGTGCTGTTCCAATGAATGATGTATTCTACAGGGATATTAAAAAGGACCAATTTAAGCTGAGATGGCTCAACTGTCTGCGTGCTTTTGTAAGCAGAGGTAAGAATGCAAGACTCCTTTACATGGGTTTAGGAAACGATGCACATCATGTTTATGTGATGAACAAAAACACTGTCATCTAAAGGCTGCAGCGACTCAGTTACCTTTTAGGTTCATTCGTGGCAGCCCCAATGACAGTAACTGACATTTTGTGAGAGCTGGAGGGCTCGGGGCAACGTTATGCTGCACTGAGGTGCGACTGAAAACAAAGTCAGATGTTCACAACACCTCAAGAACCATACAATTGCAAGCTGTTAGATAATCCATTTAGCTGGAACAGCAACAGCTTTGATGCAGCAAAATACTATTTATACAACAGTGTTGAGATTCCTTTCATGTTTACGGTGCAAATATTTTCCAGGTTAATCTGTCAGAATGTACATCATCTTTTCCATTGTCTTCGGTTTTGTTTTAGCATTGTCAACTTTCTTGATCATGTACTTTATTTTAAAAGCCAGCTACTAATACAATACGATCCCCTTTATGGCCAGAAAAGGGGTTAAATTCCATCTCCAGAAATGCGACTCAGAATTCTACTGAACTATCAGGAAGCCCCTTTTTCCTCCCCCAGGGTACATATTCCCCTAACAATACTTTCTTCCATAAAATTTCAGCTCCAAAATCAAGTTCGCTTCTTATCCCTTCATCTCACACTGGAGATAAGCAGCATGCACATAAAACTGGCTGTGCAGTGATAAGAGCTGCTCGGTGGAGCAGCAGATGAAGGTGAATAGAAGAGTGACTCCCACAGATGTATGAATTATTGACTATGAGAATTGTAGTTTGGGTGATAAGCCAGGCTGGTGATATACTGACATAATTCTGAACCCAGTTTGGTCTCTCAGCTGCACACTGCACACACAGTGCACAGGAGCCAGTGTGCGCACTAACACTTATCCCCATCACTGACTAGTTGATTTTGCAGTCTCCTCTTCACTCTTAAGAATACAGGGTGAAAAGTTCCAGTTCAGCCATTAATCAGTAGAGTACAAGTTTCTGCATAGTCTGTACACTGCACGCGCACACAAAGTACTTGAGCAGGCTGGTTTGATGTCTGCATCAGAATGAAGGTTATTTCACTGAATGGCATGCTTGTTGGTGCCAGACAGGCTGACCTGAGCCTTTCAGATGATATGCTGGGATTTTGTTACCTGTTTAAGTTCAGAATGTGGCTGCTGGGCTGGGGTTAGCATTCACTGTTTTCTTGGCTAGCTTAACTTTAGCATGCTGGCTGGCTGTGCAGATGCTTGCAAATAGCTGAAATTGTGTTAGCAGAATAATGCAGTTGTTTCTGTCCTGGATGCACCACGCTCTTGTCCATGCTATAAACTGTGCCATTATTTTCCCACTTAGACACATGAATTGAAATCAGCTGATTGCGGTGGAAGTGGAACCAATAAGCAGAATCGATAGGCAAGCCAACTACAGCTGGGCAAACACTGCGATTTTTTTAGTCGCGTTATTCAGCTCCTGCTCAAACTGTACGATTGACTCGCAGGGGTTAGAAGTTCCTAATTCACGATGCAGGGTCTCACACTATACGGCCCGATGCTCTGATGCGACCTCAGTGCTCACACTGTGCGTCCATAACATGAAGGTTATAACAAAATCTGTCTCTCGCTCTGAGTGACACAGACACACCACTACCATCAACTTTGCTAAATTGCTAATGAAAAACATTGATTAGGCAGCTGTGATTGAGCAGCAATGTCCATCCAACTATTTTCACGGTTGTTGCGGTCGTGATAATTTTGTGAGGCCACATCGAAAAGGCTCAGATGAGCAAATACAGAAATTAAAGTGAAGACTGAGCAGCACAACAGTGATGAAAGCACAACTTGTAGAACTTTGGCAAGCTCTACAAGTTGTGCTTTCATCACTTGTGTCCAGATCACACGCTGCACTGTTGTGCTACTCCGTCTTCACTTTCATTTCTGTGTTTGCTCATGCGTGGTGTGACAGGCTGCGGTGACACCCTCACGATGGCCAACAGGATTTCAAACAGGTTTGATTTTCTTACGACGAAGCGATTGATGATCGGAAGCTGGTCGTGAGGTGTTAATCGCTTCTCGTTACCCCACGTATACTACACGATGCACGACACATGATGAAGCCGAAACTCGGGCCGACCCCCAAAACAGACGACTGAAAAATCGGCTCAAAATGGGCCAAAAAAAAAAAATAATAATAATAATAATAATTTCGCACCGTGTATGCCAAGCTTAACAAGACCAAGAAATTTAACTACTTGCACCACTGGGAACTAGTTCTTGTAGAGAACTGCTTCTCTATTCCCATCCCTATCCAACCAGGTACTAGCAAGGTATACAACAATGAAGTGACTGAAGTCAAATTTGAGTTAGCAGTTGGTAAATTCCAACAAACTACAATTGAGCTGAATAAAATTTGTATTATGGCATTTTAAGATTATGGTAGTTTCACAGCAAATGACATTAACATTTTTGCCTAAGGAGGCCTTTATAGGGGCTTACAAAGGCTCATTCATCTCCCTTTAGACTAGAAATAAAAATAAATAAATCATTTGTCTATATAAACTAGTGATGTTTCCACAGTGAAGCTGGCTTTGAAAGAAACTCCATTTGGACCCTTCCTTCTAACCTTCATGGCAAATCACTGCCTCCAGGTAAAACCTCCATTACCTTTTCCTGAAAATTCTTCATATTTTATTAACTCTGTAAAGTCTGAACTATGAAAAACCAAACTGTTGTTTTGAATCCAACTGGACTTTTTGTGGAATCTTCTGAGGAAAGAAAAATCTTGAACTGAAACACTCATGTACACAAAAACACAGCTGTTGGCTTAATCTTTGACTTGATTCTGTGATTAAATCAAAGACCAAATGGCAGCTCTGTGTCGTCCATTTGTCTTTACTGATTTTGAACGTAGCTCTGAGCCCCTCCAAGCTAACATACACATGCAGTTTCTCCTCAATACACTGATAAGTGCTCCCAGTAACCAATTACGTAGAATCTAAAATGGAATTGAGACTGGTATAACAATTATACCACAAGATTAAATACATGTTAACACCGTTTCAAGGAAGCAAGCTTTAAATTATTAATCTTATTTAATGCTACTTCCAATCATGAACACTTTCCAAGCCTCGAGTTTACACCAATTTAAATTTCTCTCATTAGCCACATAAAACTGACACTTGAGACAAAGCAAACATGGAAGAATCCTGCCAAGATCCACATAGTGAAACTACGCCTGTTCTGCAAGTTCTGTTTACCAAGAGGTCTCAAGTGTTTTTGTACAGGGAAATAAACTGAAATAATTTCCAGAAATGCAACTGCAGTACAAAAGTCCTTCATGCAAATGTGAAGGAAAAACAGGCATGTAGCCACTCAGACGACGTCACTCTGTTGCCTGCTGTAAAGTCATGAGCAACAGCTGGTCAAACAGTACAGCGATAAATGCTACAGTAGCAGTGTTGACTGGCACGTACACCACTGTAGTTATGACTGGAACTTCTCACACAGACTGCAAACTGATATCCCTGTCAAGACCTTCAGTTGACCGAGACACTTTTCCAAGTGAAAAGTGAGACATGCACTACAAGCTTTTGTAGAGCATAAACCGTACAAAAGCTCAAGCTGATTTCAGAGAAAAACACTTAGATGAGTTTCATGACTTCAATCAGGGGTGAAAAAAAAAAAAAAAAAAAAAAAAAAAAAAAAAAAGGGGGGGGGGCAGTTAAATGGCAACTGAAAGTTACTTTGTTCTTAAACTTGGGAATGTGGCTCCTCCAACCCACCGGACCATACTCTCACCTGCCAACATTCCCGTTTATCCTGGGGTTGTTATTCTCCTCAAATGTGTTACTACAGTAGAGAGTCTCACCACTTCAAGCTTCTCTAACAACTCGTCAGTTAATGTTCATAAATACACAAACACCTGATTATAAATAATATCTATGAACGTGAATTTTTAAACACCAGTTATATACAAGTTCCCATTCATAAATATTTTCTATTCCATTGTTTTGTGCTCAAACCTTGATAATGTTGCAATACAGACCTCTAACATTTGCTTGATGGCCTACGTATGTGCTGCGTATGTTGCATTTGTAATTGCATTTTGTAACCAAGCTAGTGGATGGACAGACACACTTTTTACATACGCACAACTTTATGAGAGCTGCTTTTTGACAGGAGCGGTTGAGTTCTGAAAGCACTCCCAAATACTCCTAACCCTCCTGTTATGTTGGTTTCCAGGAACACGAGTTATGCTTCTGGGTTAATTTGACCCGGGAGAAATTTACTCATCGAAAAGTGTCAGAAACACTGGCATTGATTTTACAATTTTCTTTTATAATTATGATTAGTTTCATTTTCTGTAGTGATGCAGATGACATGTGACATCTCTTCTGTTCTGGGTCAATCTGACCTGCAACATAACAGGAGTGTTAACCTGCAGCTCACCAACCTTGTTTGCGCCCCCATTATTTTAGCGTTTTGCCTGACTGGCCCTTCGTGTCCTTTGGAGCCCCTAATGGGGTTTCGTGCTCTTGTATTAACAGTAAAATGTCCAGTGTCAGTTTTTACTGTTGAGTATTGATACTTTTAAAAATTGGTGACCTATAACTACTTTTTCCACTTGTGGTCCAATCTAATACATTGTTACGGGCATTTGTATACATCTGGTACAAATTCATTACCAGCGCTAAAATATGAAGTCCCCGAATCATTTTATGGGTTAAAAAAACAAAACAAAAACAAAAACCCAACCCAAAAACAAAGTTCAACTTAATTATTTTACCAAATAACAAAATCAAAGTGTAACAAAGGTCTTTAAGATGACATCACTTATGCATTTGCTTTTCCTTAGGCCAAAACTAAACAGGCTGAGGATAAATACAGTGAAAGAAAACAGCAAGTTATTTTTTCCCCTTACTGAGTCTTTCGACTGCTGCATCCTGCTGTCATTTACAGTCACCATATTCTCCTTTTCTTGCACCTGAAACCTATGTCGGCGTGTGGAGCTGACAAGATTCAGCTGAAGTCAAATTATATTTAATGGTGTCACCACAGCATGCTGTGTTACTATAAGTAACAAAAGCTTCCCAACAGGTGTTCAAACCAGCATCCATCAGGCTTCTGCCTTCTGACTGAACGTCACGGGCGAAAACAAATAGTGGAGCGACTGAAAGGAAAAACACAACTACTGTTGGATCTTTTCAGCCATGTCAACTTGCTTCACTACAGTTGGCAGTTAAGTAAAAAGAACCTTGTTACTCCAACATTAGTCTGCTTTAGCCAGAACACTGAAACCTCACAACTGTCCAAACTAGTCTAATCATTACTTTGTCACATTCAACATGATCAGCTTTACACTGGGTCAAAATGTGGTGCGCAGGCAATAAGACGTGTTTATTGTCAAATACACAGAGAAGGGTTTGTCTTCAATCCAACAACGCAACCTGGCTGCTTAGTATTCCAAGACATTCTAGTTCTCATTTGTCCCATCTGGGAAGCCATACACTGATTTGCAGTTACTGAATGGATAACAGCAGGTGGTCAGCCAAGTCTTGTTTAACAGTGGTTGTATTATACAAAGTTATTTCAATGTTTGAACTGATGCACAGGGGGATGAATTAGAGATTTAATTCCTTTTCATTCATTTCACTGACGACTTTACAGTGGAGTTTCTCTCCATTTTATAGGCCTAAAAGTCTGTTTTCACTTCACCCACTTTGTCTTTCTAACTGTAGGAATTCTGTTGTAGCCTCAGCAACACCTAACAGCCAACGGCTTGGAACAACTGCTGCTGAAACGACTCCCCAACGGGTCCCGCTCATGTTTTGGCAGAAAGCACCAAACATCCCCTCACAGGAGTGCAGAAAGGATTGGCCCCAACTCTAAGATGTTGCTTTTCTGCTGGTTGTTACTTTCGTATCGTTTTCAGGTTTGTGCACTGAACCTGCTGAGTTGAAATACTGCAGTGGGAGGAAAGGGACTATACCAGACACACGACTGCTCATTGTGAAAACTCAGAGCTGGTGCGCAACCCTGTCAGACACCTGAGATGCTCTGCTGCCCCAGCAAATCTCACTCCAAACACTGATAAAAGTGTTGACACCCCCATGTTCCAAGTTAAATTTAGTGCCTGGTTCTATAATTGTAACATTAACCATTTGCTCGTGTTCCCCCAAATAATGTTGAAAGTCATGTCTGTAACAAGCTTGAAACTGTCTAACTGTAAAGTCATTATTTTAGTCCATTTATTGCAATAATTTAAACCCCCACAACAAAACTGTTCCTTCCAACCTTCACTGCCATGCAAGTCGAGTTCTAGGTCACAGAAATGACATAATAGGAATTCTTCAGGGACTTTAGGACTAAAACGTAGTTTGATTTTCTGCTTTAAAAACAACAAAGGGTGTTGATGTGTGCCAGACCAGAGTTTCAGTATTCTTTTACAGCAGCATTCATGAGCTATACTTTCTGCATTTTTATCATCTGCAATCAAGATTTTAAAGCTGCAGTGAAACCACTTTCATCTCCACTCTGATGTTTATCTATACACCTGAGGAGACACCAAAGTCCATTTGTCATTAACGCAGCACAGTGGAGGCAGCACACAGAAGTGATTCATTGAAGATCATCATCATGAGTCATCTCTGATTTCAACAAGCACCTTGGTGAGACCTCATATCACACAATATTTAAAGCACAGCAGCTTTCCCATTTAAACAACTTATTTGACAGTATACATCTCGCTGCACTATTTGAATACATTTCAGTGTGCAAATTCAATTTCATTAAATTTAGGCCAAGAATTTTATTTTATTTTTTTAATTAGTACTTTTGAACTTCCATTGTGTTGGTTTTTGGGGCCTAGAAGTGACCATTTATGGAAAAGTGTGTGGACTGTTATCAGCAAATGCTATCAGTGTTTCAACAAGCCACATCCATGAAATCTTAAACCAGCTAATTAGTGCAGAGTAAGAAACTTTTAAATCAATTTAACTCATTACAACTGAAGCACAAACTTCACCAACCACATCAAGCCATTGGTCACTTTAAGAAATTAAAATGCACCAAGACGCACAAATGACGACGAACGGCCAGTTCAGTGACAAGTTCTCCCCAAAAAGAGTTTCTGTACCAGGCTGCAAGCATGCTTTTAATACTGTAAAAGGTGGGTCTCAAATGGGCATTACAGGACCAGCAGCAGCTGCTTCTCGAGTCAATGTAAACCTAATACTGTACCAGGCAGCAAACCAAACATGCAAACTAACATGCATAGACATTTGATCGTGTGTGCTTCAACTGTCAACTCTAATCTTAGAATTCATTTCATATTTTCACTGTTTTTAATGCATGGTCTGGGATCCCAGTCACTACCAGTTATGGGGAAGCAGCTTTAGCTTTCATGCACCAAGCTGCTGGAGCAACAGACTAACTGATAACACATTTGAAGACTAGCGTTTAAAACCACACAAGTCAGACGAGCCATCACATTTACATCAAATTTGGGTTTTTGAAATCATTGTGTGTCATTTTTATCGGTCTATTGTTGCCTTTATATCATCACTAGTTATGATTCTATTATTAATTCAGCTTATTACACTTATCAATTCTGTTTTCCATAATTCATATAGTGCAACTTTTGCTTTTTGGGGTGACAATGGACTTCCACCTCAACTAAAATGTGGTATAAAATAACGTTTTGCTTGCTTGCTACAAGTGTGATGCGTGCTTGTGTCTGCCACGACCCCATGGGAGGAAGGCCGACCTGTCTGTGGTGGCCTACATCCTTGTGGCTGATGTGAGCCAGTCACAAGGATGTGAGCCAAAGAAGGCTGGCCAAACAATTTTTAGGTCAGTTTATCCTCAGTTTTTTTGGGGCTGAACCTACAGTTTCCACTGCTGTTTGTATCTTTCACAGAATTAAAGTATCTCATGCTGCTTGACCTCCTGAGAGAGATGTGTATACAAGCTCAGGTTTCACACGTTAATGTTCATGATATTGTTCCTTGTCGTTAATCTTAATCTGTGTGATGGCTGCTGTGCAAACCTGTGAATGAACCCATTTTCCTCCAAGTAATTTATAAATTAACAGGAGTAACCGACCTGCATACAGCAGTGTCCTCTCCAGCGGCAGATACAGCAGGAACAATAATCAATCTTGCAGCATGCAAACCTTTTACTCAGCACTAAAAAGACTTCAGTTCTGGGGCTCTCACTGTGTGCGATCGAGGCTGATTATTTAGCCCAAGACCAATTCTTTGCCCCATTGGTCTTATAATAACCGTACTCTTAACTGCTGGGGAAAACTGAAAGCACCATCCCCTTCCTGTTTCTGTTACAGCCAAGCCTAGATTTTCTTAAAAGATTTACATGGGGTTGCAGACTGAACAGCACACTGAAATGACCACTGCCATGTTAAAGTTGGTTACATTTCATATTGATTGCATTGTGAAATTTACAATAAAGTAAGGTTGATCTAATGAGATAATCAGGCATTTAGACAATTACATTCTTACAAACTGAAAGGTTCCACTTTAACAGCTTACAGGTTCAAAACTAAATTCTGACCGAAAGATTCATATTTACTTTAGTTGCACATGTAACACTTGACTGTTGGTGTAGCGCAGCGTTCATCAAAAACCATCTACTTACGGCAGATGTCCAAGCTCTCATCAGAACCGTCTTCACAGTCTGGCTCCCCATCACAGTGCCACCGCTTCGGGACACACTGCCCATTGTCACACACAAAGTCCGACTCCGCACAAGTCTTTTTAACTGAAACATGGGAGAGAAAATGAAATCACTGTTTGAATGAAATGTCTCACATTATACAAAGAAAAACACATAATATCAAGGGAAAGATCAAATCCATACTGGCGCACTTCATGAATATGAATTCATTTTTGCTCCTCTCCTGTGAAAAGGTCACCAGTTTACAACCTGTTCTGATTAAGCGAGATTCAAACACTACATTTGCATAAGGAATGCAGTCGATACGGTCCTCGGGAGGTTCGAGTGTCTCGCTCACCTTCCATCAAAGGGGGGCTGAAGACAAAAATAAAGTGTAATTTTTATTTGGTTGTAGGTCTGTTCTGGGACCTCACAACCCTTCAAACAGAACATATCAGTGACAATCATGAAAAGGAAGATCAGCAGCTCTCACACTGCTTTAGCTTTACAGATTTATTGCACCACAAACATTCTGACATTTCAAGCACTGCTGTTTTTTAGACTACGGTGATGCAAGGCTATGCTGAAGCTACATGCCCCCACCTGACACATGTTTAAACCCAAATCTTCATGGTCCAACTAGAAACTACATTAGTTCACTTGTGTTTGAAGACAGCCAAGCACAATAAATGCGTGCTATAGCCAAAGAACCATGAATGCCCAAAGCCCATAAATGGTTGTGAACGACTGGCTTGGTGGTTCATTCCTTTGAAATTATTGCCCTGCCTCAGGTTTCCATCTTTTACACTCATTTTATTCTCCATTAATATCAATAAAGTGCTAAAACCATTTAAAGCCATGAGCTTCCCCCATTTTAAAGACCATATAAACATAAGGTTTACAAAACTAGGTAGTAATTAGGTAATAATTTACAGGTCGGTCAACTTCTACAAACAGTATATGCATAAGAGCACTCAGAGTGCAACTCCACCCAAAGGGCGAGGGTTATAATAAAATGATTTTACGTTGTTAGCATTGTTAATATGGAAATTAGAATGACAAAGACTCTGGCATTGGCACAAATGCTCTATGAAAACGATGCAGGTGTCATTAATGGGGACGCCATAACACGTATAAAAATGTTTTTCGATCTTCGTTTGAGCTCATTATCTCCCAAATAACTAATATTTCTTTAAGAGGTTTTGAAAATATCCACTTCCTCCCCAATTCGTGTGACCCTGACCCTTGACTGAAGCATTACATACCAAAAGGGTGAATTTTCTTTACTCATGATTGGAGCAGAACTAGCTGAAATCTTTGGGTACCATAAGCTGGGCATTCAATTTTGACCTTGGCTGCAAACAGTGAATTTCAAGGTCAAATGCTTAGGCCTTGTGGGACATTAGTACCTAGGTCGGCCATTTTGTTATTAGCCTCTACATCACAGTATTTGAAAATGTTGGTGTAGCTTCCAGTGTTTAAGCTAGACTGCAAACAGACAAACTAAAAGATCACATACTCCCTTTGGAAGGAGAATATTGTTCCTAGAATGTCACTTAAAGTCTGGAGTATAATAGTTTACTTGTCCTTTTGCCATGTTAATTATGTGGTTACACCTTTGACTTTCTGTCATCGTTGTATTTTTACTCAGTTGTATATAGTATTTGTATTCTATTTTTTTTATCTTATTGTATATTTATTTTATTCTACTGTATAGAGTATTTTATTCTATTCTGTACAGTTGTGTACTGTATTTTTTCTTATTGTATTCTAATTTTTGCTTCATAACTTTTGCACCGTCCACTTCCTGCTGTGACAAAACAAATTTCCCACGTGTGGGACTAAAGGTTATCTTATCTTCATAACACAACCTTTAAATTATTCTCAGTAACACTCTCACATTAAAAAGGAAAATACACCTTTATGCAAGTGCAGTCTCCAGGCTATGTTGGATTGATGAATCTCAACCAAACCAAAGTTTCAAAGAATCTGATAGGAACGACTAGAAATGTGGAAAGATGTTAATTTCTCATGTCGGTAGAGAAGACACAGAAAGGTTTCCAAGAAAACTTGTGAAACAACAAACTCCAACACTAGCATCTCTACTGGAGGCTCAAGAACACACTTCAGCCCTCTTCACCATCTGACCAGAATACAAATACAGACTTCAGAACCAACTCCAATTTGAAGCTCACGACAACAGCCAGCCACAGTGGGACTCATTACCAAACTCTTCTTTTATTAATTAAATCTGGATTCTCATCTTTCACGCATCAGTGAGCCTCAGTTCAGTCTGGGCTGAAAGTAAAACAGCTCTGATCTCCCAGAGAGAATAACAGTCTGAGACTCAAATACAACAACACGTCAGCAGCTGAGAGAGCGTGAAGGAATAAAACTAATTTTTAGTTTTCAGTTCACCATCACTGTTCGCAAAACCAGTCATCTGCTTCTGTTCTAACTGGCTATAAGTAAAACTCCAAATCTTCCCTGCAGTCACTCGATGCTGTGTATAGTGTACACTTCCAAAACCCGTTTGAAATAGAGTTCCCAGTCTAATTAAAATTGGCCATCAGGAAATCCTGCAAAACATTGTTGGGAATTAAGTATGGCCATTTCGAGAGTGCTAAAGCACAGTACTGTGTACTGATAAACCTACATGCTCTTAAAAAGGAGCAATATAATCGTTCCATCTCAATTATCTTGTTTTTAATAATTGTTGGAAGCCATAATTTCAATTGACAGCAAAGCCCTACTTCCTCTCCCATCATCCCTTGTTCTTTTCTCCCTCCTAGCACCATCACATGACCCAGATAGAAGTATAGGAGACACACACAGCTGTAACTATATTTAGCTCTGCTCTATGTGCCACCTTGACATCACCAGGTCATCATGTCCCAAGGGAACCTAGCAAAGCTCCTGATGGGGACTGAGCCAACATGGCAGGTTCTGAATGTCATGAGATTATATTCATGTGTGCAAATGTTAAGAGGAGAATAACCCATCAACTCCACTCTTAAAACTCAGTGAAGGATACGAAAGAAGAGGACAATGTGATTCGAATGCATTTATCTGCATCACAGACAAAATGTGTGCAGCATTCGTCAGGTCCTTTTATGACTTAAATATTGGTGGATCAATTTGAACCTCATACGTCACTTTACTCAAGTTCTTACTTTCAAACTTCGTCACCATGCTAGATGGGTAGGCAGGCACCATGGATGCCTGCCTACCCATCTAGCATGGTGACTGTCTTTATGGCTGAGGAGTAAAAGGCAATTTTGAGGGATTTTTTTTTTTTTTTTTTTTTTAAAAACACAAAATGCACATAATAAATTGATGGGATAAGCAGTAATCAGCAGGTGTAATAAAAAATATAATCTTAATATATAGTGTGTCCCTTGCAGCCAAGCATAAAAAGAAGAAAAAATTAGTGCAAAACTAAGAATTTTAGTACCTGTTCTAACAGGTTTTGTAAATACAAAATCAATTCAAATCTGGCACCCTGTGAGCTGACCTTTACAGACAGCTCAGACTCCATTTCCTGCTTAATTTACATGTTGTTCACATTGGCAGGAAAAGTCGTTTAATTGCAAGCAAGGGGGACTGTCGTTCAGTCGCCCACACTCCAAAAGGCCACAAACGGTGTAAATAATTAGTTTCCAGCCCAGTTACAGCAAGAGAGACATAAATGGCAACTGATCCACAGAGCAGTGCAGACAAGCTCCAGGCAAACATTGACGCTGAGGGTTTTCAGGAGGTGAGCAAGTAAGGAAGAGACATTCTCATTAAACTGATGACACAAATAAAAATCAGTTTGTTAATCCATCTGATTTTTGACTGTTACACTGTCTGTGGTCTGTATTGAGGACAAGCGTCTTTGTAGTTAAAAAAAAAAAAAAAAAAAAAAAGGGTCACACCTCAAAACTAAGTAAAATTGAAGTTTGGTCCTACTTTCATGAATAAGAGTCAATAATGAAATGAGCACAAAAAGAGCAATTCTAATCATTTACTTCCTTCCCCGGTTCCACGCTAATGCTGACCTGACTGTGGGACCAACAAATTTATTCTGGCTTATTAGTTTCACTCCTCACCCATGTAATGCATTTGATGGATTATGTTAACTTCACATGTTTACATTTCTGATGGGACTGTGACATAATCTGTACGCCAACCAAATCCAGAATCAGTTTTGTTGTGTTGCCACAGAAGTGAACTGAGGTGGTGACATTTAGGCCACCAATTCATCCTTCCATGAGCAGGATGGCATGTGGGAGTGGGTCAAAATAAACTCCCACGTGTTCACAGTGATAAAGGAACATGTCACCAAGTATATTTTTACACATTTCTCAATAACCATAGCTCTACAGCAGAAAGTAAGATGCTTGTATAACTTGAGCCTGGCAGACTAAGTGTTACCAACACAATCACTTCATTGGTGATTTGAAAGATTTGATATATTTAACTCCAGAAATATCTGGACAGCTGCAATTCCAAGCTCTGTATGTCAGCACAATAGATTTAAAACTTAAGATGCAGAAAACCTGTTTTGACTCTTTAATGGTCAAAGTTTGAGCCAATTTGATGATGGACTCTGAGACTTCTTGGACACCCCACACTGGGCAGGTAGCATCCCAGGAATGTAGTTACACATTCCAGAGACTGAGACCTCAACTACTGATGGGTCTATTTGGTAGCAATATCCAGTGTAAACTATTACTGATCACTGGAAGGAAGTCACTTGTTCACTACTCTATTAACCAGGATTCTCAGTGTTTACGACACATCTCATTTTCACAGCTCTGACTTAATCAGTTAAAAGTTCTTAGTAAAGTTAACGGTGAAAGATCAATGAGCTCCAAGTCTAACATTAGCAGCTCAGCTTCACTCATAACAACAAGAATACAGACAAGTGTGCAGGTATAAATGTAACCTGTGTTAATGCGATCTAAGCACAGAACCAACCCAGCTACAGGCTGCAGCACTCTCAGAAAGTGTCTCCGAAAGAGTGCGGGTGATGTGATGAATGTAACCACTCGACGTCACCGATCCTTTTGTTCACAAAGTCGTGCTGTAAAATCTCAAGTTGAGCACATTTGCAATCTTTGTGTTTGAAACCTTTGAGTCCACCAAGGACTAATTTACAAAATGATCTCATCAAACTTGGAAATAAGGACTCAGGACAGCAAAGCATTCATCAAGGTCAGAGCAAGGGAGCAGAGGTCAGTTTCAAAGATTTCTATAAATGTCCAGTGCTTGCTGGTCATTAGAAAACTAAAAAGTCTGTCCTACAACAAATGGCTTTTCAGAGCCAGAAAACCACATTCATCTTTTATAGTCTACAGAGTTGGTACATTCTGAAAATATCCCTTTTGCCCCAATAAAAATTCCTTCAGAACATGCAGTCAAGAGAGGAACCCTCTCTGGGAGGCACACAGATCATTATCCAAGTCTGTCAAGGAGGAGAAAAAAGAAAGAAAGAAAACTTACGAGAGCACAGTTCACCACAGGGTACAAACCAGTAAGTTTCAAAATAAGGCCATTTCCAGAATTTGTCAAAATGCATATCTAAAAAAGATAATGCAGGATTCGCTCCAAAATGCCATTGATTTTAGAGATAATAGAAGATCAGTCAGCATAAGGATAACTGGAACTAGTAAGCACTGCGGAGGCTTTGAATGGGCATGATACAGCCTCATTAGAAAGACAGTCGAGGCCTGTCTATGAGATGCATGGGCATGTGCAGCATCGTACAGAGAAGCTGGATGAATTCTGATGTGCATCAGAACATTTAGCTCAGATTCAGCCAAATGCAGTAAAGTAGTTTGGACAGTGCCTCTCAGTACCAGCCGATAACCACCCAAAGACATATATAGCAGCTTAAGTGGAATACATTTCTTCAACTACTTGAATTAAAGTTTAGAGTGTGCACTTCAACTCTATCTCGATCATTTCCACTGTGGTGGTGTACAGAGGTAAGACTTGAATTTTCTTAAATACACTTTAGCCAGTTTTCAGAATCTGGCATTAGCTATATTCAAAAGATCTTCATCCAAAGAACACAGATGAGAATTTGTGTGTGGCAAAGGTAAATTACATTTCCTGACATATGCAAAGGTCTGATGACCTGAATGTTTAAATTCAGACTATAATAATCTATTATAGTCTGGGACATTTGGAAACCATTTACTTCAGTGATTCATAAGGGAACAAATCTGGCCACGTGCATTAGTCTTAGTCTTTCACACTTCAAGTTGTTGGCATTGCTGTGTGACAGCTGAGTGTTTTTCCTCACCACATGAGTTCTCGTCGCTGCCGTCGCTGCAGTCCTCATCTCCGTCACACTGCCACACGGACGGGATGCAGCGACCGTTTCCACACTGAAATTGATTGGCTTCACATTCTGTCTTCGTACCTACAGAGGACAACAGACAGTTTGAGAGAGAGAAGAAAAACAAAAACTCAACTTATTATAGTCCCAAATGTTTCCACATATAATTTGGAGTCTGGGATGTCATTTCCATTTTGTTTTAGTTCTATCAAGGTTCGCTCCAGTGCTTAAATCTCCTTTTAAAGAACATTAGTTGGCACATATTTTGGAAATCCACAGTAACTTGTTTCACAATTCAAACTTCAACAACTAAAATGTAACACTAGTATTTCACAAAGAAATGACAATTTCATGTCAACTGAAAAACATGTGCAACAGTAAACTGAGTAGTTGTTGGGCTTTGCAACTATCACTTTAATTACAGCAACAACTTTGACTCACCGCTTAAGATAACAAATTGTGCTTGTTTTAACTTCACCAATACGCTCCTATTTTGCCTTTAAGTACAGTGGAGTCTATCCTAGCCGTCTTAGGGTGAGAGGCAGGGCACACCCTGGACAGGTCGCCAATCTGTCGCAGGGCACAGACAACCAATCGCACTCACATTCACTACTGCAGGCAATTTAGAGTTACCAATTAACCTATCCCCATTAGGGCTGGGCCATATCATACCGTAAACGGTAATACCGGTATAATGTTGGGCAACGATAGGAAAATGAAATATTGCGATAGAATATGGATAAAACGTGCATGCGCAGTGTCTGTTTTCATACATACATGGCAGAAAAGGCACGGTGCAGAATAAGAGTGAAAGCAGATCGTTGAATGGAACGGATGAACCAGAATTTGTTTGTAAAAGAAAAAAAAAAAAAAAAAAAAAAAAGCTGCAACTTCAGTGGTGTGGAGCTGGTTTAGCTTTCGTCCGTCAGATACACAACAAAGCACTATTTTTGGTAGAGCATGCTAGCGGGCCGTCGTTATTACCGTGTTGTTTGGAAAATACGGCACACTTAAAACAATCCTTTGATTTTTCTGAAAATCGACAGGTCCCCTTATGGATTCTGGTTTTGTTTACTGACCTAGAAACAATTTTATGTCGTACACGGCGCTCGAAAATCTGTCAAATGTTTCAGTACGACTTTGCTAAGCTACGAAGCCGCACCGCTTGATGGATTGTCGGAGCATTACGGCTATATTAGGCAGGAGCCTCGCGGAGTGATGCGAACTGTGCTTCAACATAATATTACCGTATTGTGTGTGTGTGTAACCTCTAAGTTTTGTGGATGTTAAACATGGTTATGGTGAGGATGTTGGCCAATTTCCACTGGAAATGCATTTTGGTTAAACTGTTAGCAAGGAATTTGTACTGTTACATTTTTATATAACTTTAATGTACAAAAAAAAACCCAGCTGCTTGTTTAAGTGAAAATACGTTTTGGTTGGGTTTTTTGCACTAATAAAATTGTGGAGTTGTAAAGTATCTTGTCTAGTGTCAATTATATCATCAGTTATATCGTTATTGCAAATTCATATTGCGATAAACATTTTTGGCCCTGCTCTAATCTCCATTAACTGCATGTCTTTGGACTGTGGGAGGAAGCTGGAGTACCCAGAGAGAACCCACGTGAACACTGGGAGAACATGCACACTTCACACAGAAAGACCCCAGCCTGAACTCAGGATGTTCTTGCTGTGAGGCAACAGTGCAAACTATCGTCTCAAGGTCAAACCATCACCCAGAAATATGCAGCGAGTAACTTTAAAAATCTGAAATAATGCTGCCGTGCAGAACTGATTTAATACTATACAAACAGGTTCTCTTTGCTAGTGAAAAGAGGAATATATATATATAAAAAGAAAAAAAAAAATCACAAGAATAAAAAAAAAAAAAGTTTCAAATTTTTCATAAGTAGGGTTAAATTTTGTTAAAACATGGATTTCCCCACAGTGCCTTAACTATAGGAAGCTCTTACGTGCTTGGACTGCTCCAAAACCCACCAGTTCCCCCACTCTTATCTTGAAAGTATAATGGCTGCAAACCAGCCCCAAGACATTCTTATCTAGCCCTATAGCCAAGTAGCTATTGTGTTCGGTTCTTTACGTCATTCAGATGCTTCCCCTTAGAACATTTCATCCCCATGTTTGACTACAGCTGGTGACTAGTTCTACGCTCCCAGAGGACTGTCCTAACCAGACTCTGAAGCTGACAGCTGCCATCCCCAGTGGCACTCTGAGAAGCAGCTAATATTGCAGTTTTCTGGTGTATGACAGTATGAGGATCATTCAGTGGAGCCTAAACAGCCAAGATTACCATGTTTACCACATCACTATAACCCATTTAATCCCACAGGCAACAATTGTTGCCATTTTAACCCCCTATTACGTTTACAACATTTATTATTTTGCAGTGAAAAATTTGGGATTAAATGGGATAATTTAGTAAGGTGAAATAAATAAGTGGGGTGGGAAAAAATAAAATGATGGCTTAACCAGAAGAATGATTCTTAGGCTTCTCCATAAAAACCAGATTCCAATTATGAGTTTTAAAAGTCTGCTTGTGTCCTAAATGACAACACAATCCCACTTTCAATACACTGTAATGCACCTACCCACAGCCTGCAATGAGATATCAAAGCCTCTTAAATAGAGACATTAAAATGAAAACCTTAAGCTCATTTTGACACTTTACAAGTAAAACAGACATAAGCAAAGCACCGATTTGTAGACAGTACTGTGCAGTGCAGTCTATTACCAGAGTACTGGAGGCGCTACTCCAGGTCTTAAAATACCACAGTCTGACCTTGCTTTAGTGTCGACTGTCTGCCTGACCAGGTGGATAACTGGAGCACATAATGATTAAAAGCAGACCAGAGGAAGTCACGGTTCCAACTGAATCTGTATGCCACTGAGGTCAATGAATTTAAAGATGTATGAAAAAAAGTTTCCTCCCCGTTAAAACTTGAGATGTGTATAAAACATCAAAAGCTCTGCAGGAATGCACACCAGAATTATAGCCCCGTCAGGCCAGAAAGAGCCTCTAAAAACTGCATTCAGACACTGAAACGCCATCTGAAGGATACTTAAGTGGGTCAGCAGCTCCTCCAGAGAGAAAAACACCCCACACTGATTTGAACCTGAACAGCTTCGGGCCTTTAGCTGAAGCTGCAACACTTTATTCAAGATCTACATCAATGAAACCATGCCACAGTTTCAAGACATGCTGCCAACACCAACGACTAATATTCAAATGTTTTGTAAGAGGCCAGACACTTTAAAAATGCAAATCTGTCAACTTTAATATGTCACTGCTGGCATCAGGGGAGGGGGCTCATGACGCAAGCCAGCTTTACACCCTGGCAAGACTGCATTTGACTTCTGACATTTCCCACTTATAGTTGGTACATTTGTTGAATGTATTATAGCATTATTGTTTTTTGTTTGTTTTTTTTAATCTAACATTTTCAGAGCTTAATACATCAGCTAAAGTATCCATGTAAGATTTTACAGGGAAAATATTGGAAGTTACAGAGCTTTGACAAATTCTAAAGCACAGGAGGTGGCAGGATTATTTCAGGGATAAAAACATTTAAGCTTACTTAAAAAAAATAAATAAAAAAAACACCACCAACCAAATCAATAATACACCCAAGTAAGAAACAAAACACTTGGGAAGGACATTCTTAATGAGTCAACAGGGTCAAGTTAATCATCAAAGCTCTCCTTTTCACATATTTTTACAAACACAGCCTTGTAGATTAAGGGTGTGACTACAGGCTTTCTATCCCGAAGTCAAATTTACTCCTGTCAAACCATCTACAGAGATGCTAAACACAAGCACAGCGCTGCACTAACAAAGCAAAGACTTGAACGCTTCATCAGAGCATGCTGTTGATCAGAGTCCAGCAGCTTCACCGCACAGGACGCAAATACACGCCTACAGACATCCATTCATCCAAGACTACACCACCTGTACTTAAAGAGTTCATTTCATTCATTTTCCATTACATCAGGAAAACGGCAAGTAATTTCACCATATTAAAAATATAAATCAATCTAAAGAGACCAAAAAAAAAAAATCATTAACCAAGACAGAAATCATAGAAAGGAGGAAATGTTTAGAGAAAAGGTCAGTGGTAAAGGCAAATTATTTTAAACTGCAAACATTTATATTAAAAAAAAAAAACAAAAAAAACCCAGTATATTTATCTAATGCAAAACTATTCATAGCAACTGTTAATGGTGGAGGGCACTGTGGGAAACCGACAAAGTGGATAAGATCCAACAGCTCTAAACTTCATATTACTGAGAGGAGTCAATTATGACTGCAGCCACATTTATACAGGCCATTGTTCCAATTTTTGAAATTTTAAATGTTTCCACTGAACTTGACAGGCTACACCATAACTTCACTCATTGATATAGTACGGCTCTTGTTACCATTGCAGGCTTCGATTTTATTAACAGCCCTTTATAAGCTTTATTGCTGCAGAAGACTGGGAATTAAGTATCTTTCTCAAAAGTGACAATGAAAAGAGCCCAATTGAAGGAAATCAGTCAGGTTGATGCCTTTAAACTAATTGAAAAAAAGGCAATAGATTTTATGTCTGTAAGAGCGGAAGGAAATTTATAATTAAAATAATGCTATTTTTAAAAGGAATGATTAAATGACTCCACATGTTATTGTGACTTTGCACAACTTCTTTAGAACCTTCCCTTATATATCCTCATGGCCACATTTGTCCCAAGTTTCATTCGACTTGACAGTGACATATGGACTTGATAACGGGCAAGATGATTAGAAATGATAGGAGACTAAGATTAGACTTAGTATTAAAGTTACTACAAGAAGATCCATCCAAAAACATGACTCCTGTCAGAATGTTTTATTTTCTGATGACTTGAGAAAATAAAGTCCGACCATGACAAATACATTTCCTTGAAAAAGGAGAAACTGCTAAATGAGTCAAGCAATTACATAAAGACTTCCCATTTGTAAGATGACCAAAACAAGCAGACAAAGCTGAATAAATAAAGCACTCCGAGAGCCTCACTAACATTCACATTGGATCTGGGAATTCACTGAAGTCTTCAATAGGCACTGCCAAGCAAAAGTGTTGAGGTGTCAATGAAAGAAAAAAATAAATTAAAAAAAAAAAAAAAGGGGGGCTTATCCAGCACCTAGTGTTTTCCTTAATCCCTCAGCACTGCAGTGTTTCTGGGAAGACCTTATATTTTATGAAGAAAATTAATAAATTAAACTGTTATGAAGCCAGAGACATTGGCCATCAGCTCAATGAGCAACAGAATCCATTAACTGGGTTCAACAACTCCTGACCCATCTTCTGAACATATTCACATCTACGCAAATAAAAATACACAAGCAGAAAGTTATTCATGATTTCGCCAAACTTCCAACTTTCTCAGAAGAAAAAAAAAAAAAAAAAATGTCAGGATACTGTGCTGCATACAAGACTTGATTTTCAGCGAGTGATTACACATACTCGGCACAGTTTAATCAATTCTGTGCAACTGCAACTACTCTCAGGGCAATGATTACAGCAGTATTTGTATCTGAAACGTGAACCAGCAACTTGCAAGTTACTGATCTCCCATGCCACCCCCCAACAATATGACATACTTTAAGCAACTGCTTTGGCAACATTGGGAAGGGAAAAAGCCTTTAACAGGAAGAAACCTCAAGCACAACCAGGCACAGGGAGGGGGGTGACCAGTTGGGGTGAGGGGAGGAATGAGGAAACGAGATAAAAACCACAACATTGATATTAGTCACCCATAAGGCTCATTCACAATTCAAATGTAGCCTTGACCTTGTGCACAATGATCACCCTATTGGTTTTCACCCAAATTGTGCACAAGTTTCACTAAAATCTGACCCAAGCAGCAACAATTTGTGAATTATGAAATGACAGTTCTGCAGTCCTTCAACCAGTTAAGTTAATAACCCTGAGAATGACCCTCACTCCTCAACACAACCCTTACATGGTGAGTGACTTTAGAATAAGCCTACTAGTCCCCTTGGCCTCCAAGTTTCTAACACTGAACACGCACCGTTTATGTCCCCTGAAGTGTCCATCCTTTTACAGTGTTCACCTTCATACTACTCAGCCCAGTTGTTCATGTTTCATTTCAAGGGGAAGGGGGGGGGGGGGGGGAAGAAAAAAAAAAAGGGGGGGTTTGGACAAATAACTGCATATCTGCATGTTACAGGAACAAAAGTCCTGACTCATCACACTGCTGATGTACATTTAATGCCGACTGAGGTAAAGAGTGAGATCACATAAAGAGCCTCTGGCACACAGTAGCTGTTAACTCCAAAACAAAGCGCCACCATGTAAACCAGAGAAATCATAGAAGGTCCAGCAGCAACACTGATACACCTCCAATTTCTGTGGGACTCTAAAGTGAATCCAAAAAGAAAACAGAAGCCCAAAGCACAGTAGAAATATAAAAATATGCAGCATTTGCTAGTGTAAACATGAGGTGTAGTAAATGGGGTGCAGCGGCGCATACAAGTAACCATAAAGCCAAGCTGCAGGGAATGGTAAATATATTCCTGTTTTTGGCTTCTTTAAGAGCGTATCCTCCTGGGTTACTATTCCAATATCTACACAGAAAACCATCGGCTTGCTGTCTGGAAAACTGCACTTTGATCCACACATCGCAACAACACACCTCAGTAGTAAGCTCGAGTATACAAACCTGTACGAGCTCCTTCTCCCTGCAGTGTCAGATTCAATTTTGAGCTGAGAGTTGAAGCCTGAACCCTCCAGACTGTACAGAGTGAGGACTACTGCTTACAATGACATGAGAAATGTCGCTCTGCTTTAATGTCATTCTTTGTTTGCACCTTTACATTAAATATTTTAACATGACTAAAGATCACATTACTTGGCCATGTTTTACAGACTCTGCATACAGCTTTTTTTTGAAGCCCAACACATCCAAGAAATAAAACAAAAACCTGGCCTCTTTGATTGTAGTCATTATTTAAATATTGCTGCTGTCCAGCTAGTCTCACTTTCAACTATCTGGTATATAAAAACTCGATTTCTGATTTACTGTTTACTTTTGTTTGAGCAGCACAGAAGCAGGTTCAGATTGGTCTGTCATTTTCCAGAATACTGGCTCGAGCGCACCGACTGCAGTTTTCCACCAAATCGATTTATAGCCTTTTTTAAGTTCCAGTTGATGCATGCTCTTTTAAGTGTGTGCATCCACCTCACTCCCACAATATTCACAGGATATTTGGTTAGTAGCAGCACTGGAGTATTTGAACAACCATGATTGAAAATGTTCAACTTTTCAGAACAAGCAGCACGAGCAAAACTTTGGTGTAGTAACAGATGATACCTGGAATACAAGTGTGATTTCTACATAGTTGCCCATCCATAACTCCAAATGGCTCCTGTGACACGACACTGAGCTCAGAGCTCAGAGACTGCAGCATAAAACAATTTGAGCCAAATTGAAAAGGTTTTGCTCTGCAAAAGGAAGACTACGCTCACCAGCTGCTGTCCAGCACAACTGAACCCTGTTGAATCAGCACTTAAAGGCTGCTGGTTACTGTGTTCTGTTATTCATTGTCACAAAACAGTCGTGGTATTCTTAATTGAAGAAGAGGACTGATGTGCACGGCCACACTGCCACAAACTCTACTGCACTAATTTTCTGTGGCGCAGCCACTCTCTCCTCAAATATATAAAAACAAAACTTAAAAAAGCCAAAAAAAACAATACATTTTTTAAATAATTTTATTGATTTTCTAACCTGTCGCACTGACATCGTTTCATGTTTTGTGCAATACAGATATTGGTTGCCACCTTTCTCATTGGCACCCACAGTAAAAGCTGCTTAAGCAATTTAGATTTTTAATATCGTGTACACCAGTTAACTGAAATGTAGCGATGCCATCTGCCACCATCCAAGTTGGCATTCCTGGAGAAATTAGAGCACTTCTCCCTCTCCATCACTGCGAGGTGGAAAGCATTGTGAACCAGCACTGTTCTGCATTACTGGGCACAGAGCACGAACTGTTTAATGTCTCAGTAAACTGTCAAAACTACACTACTTTAAGACTAATTTACAGAATATTCTCTATTACTACTGTGAGAAATACAACCCAACTGTGTCAGCTAGTAGTACTCTCCTAATTTAAACCACAGAGTCAACAGGCATGGAGCTGTAATGAACCATCTCCTGCCCAAAAATAGCAGCTCATTGTGTGCTATAGAACTGCTTTCACAGTTGAGGTCATGGTGATGCAGTTTTCCCCAGTAACAGAAACGTTTGCAGTGCTCTCCTCCTCCTGTCCACCTCCCCGCCCACTTCAAGAATCAAGCGCACCCCCACATAGCCGCCCCCCCCTCTATAGCCGAGGATCTGGGTCTAGCATGGTATCACAGTAACCATGGAGGGAAAAAAAAAAATACATCCATTTTAATCAGGCCAGGGTTGCCGCTGCTGATCTCGCTGTTGCCTAATTTGCGTGGCATCTTGTTCAAATAGGCTCACACGGTCTGTGTGTGTGTGTGTGTTCGTTCAGGCCTGGTGAGAAGCTGAGAATGAGACAGTGGTGGTGGTGCTGCTGGTGGGTGTATTGTGTGTGGAGTGTGTGCGCATTATAAGCACTTCTGATTCACCAGTTTCCCCCCAAAGGCCATTTTTCCACAGCAGGCTGGAATTCAGGGAATGCATCTCTTTCAATAACTTGTTTCATGATTAAATTTAATATTTCGTGCACAGGTTAATTTTATTTACATATAACCAGCTCACAACCACTGTTTTATGGAGCCTTCTTATTATAAATCTCTACAATAGAGAGAGAACCCCAACCATCAAACTACTGATGGAAGGAGAAGCTCCCTTTAACAGGTAGAGCACCAGCAGAACCAGGCTCAGGGAGGGGCCGTCACCAGTGGAGGGTGTGAAACACAGAAAATATTGCCATTTTTTTCCTTTTAATGTTAAACACACATTTAAAAAAAAAAAACAATAGATTAAAAATATATAAGTAATTGGGGCCAAAAAGGAAATGCTAAAATTTCTTCAACAAGCACCAACCAAAGAAAATATAAACCAACCAAGTAGTGTCTAAAAGCTGCACTACTAATGGTCAGCAGGGGACAACTGCTCTTACTGCAAAAAATAAAAATTAAAAGCAACAAAAACAAGACTATGGGGGGGGAAGCCCTCACCTTACTCTGACCTCTGACATTGAGGTCATGAGCTCCAGCACCAGTCACAGTCTTAGAGTAAAGCAAAGTTTATTTTCTAAATTCTGGTCAATATTAGAGCCAATAAGGAGAATTATGAGGGTAAGTCCACTGCCTAACTACTTGTCACTCAAATGGTTAACCAGTGATTGTGCTGCATCCACGATTTCAAAGAGCTTGCTGAAAGGATTCTCTCTCTCTCGATTGGCCTGGGAACTCCTTAGGGATGTCCAGGAGGAAAGTCTGGAAAACCCTGATGTTCCCACAACATTACTTCAGATAAGTGGATAAAACTGATCAAAAGATACACATGGGGTTTTTTAGGCTTCTTAAAGGGACTGATACATTTATAAATTACTGAATTCTTACTACAGTGTAGCCATTTTCACACAAAATTACTAGTTTGATCGATTCAACTGTGCAATAACCCCTACAGCACAGCATTTAATGCTTTTTATTATACATAATGGTGAATCTGGGTCTGTTGAGCAAACTCAAGATGTAACTGATCCGTGCATTTCACTTCATGTTCAGAGTTTCTACCAGTGTGCTGCATACTGCCAGGCCTAAGGGACTAACAGATTTTTCAATTTGTAAGACATGTCTATAGACACAAGTTAGAGTACAATGTAAAAAAAAAAAAAACTGCACATGTGATACTGCAGCTGCTCAATTCTGTAAAGGTAACGGGTATTGTTCAACACCTGACCTTGAGGTTAGGAAACAACTGATGTCATCCAACAGTGATGAAGCTTAATGCAAGTTGCATGAGGACAAAGAGATGCCATCTTTGAGCAAGTGGCATGAAGGCAAAAATATAGGACAAACATCTTGTTTTCCTGGACTTGAGACTTTACAGCCTTAAATAAAAGCACTTTAAATAGCTTAAGAACATGATGTGATGCCATAAAGACCTGTTAAAAGTTGGGGGCGGGGGGCAAGTTCAAAAGCCAATGAAAGCATCAATATTCACATCCCCCACATGTTTAAATGTTAATTGCGAGATTGACTATGTCATGTTCTTATTAGCTGTTAATAGCTTGTGTGTGCTTCTGATTAGCTTACCACATTACTAGGACAAAGTTTGGGGTTCGGGCAGGTTTCAGACAAGTTTCAGGCCTTTGGAAATGAATCATTTAGGGGTTCTGCCCAGATTCCTAAACTTTGCTTGTAAATGACTAAACTTAGCATTTTGCTAGTAATGCCATAGTTGCTGAAAACTTTGAAAGCATCCAGAAACTTGTAACCAGATAGTATGTGTTGACAAGGCTTAGGAAAATCTCCAGTATTGGCTGCAACATTGTGCTAAAACTAAGCTATCCACAGTGCACAATTATCAGAAAAGAAACTAATCACTGACAGTACTCTCATATACCGACATTTGGACCAGGTCCAGAGTCATGTATGCACCTCAGTTTAGACCAATATAGATTGATGCATGAAACAAACTCTAGCAATACTGAAGCACTTTTATAATAACCTACTTTCAGCTGCTCCGTTATTCCCAAAACAATCCCAAAGGATTTCAGTCTTCTCTCAAGATCAAGTTGGTAATCTTTCTTTTGTTCGTGGCTCAAGAGTTGGCCATTTGTCTTGTAATCGGAAGGTTGCCGGTTTGAGCCCTGGCTCGGACAGTCAGTCGTTGTGTCCTTGGGCAAGACACTTCACCTGTTGCCTACTGGTGGTGGTCAGAGGGCCTGGTGGCACCAGTGTCCGGCAGCCTCGCCTCTGTCAGTGCGCCCCAGGGCACCAGTGTGTGCCCTGGGGCGAATGACTGAATGTAGTGTAAAGCGCTTTGGGGTCCTTAGGGACTAAGTAAAGCGCTATACAAATACAGGCCATTTACCATTTTGTTAGGCAAATGTGATAACCATTAGACTATGAAGTCATCCTAATCAAGGGAAAAAAGACAAGCTATGTTCTGGATTTTGAGGCTTCATCACAGCTGCTGCCATGCTACACTGATGACACTAGAATATTACTTAAACATTAACAAACCTCCAAAAAAAAAAAAATAAAAATAAAAATAAAAATCACACAACAAGCCATGTTATTTGGCAGCCAATTCCATTAAAAATGCTCCAAGCAGCATGAAGTTCAGTGGCTCTAATTAGATGAAGTGAGGCCCTGTAACAGACAATCTGTTACAAAAGCCTGTGTTGGGACACCTGATAGATGAGTTATTAAAAATATAATGAAAAATAAATAAATCACCTTCTCTAGCAGTTATTAAAGGGGGGAAATCCACCAATAGAGACCAAAATCAATATGCTTAATTCCTCAACGTTTTAGCACTTCATATTCTCAGTCACAGATGTTGCCAAAAAATGGATGCGTTTACCATTTATGGAAAGCCATATATAAATTCTAGAGGTCCCTCTACATCTACGCATCAATCTTTACATTGATACAGAGTTTAGAGGGGATCGATGTATGACTATGGTTCTGAAGTAATTAAATGCAGTTAAAAGCTCATTCTAATTAGCCCCTTGTCTGTATCCACATATGTAAAAGTATCCATATGATACAATGTTTAAAAAATATATAACTTAGCAGGTGCATCACAGAATTTAAGTGAGGGGTTTGTGTGACATACAAATATTTCTCCCAAAAAAAGTTGCTCATATATTTGAGTGTATGCAGCCCAGTTGTGCTTAGTCCACCTCCACATGCCCATTTCTGAACCCGAAACAAACAAAAGCCCTGCAACTTAACTTTTGATTGTTGCTATGCTCTGAACTTGTAACAGACACTCCGTGACATTTTCTGTTACTCTGCAGACCAGAGCGCTTTCTCCATTCCACAACCAATCATGAAAATCACCAACAGCTGCAACCCCAGTGCGCACAGCTCTACAAGTACCACCAGCTGCTAACGGCTCGAGCTTGGCCACTTTGCTCTTAATTGGGCCTTCACTGGGATCCCCTGCAGTACGTAATTTGCGCCCCCCCCCCCCAAAAAAAAAAAAAAAAAAAAAAAAAAAAATCCGTCAACTGCTGATACTCCTTTCCCGAAACTGCGGGGCTGCTTGCTACCCTTATTTGTGGCTTTTTCTCTCCGTGTTAACGCACTGTGTCCACGCTTTTCAGCCTACCCACCCCCTTTCCCCAGTCCGCTTCCACTTTATGAATAAATAAATAAATTACGAAGCTCGATGGGGGTGGAGATGACAGGAGAAAATCCCAACAGTCTAAGTAAAGGAGAAATCAGGACGACAAGGGTTTACAATTTGAATGGCTGCGGGTCTTCAGGGCTAAATTAAATGACCGTGGGGCTAATTGGGCAT
This sequence comes from Copadichromis virginalis, assembly GCF_057382275.1. Lineage (NCBI taxonomy): Eukaryota > Metazoa > Chordata > Actinopteri > Cichliformes > Cichlidae > Copadichromis > Copadichromis virginalis. The sequence goes on from NC_140624.1 coordinate 34,008,594, forward strand.
CAACGAGCAGCGTTGAACCCAACGGGGCCACCCCCCTCGCTGTAGTTTCCAATAATTAATAAAGCTAAAATAATGCAGACTCAGATTTAAAGCACGTATTTCTCATTTTGTCCCCTTAAGAAAGACGCAGTTTGAGAGCTTTCCTCGATTAGAAGCGGCAGGGGTTGAGTGGCCCCAAGGTGCAGCCAAGCACGGGCTTTTCTTCAAGGAGCAGCCAAGACAGGTGTGCAGCTCCGTTTAAGGTTAGCTAAACTCACCGCACAGGGTGCGCGTTTCGCCGGTACGGTGACTCCAAATGCACACACACGCACACACAAAAGAAATGGTGGCTCGGGACTTACCGTGAACGTTAACGAAGCGTTGGAGACATATTAGCATCGGCAGCAGAAGGATCCCCTGTGTGGACGTGACCATCTCTGGCAGTGCGAAAAAAAAAAAAAACCGTGCGGCTGCTAGCTGGGCTACCTCAACACTGCCCGTCTTCCCTGTCGCGCGCTGGCCTGCTTTGCTCTCTGATTTTGCCGGTTCACACGCAAGCCACACATGCGCACACAAAGAATGAGTAGAGCAGAAGGGCCGCTTTTGCCTGCCGACGCCACACAGACCTGAGTCCGGCCGAGGGGAGAGGAGCGCTGAGAATAAGACACGGAGGGGTTCGCCGCGCACACCACGCGTCTTCTGATCTCCTTCTACAACCACGAGCCCGCACGGCTCCCGTCCTGTCCTATCAAGGCTAAATCCATTTCCCCAAATTGACGGTAACGAGCGGAGACCGGTCAGGTCGTTAGGTATTGGTGCCACAGCTGAGGAGGATTTTTTTTTCCTCCTTCAATACGTCTTCGGCACACGTTAACCCTTCGCTATCCGCATGAAGTAATAAAACAATAAAGCACATTTTATATGGCAGGAAACACTTCAAAGAAACTGGTAACTGTGTATCATAACACAGCAGTTCTATCTTAAATCAAAGATAAATTAAGACACAGTTGGCTTCTTCAATATCCATTATGAATATATTTTTGCATATACTTCAAACATAAGGGCAGTAACTATGACTGCGATACTTATATACAGCAAACGTGCTGTATATAAGCTTTGTTTTCACACCTAAAGAGGTAAAATTATTATTGTTCTTATTAATGGTAAGTGAAATCTGTGAAACAGCATAATCAAAATTGCACATCCTTATTGGTGTGACATGGCATAGGTGGGTGGGGCTAGCATCAAACATGAAGAAACTATAGGCTGAGATGTCATCAGCCTGAGTAGTGTCTGTCATGTGGCTGTATCAAAGATAAAGGGCAAATAACTTATGGAAACACGAGTTTGATCTACTCCTGCAAGAAAAGCAGTAAAAATAAATAAATAAATAAAATTAATGTGAGGTTATGATGTGTCTGTTTATGAATCTAGTTCTCATTTACATTGATTTTAGAAGATTGGGCATGTGTTAAATGGTCTTGTACTAGAATAGAATATGTTATGTTTATGTTCTGTATTCTCTAGATCAGGGATGTCAAACTGTAGGGCACATACTTTTATCTTTAATGGACTACAACAATGGAGCTCCACTTCATCATTAAGAAAATCTATTAAAAAATTTAGGTCTCGTTTTCCAAAGCCATCCAGGGGAGCCAGATTACTGTCTTTGTTGAGACAATTCCTTCCCTTGTGCCTTATGTTTGACACTCCTGGTCCAGATTACTGGCTCCAATATGTTGCACAGACTCTAAATCAACAAGTTAATGTTCATGCGCCAGCTGAATTCTGTGAGCAAGATATTGCTAATTCCACACCACGCCTTGCTAATTTGGAGGATGGGTGATCACAAGTAGTGCATCTGTTTTTTCTTTTTCTTTTTATCCAGCCGTCCATCTTCCCCCACGTCACATGGCCAGCAGTCTAAGCAGAAATTCCCAGACCTCCTTCTCCTCAGCCACCACCTCCAGCTCTTCTGGTGGGACCCTGAGGCGTTTACAACAAATCACATAATCTCTTATGTCTCAAGAGACATAATCTCCTGAGTGTTAGATAGACCTAACACTCAGACAAGGCCAAAATGCATAGGAAGTTTTCGGGAAGCATCATTATAGGATCTGCTGAACCCTACCATCTTTATTAGTCCACTAAAATCAGGTGGTTGTAGCTAATGTAGTAATGCATTTGAAATCCTTTGCCTTCACCAGTGAGGGTGGCAACACTTTCCAGCTCACTCCACTGAAAAAGGAGTTGTTGGGATCATGAGGAAAGCAGCTTTATACTATTAATACTATTATAGATTCATTTTTAAACCTTCAACAATGTCAAAGTACAAGGATAAAACAAATTCTGCTATACATGTCCTAAACCTAGACAAAAATGTGTCTTGTGTTGGGCTATTTTTTGTGTCCTGTTTTCCATTTTCAGTCTGATTTCATTAAGCTACCTATCCTTTGGATTACTGATAGGGTTATAATACACCTTTTTAGTGGAAAAGTCACAGCGCTCAGTTAAAGAAGCAGTGGAAGATTTTTTCAGCTACCAACCCCCACGCGCCGCTGTTGTTTCTCAGTTTAATAGTGCACTTGCACTGCAAAACAAACACAAAAGATCATAAAAGGACTCCAAAGACACATAAAAGGCTCTATTCGTCTGATAGACTTAAAATAATGACAAAGAGACAAAAAAGAAAAGCAAAACAACTCCTCCCTAAAAATCTAAATGATTACATTAAGTAACTATAAACGCAGATAAAAGAAGCAATACAACTAATGACTGCAGTATATTACTTTCAGTCTATACCTTCACAGACATATTTCAGTCTATATATTATCCTGATTAGAAGAAGAAAAAAAGACCTGGGCGATTTTTTTAAATGTATTGATAGGTTCACAAAACAGCAGCCTTGTATTGTGTTCAATATATTTTTCGACTTTATTACCAGTGCAATGAAGTCTGCGGGATATACTCGTGTCCTTTCAGTAAGAAATCACTGCACCATTTGTTTAACAGCGGCCCCTGTGGCCACATGTGGTAATTACAGAACAATGGCGCAAAAAACAAAAAATCCCAGTATTTCTTTTCAGGACTCTAGCTCTTCCTTGACTATTTTCAAAGAGGAAATAAGGCTTTATCTATAAAACGTGATACATTTGAAGATTATATAAGTACTGAATCCAAATACCCAAATAAGAAAAGCAGGAGTTATCCCATTTACACATTTTTATATGTGGAATGCCTGGAGATCAAATGTGTTATCATTTCAGCACAGAAAGACTGAAATCACCTAGCACCTCAAGAGCACCATGTGTTGGTTTCACTGCCAGTCATTTTGTAAGAGCATATGTTTCACTTTCCAAATACTGAATAACAAATTTCTGAGCCAAATTCAGCTGTAGGTTTTTTTCCTCTCTTAGTCTGATACTATTTCTCCCCCATTTTGATCACCAGGCCTTTGGGATTTCCACAGGGCTGCGTGGTGCCAGGTTTTATAAACTCTCAGAGTTCTTATCACAGGATTGAACCTCATTCTTAGTGATGGCTTTTGGCTGCTGATACACCCCTAGGCTCACTCTGTCCCAGATTTTCACGTCCCCTAAACACACACACACACACACACACACACACACACACACACACACACACACATACAGAAACCACTGTATAATTCTGTAACAGGAAGTGCTTCTCTCTGATTGTGTCTTTCTTGTAGTGTCGTGTTCAGAATTTTTGGAAGGAATCTCAGGAGAAAGGTTTGTCTTTTAAAAAGGATTTACTTTGCTTTTGGCAGTTGAAATTACAAGTTTACACAATGCTGTGGACCTCTACATGAACCAACAGCATGTAGCACAAAAAGGATGACCCTCAAGTGTACAACATTATATAGTGAGACAAAAACATAGATTATAGCGGCTATCTTCCTCCCGCACAGACGTGGCAGTCTTGGTGTCTGCTCCGAAGCATCCTCTTATTTCCGTGACTTCGTCTGGTATCTGCTTCCTCGTCTGTAAGAGACAGAAAAGCAAAACACCTCTCTGCCTAGCCTTGATAATCTAATGTTATTATCCATTGTTCTTCTAGTGATTCAAAGTTGGTTTAGAATATCATGTTCGGGACTCTCTGACCTAGAGAATTATTCTAGTCACAATCTATGTGTGTAAGCATGTTTGCAGTTACCCCTCTGCACTCTAAGCCCTTTAATACAATATATCAGTCCGGACAGTCACGCCGAACGAAGCTTATGACCTTCAGAAGACTGAGTGCCAACTTATTATGAGCACATTTGCAGTATATGTATGAAAATGATTATAACCACTTATTTTGGTAAAAGAAATCAAACATTTTCAATCCCAACAGCAGTCATCTCCAAACATCCACAGACTGATTACAGATCTAAAGGTTTAGAAATCTAGTCTGGTATGAGATACAACCTTCGAAGTAGTATTTTCCACTTGTACAAAATGCTCAGAATTTATTTGCCAGCTTGATGCATATTTCTTAAAATGAATCATTTTGAATGCTTATCAGACACAATAGCATTTCACAACAGTTTACAATACTGCACAATACAATTTCACAACTCAGGATACAATGATCATCTTTCTTTTACTCTGCTTAGTGGTGATTGGCAGGTTAGTTATAAAAAAAAGCCCATTGCTATTGATCTTAATCTGCTGTAATGCCTGTTTCTATCTATTTGATTTACCAGCTAGTGCAACTGTAGATAATTTTGCAGAAGACAATGGAAGGTGCACACTGGTATTTCTACTGTGTCAACATAATAGCCGCAGTGAAATGAATGTGAGTGTTTCTTGTGCAACCCTAACTTTAAAGGAGTATTATGACATTTTGGAAATGCACCAGAGTTGCATCTGTGCACCAAATAATATGTAAAAAAAAAAAAAAAAGGTTTTAGAGGGATTTACATGTTTCCAATCTTGGAGATTGATTTCCTGGAGAGGAAACCTCACAGTGACAGCAGGTTTTCTTTCACAAGAATAATCTTTATAATATTGTCTTAAATTACCCTCTATTTCTCTTACTTAAAGTATGTATTAAACTGAGATTACACACAGTTATTTATGTGTTATCGTCATCCGTTCCCTACCTGAGTAATGTTGCTGACCATGTCCATACCTTTATGACCACAGTGTGCCCATCCTCTGATGGTTGCTTCCAGCAGGATAACACACCATGTCGCAAAAGCTGGTTTCTTGAACACGAGTTCACTGTACTCAAATGGCCTCCTCAGTCACCATATTTCAATCCAATAGCGCACTTTTGGGATGTGGCAGAACCAGAGATCCACATCATGAATGTGACAAATCTGCAGTAACTGCGTGATGCTGTCATATCGAAATAAACCAAAATATCTGAGGAATGCTTCTAGCATCTTGTTGAATCTATGCCATGAATAATTAAGGGAGTCCTGAAAGCAAAATGAGGTCCAAATCAAATCCATGATGAGGATATGTCTGTGTCAAGCATCAGATAGCTTAGTAAGCTAAAATCACTTCCTGGTGGCCAAAAGAAATCAGTACACTCCAGCCATTTATCCTGTGTAAAAAACCCCGCAGGTGAAAAAAATATGTCAGCATCAGTAAGATAACAAATGCTTTCTTTAGCCCATATTTATAGGATATAATCAGTAGTGTCAGATGGAAAGATTGGCTGCATATTCTGAAATAAAACTGAGTTGTACTATGTACTATATATTTTTTTTTTTAAATGTGTTATCCTAAGAATCCCATTTCACAAGAAAGTCTGGCCCAACTAACTAAACAATCTTCTAAATATCTCTAACCATGCATATAAACCAGTGTACATGGACAGATGCACAAGGAACTGTTAGACATTAACCATAGACGTATTTATTTTATTCTAATAGTGACTGTAATCATAACTGCCTGAAAGTGAACAGATAACTTACTGATGTCGTCGTGATTTTGGCATTAGTCACACTTTCATGTTGAAAATGAGCCATGCAGTGAACAAAGTACACACACAAGCAACAGGATGTGACCTCATCTCCATGTTTGAAGAATCCAAACATGTAAGATGGGTAATATTTACACTTGTGTACATATATAGAAGTGCGTACCGATTTCATATCTGACATGTTATTGTTGGTTTTCACATTTTTATCCTTTTTTTTCACAGAAAGGTTTGAGATTAATAGGTTAGTACGATAATTTGAGTTTAAAATAAAAGTCTCAGTGCTAAAGTCTAAAGTATATTTGACATTTGATATTTAAAGATAGATTTGGACTTTATTAACTTACTAAAAGATCAATTTTCTAGGGCAAAAATGTTAAAGGAGTTTTCTTAACTCTTCTGAAACAGGAATATATTAGCACTCAAAACATGCAGTAACATGAACATGTAACTTTCATGTTACTGCATGTTTGGACATAAAATCTTTTCATGGCAGGAAAAAAGGGGGATGTTCATCTGACAATGAGGATGTGAACTTGGTGAGAGCGAGAGTGAGGAGGAGTGGATCTCAAAATGATGTTTGAGGAGCACTTACAGTAGGAGGTCAGGAGTCAATTAAGGGTCACTGTTGTGTGCCTGAATGTCTCACTGGATGATTATGACTGACTAGAAGACCCCAAACTCTGTTTCACATTCATCAGCATCTGTTCCCCACAGAACAGTTATCAAACACACAAAAACATATCCAATCAATTACACAAGCAGACTAGCTCATGCATACATGCATACCCTTGGAATTTGATGATGTAAATATTAAAAGGCACTTCTAGGCTCCCTAAAAGTAGGATGAATTATTTTTTTCTTCAAAAAAATGAAAGTCATGCCGTAGAGAGTTGGATGACTCTTTTTATTTTCAGTGTGCTGTAAGTGTGATACAGATTCTCTACCGGAGAAATATGTTTTATACATGTAACCTGCTGACAACAACATCTGAGGTGTCTGCAGGAACATGGAAGGCCCCAGTCCACGAAATCTTTAACGCACACCTCCAAAACCCAAATCCAAAAACTCAAGCTTCAGTTGAAAAAATACATTTACCCAGTGAAATAATGCAGCCTGCATTAAACATAGGTAAGTCCTAAAAATATTTTTAATGCACAAAATATTAGCAGGTAACGAGCTGACATTAGGAGCCTTTTAAACTCATTAACTGTAAGCCAGAAATCTGATCGATAGGTGATCAAATACTTATTACCTTCATGAAAATGCAAATTCATATATAAGTTTTTTGAAATGCTTTTTTGGGGACTTTTTTGTTATTGTTCTGCCTCTCACTGTTCAAATAAACCTACCACTGAAATTATAGACTGATCATTTCCTTGTTAGTGGGCAAAATTACAAAGTCTGCAGGGGTTCAAATCATTTTTCCATGACTGTTTCTGGTGTGTTAGCAGGGTAGTGATGAAGGCTGTCAAATTTGATCATAAGACAAATTATGGCTAAACTGCTCACATGTGGGGCATCAGTCCCTGTTACTTAGTTTGTCATTTATTTCATTTGAGCATTAAAAAGCAGGAAAGAAATTAGGAATTTTATATAGACTCCTTGAGCAACATGGCAGCTACAAAGAGATATCTGACTTCAACTCATATCCTTTCAGAGCCTGGTTCTGCTAGAGGTTTCTTCCTGTTTAAATTGTGTTTTTCCTTCCCACTGTCACCAAGTGCTTACGCAAAATTTTTTACCTTTTATTTTTGGAGTTTTCCCTCTTTTGTTTTAGGGTTTTTGCCCTACAATATAAAGGGGCAACTGTTTTTGTGATTTAATACAATATACTCATGTTTTCCCACTGCAAAATTAACTGCCAAACCTGAATCTATACAGTAAATGACTGGATTTTTTCATTTAAGTCATTTTATTGATAAATTAACATCTAAAAACGTTAGTACATCAGTTTCAGTCTTAGAATTTTTCTGGATTATGTCGCTTTTTTGCCTTTTTTGGATATGTCTGCTTTCCTGGAGTGCGAGTTAAAGCAGGAGCACAAAGAGAAATGTGAAGTGACAGAACAGCTTTGGTTACACAGAAGAAATTTAAAAAAAAAAGTTAGGCAGCTTCACACACTTTTTTAAACCCGAGCCCAGGAGGCTTTTATTTTTTACATTTTAATCTCATCATGTAAAAAATATGACCCTGTTCTGTTTGTTCAAATCCAGCAGAGAAATTGCATTTCTTAACCAGAGCGATACACACAGCCTACAGATATCAGTGCTTCCTCAGACCAAATAGCTTTATCCTCATCTCCCCAGGAAGCTGTGAGAGCTCACCACTGGCTGAAAGCAGATATTTAATCATGGTCAGATCTGGGCCAGGTTTCTGAAGATGTTTGTTACCAAAGGGGGAACGTCTTTATCTCTGTGAGAAAGCAAAAAGCTGCAGACTCGCTTTAGGATTTAGATTTTCTCTACCAAGCCTTCCGAGAAAGAGGTAGAGAAGAGAAAGGGAGTTTGTGCTGTGATCTAATGGCACACCGTAATGACTGATCTCATCACTATAAGCTAAATATATAAACCAAAGATCTGGAAACTGAAAATCTCGACAAAGGATAGGAAATCAGAGGGGTGTGCAGGCTCAGAAAGTGAATACAAGCCTCAGATTAACACAATATAACTGGTTAATGTGTATCGTGTAACATTTGTAACTCGTGCCATATAATAAAAATATACCAAACGTATGAGCTTAACGCAAAGAAGCCAAAGGAACGCTGTGTCACTGTGTTTGGCAGTGTACACAGCGCTGCATGGAAGAATGTCAAAAGAAGATCTTCTCTACCTGGGTTGTATCCAGAAGTCATTTAAATAAAAGGAATAAACATTATCTTTCTTATCAACTCGTTTAGTGTTGATGTTTGCCTTTTGGGTTTTTTGTTGCTGTTGTTGAAAGATTACTTTTTTCATGTGCCTGAATTTGGTTTTACTTTGAGATTTTGTTTCCGTCCTCTGTGATTATCTAGCCTGCCCTCATCACCTGTGAGCTAAATTGCTCTGATTTTTCTTTAATCTTTAATGAAGTGCTCTTTTATTGTTCTGAGAATTTATGTGAATTTGTGTATTCACTTTTCTTTGCTTGTAGCATTTGCTGAATGGCTGTAAAGAAAGGCTGTCATCGTGGGTCACCTGCAGATTAATATGTCAGGGTTTTTTTTGTTGTTGCCTGTGCTAAACCCAAGGTGGAAATCTGCAAGTCATCATATAGTCACAAGCTGCACAAGGTTTTGTGGTAGACGATGAAAAGTACCTCACATAAAGGGAAATGCAGCTACACTGAAGATGACAAACTTGTGATAGGTGTGTGAAGAGACAGAAGGTGATTCTCTAAGGAGAGTTTTTCCAGTGTTTTTGTCAGTTAATTGGGGATCTCACAAGAAATTTGTAATTAAAAAAGAGATGTACCAGCTGATAGATGCTTCCCCACTAAACCCAAATGATTACCACATGTAACGGAAACAGAAAAAACAGTTTGTTAACAGTTTATAAAGGTTATCGTGATTAATAAAATGAGAATATATGAGAAAAAAGAGACTGCATTCAAATAAAATCTGAATGCATATTCATATATGTATATACAGTATGTAAAGACTGATTCACATCTCAGGAAAACAAACCAAAGCACACAGCCAGGACAAGTCACTCCTTGCCCTTGAAAAATCCAGCGAAAGCCCAGCCTTACACCTCATTTTATATCTGTGGTGAGGCCTGAAGACAGCAGTTCAAAGAGGCTTCCCATTCAATCTAATAGAGCTTGAAAGGATCTGTGAAAAGGGATGAAAAAAACTGCCTGAATCCACATGTGTGAGACCTTCACGTGGTCAGGATGACCAAAAGCTATATGTGCTGCCCAAAGAATGTGCGTACTTTTGTGAATGAGAGATCTAAGTTTTGGCTTTTTATTAAACTTTCAAACAGTTCTGTTTGAAAGTTTAGTATTTTTTATCTACAGTGTAGATAAGAAATACTTGTTTTATCCATGTAAGGCAGGGGTGTCAAACATAAGGCCTGGATGCAGGAACCATGGCTCAATCCACCCTGTCTGATTGCTTTGGAGAATGTAAAAACTGTCCAGAAAAACTATTTATTTATTTATTTTGGTCAATTTTACAATATTGTCAAATGTAAGCCCAAATAGCTGTGCTGGCAGGTTTCTTTAGATCCTTTCCCAAAGTCAAGAGTGCTTGAAAACTTTATTTAAAAGCCATAAAAATCACAGTTTGTTGGTTATCCAGTTGCTACCCAGTCATATGCAAAGTGTTAAGGCCAATGTGTGACCCACCTGTCACTGAGACAAAAACCTCAATACAGAGCAGTAAATTTAGGCCAGACAAATGACAAATATCAAAAACTAACCAACCCCAGTTACCATTTTAATTCACTTTTTTCTCTATATATAAATAAATGAATTGCTGTTATTATTGAGGCCCACCTGCAGTACTTTTGTAGTCCACTAGGGGCCCCCAGGCCACACTTTGGGAACCACTGCTTTAGATTAACGAAACATTTCAGTATAACATAGAGACATGAGACATATTGTCGAAACTGCACTTCACTTTCTTAAGACATCTCAGGGATTTGTATGTAGTTAAACATCTTTACAGTGAAACAAACGGGGACGATTTGGCAGTATCTTTTTAAAGGTTATTAGGCAACGGTTCATACTGACTAACAATCAAATTGGACTGTACCTAGTGACTTTCACACCGTTGATATAAAGTCTTAACAAAGGGGTCTGAATGCTTCCTGAAGCAACTATATGATCTAAACAGATAAATTCAAGCCAATTACATGGCAACAAGCCAATGGAAGACAACCTGCTGAAGTTCACACCGAGCATCAGGATGGGGAAGAGAGGAGATTTAAGTCACTTTAAATGTGACATGGCTGAGTGGTTTGAGAAAATGAGAAACTGCTGATGTACTGGGAGTGTTCCAGTATATAAGGTTGACCTCCCCAGTCACCAGATCTCAGATCAGTAGAGCACCTTTGGCATGTGATAGAATGGGAGAATCAGACAGTTCAGTTAATAAAGCAAGTGAGTGTATTTGAGAACAGCTGGATAAACTACTAGTGATGTATTCAGGATCTAACCACTGTTGCTGTGTGTTATGAACGAGACACTCCAAGTTTTCTTTTATAATAATCTCTAATAATATATTTAAGTAAAAAAACAGAATATTTACAGTTTAGATACACTTTTTTTTTACAAATTATAATAACATTTACATATAAATATAAAGGAACATTTTATAGTGCTGTACAAACAGAACACACAAATACACAAAAAAGTCAATTACATCAGTTTGTTTTTGTAAATAAATGAGTTTTTTTTTATCGACAGTGTCGTATGTCGTTTTTCATTTCTGAAAGAAGAAACAAGAAAACATTTCTACTTTTTCTAATGTTAATTCAGTTCTCACGGATAAGCATACATCGCAGCCACTAGTTTTGGACGTTGCACCCAGAGGAAAAAGTTTGCCTGCAAATGGCACAAAGATGAAGCTGATAGTTTGCTATGATTTTGACATTTGAGCATCAGTTAGCTGCATCTGGTTGGGACGACACATTTGGGACAAAGTGGACAGATGGGAGTCTTTTTGAAGATAAAGGACAGCAAGCCTGTCCCAGTATCCACGTTTACACCTCAGTACCTCCAGGTAGTCAGAAATCTATTCAAACCAATCAAGTTATCAGCATTAAAGGAACTGAATGTTTACTTTTGGACCAACTTTAAGAACGACTGAATATCATTTAAATCTGAAGAATTGTTTCCATCATCATCGTTTTTAGTCTCACAAATTAAATTATGTTAATCCTTATGAGATCGATACTAATATGTATATCTGATGATGTGTTCTGGTTGGTATGAGGAGCACAGATGGTCACTGAGAATCATAAGAATGTATTTGTAAAATTAAACTTAATTAATTATATGTAATAATTATCTGAATTACTTTTTTAATACTATTCAACTTCTGTGCTGGCATCATTAAAGTTCTTCTTGCTCTCATCCATTTAAGCTCAATATTAAAGCTATACTTTATATCATTTTCAAAACTTGTAAACCATCCATCCATTTCCCTTTATCTATGCGCTGGAGTGCTGGAGCCTATCCCAGCTGTCACAGGGCATGAGGGAGAGGACAATCTAGGCAGTTTGTTAGACCATTGCTAGGCCAACGCAGAAACATCAATGTTTTTTAATGCTAGCATTTGGTGTCACAGCGCCCCTTTGTGGCCAAAACACATCACAACCATTGCTCACTTTACATGAAACATCAGGAATTTGCAGCAGATTTCTGATTTCCTTTTACAGATGCTTGATCCCTTAGAGAGTTTGGTAGATTTTTTTTTAGAAAGTTTTCCATGATGGAAATATCTCACTGAGTGTAGATTTGTCAAGGTGAGAGTCTAGTTTGTATAGTTTTCTCCATGTTTAAGGTGCAGTCCAGTGCACAGTCTTCTGCACTGATTTCAGCTGCTTTGGTGTCCTCTGGTTTCAGTTACAGTTCAGTAAGCCGCCTGTGAAAGTGCTCACGTCTTTGTGTAGGGCTTCTGGAGACACAGTGAGCCGTGGTGAGGAAGAGGTCGGTAGTGGTAGTGTTCGATCAGTGTAGACAGATTGGGGAAGGTCAAATCAGCTTCCAGAAATATACAGTCACCCTGCTAAAACACCCAACAGGAAGCTTTATTAGTCTGACCTGTAACTTACTTACAAAACATAATAGGCACTTATACCATACAGCTAAAATACAACAGCAGGTTTCTTACCTCTTCAAACAGTCTGTAGTTTCTGGCTTTGCCTATACTGATGTCCCACACCACCAGCACCTGGATAACACACCAAAAATGATTTTATTTAGGCCTAAATATCAGAAGCTCTTCTATTATTATTAAAATAATACTGTCTACCCACAAACTGTAAAAAATAAAAATGAAGTATTCAGAAAATGGACACATTTATTGATTAGATCATATTGACTGTTACTGTTTACAATTATTATTAAACCTTTTACAGCAGCGAGATAGATTTTTCAGCCCAGAATGACAAAAGATATTTCATATATGGCAATCATAATCATTAGCTTTCAGAGCTTCAGAGTTACTTAATGTTAAGTATCTATCAGTAACACAAATTTCCATTATGCTGTACTGGAAACTATTTTTTTAAAATTTATTTTTACCTTTGTTGTTTTGGTTCCTGATTTTCTGATGGCGTACAGTCCATCTTGTGGAGGAGTTGGACTCTCTTTGAATAACCTACAAACAGAAAAATGATCACCGGTTATGAGTTATCAGAGGAAAACATAAAGCAACTGCCCCATGTTAAAAGTCACTTTAAATTTAGCACTTAAATAAGTAGTAGTAGTTCAGTTAAAACTGAAGTGAGGCTCATAGAAAGAAAAACACACGCAGAAAGAAATGCACTGTTTTGCCACTACAGGGCAGAAAAAACAAAAAGCAGCACTGCTTAGTTTACTGAAGAACCGTTTCAGCTTCCAGCTAAATGTAAAAACTAAAGGTGAGATACGTACTTTTCTACGAAGCTGGTTTCATTCGAATCAATGAACACAGAGTCTGGCAGCTGGACCTGCAGATACAGAAACAACTGATTAAACTCAATTCATTACTGATACTAGGCTCTCACGAGGCTGAGATCTCTGCTCAGATATACAGCAGTGAAACATAAAGAACAAAATTGTGTGTTATAATAACTACACAGGTCACATAAAGATACTACAATTTAGATCATAAGCATGTCGGCCTGGCACTGCCTGTAACAAAGCATGGCTCAAATTTCAATATCTTGTTTCAGTGTTTAATAAAAATTGAATTGCTTCAACTTCATGATTTGAAAAATTGGCATAAAATAGTGTTGTTTTAGCAGAAAATGAGATTATTATGATTGGATTATGACTTCCTCCCACCTGAGCACCTCAGAATCAGCTGATGCTGTGATTTTTGTTTCTTTTTCGTTTGCTTTAGTGAATTTTGAAGGCAGTTCATAAAGACTAATATGCAGCCCAGATAAAATGACTTTTAAAACAAAAGGGATTTCCCTGGGCTCAGTCATGATGATACAAGCGGTTATCTAAAGCAGCATGTATTTCCACAGTAATTTAGCATTTTTATCAGCTGACACATCATTTCAGTCTCTCTTACATTCTCATAGTCTTCGTCAGAGTCGTACGCGGTCGAGTCTCGTTTCCTCCTGAAATCTGCAGTTTCGTCGTTGATGGAACGGAAGCTCTGGCCCTCTGGAGATGTTCTTCTGGTGAAAAAACATGCCTTAGTGATGCAGGGAAACTTTTATGTTGTCTTTACATACCTATTTTATACAGGAACCAACAAAACAGTGTCAGTAAGACAGCTTTAGAATGATTGTGGATGTTTTCCTTTCAATTAATTTTTTGATCATAAAAATCAACCTGAATTTCACTGTTTAAGTCAGACTTACTGAAACGGTGTTCCTGGCGACTTGGGCCTGGGTGGAGCCGTTGATGGCTTGACTCCTACTAAAGGTAAAGGAGGTTTGGGTATAGATGGCTTATTGAGTAGTCCAGGTTTAGGTAGCGGGGAGTGTGAAGGGTGACTGGAGGACATTAGATTGAGAGATACATTTGTGTTTGGGCATGGTGGAACCGGCATGTTCGGCTTATTACGGCGGTAGCTGTTTTCTAGTGACTGGCTCCCGCCAGAGTGAGGGGGACAGGGGCCATTTAGGATTAGCCTGTCTAGTTTTTCACAGATGGGCAAAGTAGCTGGTGACTGGACTGAAACAGACGGCGTAGGCCTCCAGTCTCTTTTGTCATTTGCTGTTACTCCCACGGAGGTTGACCTGCCTGGTTTCTTTGCATTGGGAGGAATAGGTGGAGGTGTGGAAGGAAAAGGATTCTGTAAGTGAGGGGCAAAAGGTAAAGGTGGGGGTGGGCCTTTGGTAGACTCCTTCTTTATGCACGGAGAGGGTGGACAAGGTGAAGGTTTCCTGTGGAGCGGAGAGGTAGGGGCTTTCAGTTGTAATGGGATGGGAGGGTGGAGGCTTTTTTGGCCTGGACTGGAGTCTTGATGGTGGGGGAATGTCACTGGCACAGGTGGAGGAGGGTAAGAGGGCGGTGGACCTGTGGGTCGACCTGACGAGGTAATGAATAGAGAGAGTCAGTATTGCTTCCTGTTTCAGGTAAAGATCTTTGTGTTAAGGAGCCATAAGTACAGGGAAAGAATATGAGGTGGTCACCTGAAGATGTTGGCGAACATTCACTGTCTGGCTTCAGATAGTCCTCCTCATCGTCATCATCATCGTCATCACTGTAATCTTCACATAGAAAGAAGAGGTGCAACAATTTATTAATGCACAAATGCCATATAAGCTTTTATCTTATCCATGGATATTCATTATTGCTGTCTTACTAATTTCGGTGGTATCAACAAGATGTTTCACATCCATCGGCCTCTCGATTGTGCCATAGAAACTGTCTGCATCTGAATCTGAGTCACTGTCACAAACAAAGATGGAGACATAATTAACAAATAATATGCCAAAAAATGGATTTTATTGACTGCAGGCTCACTGAGATTTCAATGAAAGTACGCGAGCAAGAAAAATCTAAATTAGGTAGAAAAGGTCCCACTGAAAAACGTAGATGACTAATGAAGCATAAATGGTATAAAATTATTTTTAGACACGTTTTTCCATTATTTTTTTTCTTTCAGCTTTTATAGAGGTGGTCACACTTGCTGATGATTGGCTAACTGTGCATTTAATTGACCACACCTGGCTGCTATTACCTCTTAATTCCTATGGAAGCAGTAAGGCTGTACTTGGGTTTTCACAGCACTAAGTACTTTATTTGTCCCATGTCTGTAGTTTTCTTACAACAATGCATGTATAATCTATATTTTTATAGAGTGGTGAAATATGACCGAGTTCGCTGAGGTTACCTTGGTAGGTGGGACTCTTTCCTGTCGTTATAGTGGTCTATTTCTTTCCGAAGGTATCGCATCCATTTCTGTAAGACATCAAGCAAAATACAACACGTGACAATGTGAAACTGCAGCATTTAAATTAAAACAAACCCCAAACAATTTTAGCATAAAGACTGAAATAATACCATAGTTGAGACAAAGGCAAAGACTAAAAATTCTTCTCAGGCTCTAAAGTTATGCTAAGTTCTCAATAAATCGCTTGGCAGGGAGGTCAAATTTTTGTACTCTTACCCTCCTCTCATCCTCACTGGCTGCTGAGAAGAACCACGTCCTGTGTTTCTTACTGAAGTGGACGATCTTGAAAGGAAAAACATTGCTCGATGTTGTCTCCTCTGCTGCTCTCATCACTCTGAAGAAGAGGACAAATGTAAGATATATTAGTGCTCCACATTATTTGATGTCATGGGAAATGTGCAATAACAGCAACAAAGAACACCTGGGTGCTGCTAATGAGCCCCCTGTAATTGATATAATACAACCTTATTTGGATGTAATATACATAAGTATGAAAGAGATCAAGGAGTTTGTTGTAAATAATTTTAGTCTGAATTATTGCTGAATCACTGGCATTGATTGAGGCTGGGATCAGACAACCTTCTTCCCTCCTTAAAGCCCCATTCACACATACTGTATAGACTAGGAAATGCAACAAGATGGCAATCACTCTCTGTGGGGAAGCCCTGAAGAAACATCCTGAGCTTCTTCACCATCCCTTCATCAATCAAATGTCACAAAGCAGCAAACATGAGGGAATCTAAATACGGCGATGTTTTGATGGGGATGTTTGCCACACTTTTTGTGAGGCAGCTGTTATCTGCTAAGTGTTGCTTCCTGGGGACTTTTTCAGGTGCCCTGACAGCTGCCTACTGTAAACACTCCCTCCCTCTCCCTCTCTCTTGATGGCAGCCTGGCCAGCTATCTACATATATTTGTTCTTTTCAGTTTTAAGAACACTCCTTTATATACCCTTGAGCTCAGGTCTAACATTCCTGGAGCTTCAGGTGTACTCGGTACTGAAGGCCCATTTTTAAAGCAAGTACTTAACCTTTTCCTGCATTAAACCTTATTATCTACAATTACCATTTACATAGATGTCATGCTGTAATAAAGCTTAAATTAAACCGGTGGGATGTGAGCGTCGCTGGAGCTGAGACCCAGAATAATAAAGCCCCGAATAAGCACACAAGTATGTTTATTTATGTAGGAAAATGTCTTCTACTGACCTGTTGTAGCCATTGAGAGAAAACGCCCCCTGTGGTGCAGCAGAGGTACTGCTCTTAAAGTAGTACACGCAGCCCTTGTGGATGATGATGTACCTCAGTGGCCCTGTAAGGCAAGCAATATGTATTAAGAATGTTTTCATGGTGGTGTAAAAGGTGCTGTATCAGTGATGAGAATGTAAGTGGATATTGCTCTTTCATGTCTGCCTTTCAACTCACATTTCATTAGGCTGAATTGGCTGCCTCCCTTCTTGTGGAGGTATCCTGCAGTGGCTACCCCTCCTGGCATGGTGAGGAGGTTCTGAGCCCCAATGGCTCGCATTGGCACCGGCCAGCACATCTCTGGAGATGACATGGTTCTACGGCAGAGCAAAGGACAGAATATTTTTCTGTCAGTCAGGTGAAACTGTAATCTCTCTAGTCGCACAAGATCGCAGAAATGAATAAGGAAATGAACGCCAGCATAAATAAGCTAACAAACAAAAACCAAGTAGCTTCAAGGAGGCAGCACAGAGGCAGGACCACATCCTCTCTGCTAGCAAACCTGCTTCCTATCCCCTTTAGCTTGAGGACGTTCTGAGCTACATCAGCTCTCACACAGAAAACTAGAAGGGACTCAGCAGTTCGTAACAAAACAAAAACATGACTTATTTGTTCTCCCATATACCCTGAAACATATTTGGAGCAGAGATGGCGATAAGACCACCTCAGACTTAAGACCGGCCACTCAAAACATCCAACGGCGAAGCCTGTTTTTGGGCTGTGAACGCTCATAGAAGTGGAATTATAAAGTGATGAACAGATTAGTACTCATAAAACACCTCTCTACTCAGCTGTGCACTCAAAGCAGCTTCTACTACAAGTCTCATTCACACAGTCACACATTCATACTGAGCTTTTATCCAAGCCTAAGTGCTTTCCAACATTTATGCAGGCAGCAGGGGAAACTCGGGGTTCAGTATCTTGCCCAAAGATTAGCCGTCCTGGAAACACCTAAACCAAATAACTAGTCCTGAGCAGAACCATTTCTCAACAGCTATTAAATATTAATTATTTCATGATTTATATCATCAATAAAAAAACAGCATTTATTTTGTAGAATTAAAAATCGGTTAGTTAATGACTGCCCGATAAGCAGTCATGACAGGGAGTGAGTAAAACAAAATGACTATTTCACTCCATTTCTGTTAATCTAAAATAAATTACATTTATTACTCAGTCAAATTCCATAGTAACATGAGTAATGCTCGGCTACTAGTCTGGTGTGAATAGGAATCTCTAATCATTAGTTGTGAATCAAAAGTCACAAACTAAAGACAAACAAATTGTGACACTGTCAGAAATGAAGGATTAACTAAGATAACATATCATGTGCTATGAAACTCTATACTGCTAATGGGACACATGCCAGTGGACTAGCAGATGGAGAGTTATAGCCATGCTGTGTCCACTGTGCTGCTCAGGAAATGCTGCCTGGCTTGGGTAGCTCACCACAGCTGGACAAAGATCACTAAAAGAATGAAACATCTTTTCGTCAATTTCAAAAACTTTTCTTCTGCAAATTCCTGCTCTTACACCTGATGCAGGTGTTGCCTACCTCCTGTTGAGCTTCTTGGTGAAGATCTGAATGGCAGCGTTCTTCCTCAGTATGCTGACTGTGGAGGCTAACATAGTAGAAGCTAAAGCTGGCAGGATATCCATAATAGAAACAAGAAACCTTTTGTTTCTTTCCTCTGTGGCATTTACTGTCCCATCAAATCCAAACTGAGGGCGATTTAGCCATCCAATTTTTAAGTCTGTCTTATTTTCTGCTTTTTGCTGCAGCTCTCTCTGACGGCCTCTGCTGATATCTATCTGTCTCACTCATAAAGACACTCAGACTAAGGTGGTGGACCTACGTAACAGGAACCTTGAATTTTTGCATGGGCAAAGGCACATATTTAGTTCACACAGGAAATGCATAACATCCTGTGTCCTTTTTTGAGTCTTCAAGGTGTAATGTGAAAAAAAAAAATAAAAATGTGGGTGTGATAGAAAGAGACAGGGGGGTGGGGGTAGTGAAAATAAACATTACTTCATGATCTAAAGTGTTTATGTATAACTTGCAGTTTATCACCAGCATCTGCTAGCCTGAGTTGGAAAGAAGTCAAGGAATGAAGTATTTAGGAGGATTTAGTTGGTGCCAAAATCCACCCCCTTTCCCTGAGATAAAAAGACCTTGAGAATTAAATGGGCATGCATTCATTTACTGATGTTGAAGCGCAGATCCTGGCAGGGCTGCTTTAAAAAAACAAGACACCTTGAAAATGACTCATGCCAAAGTCAGTTTTTGTGTTATGCTTTAGACTTCAGAGTATTTCAAATAAACTAGGTGAGGCGATGATGAATGAATGAGGATAAACACCCCACACTTTAGAGTAAAATTTAATTACATGCAGGAGATAAAAAATAAAAAAAGAGCGACTTAAAGCTCTGCTTATTTCTGAAGGTCTGTTTTTAGAAAAAAATAAACTGTTGCAGGAACGTGGGCTAACTGGGATATCTTTGAACATCAGGACTTGGAAATGTTCACAGACGGTGTCCTCTGCTATATAAAACACTGCATAGACACTGTTACAGCAGTCAAACGGATCCGGGCTTATCCCAACCAAAAGCCCTGGATGACCCGGGAGGTCAGGCAGCTGCTGAAGGAGAGGAACATTGCGTTCAGGTCTGGCAACAGGGATTACTACACCACAGCCCGATCCAACCTGAAGAGAGGCATCAGAGAGGCAAAGGGGGACTATAGGAGGAGGATCGAGGACCATTTGAAGAGTAATACCAGCCGGCAGGTGTGGCAAGGCATCCAGCACCTAACCAACTATAAGATCAATCTCGGAGCTGCGGACGGTGACCTGGAGCTGGCAGAGGAGCTGAATATCTTCTTTGCCCGCTTTGAGACCAGGGTACCGGAGGTATTGGAGCCACAGCAGCAACACGCCACCCATAGCAGCACCACCCTCACCCTGGAAGAGCACGAGGTGAGGCGCATGCTGCAGGCTGTTAACCCGAGGAAGGCGGCGGGTCCTGATGGTGTGCCAGGTCGAATATTGAGGGATTGTGCAGGACAGCTGGCTGGGATCTTCACCAGGATCTTCAACAAATCCCTCGCACAGGCGACTGTCCCACTCTGCCTGAAGTCCTCCACCATAGTCCCCTTGCCTAAGAAGCCCCACATCACCGGCCTGAATGACTACAGACCGGTGGCACTCACCCCAGTGGTAATGAAATGCTTTGAGAAGCTGGTCCGCAGACACATCACAGCAGCCCTGCCCCGCAGCCTGGATCCACACCAGTTTGCCTACAGAGCAAACCGATCCACGGAAGACGCTGTAGCCACAGCACTCCATGCTGCATTAACTCACCTGGAAGAGCATGGTAGCTATGTGCGGATGCTCTTCGTGGATTACTGCTCAGCTTTTAACACCATCCTTCCACACAAACTGGTGGCCAAGCTACAAGACCTGGGGCTTCCATACAGCACCTGCATGTGGATCAATAGCTTCCTCTCGGGCCGTAGACAGAGAGTCAGAGTTGGCCATCACACATCCTCAGCCCTGAGTCTCAGCACTGGCTCACCCCAGGGCTGTGTGCTCAGTCCACTGCTCTACTCTCTCTACACACACGACTGCACTCCTCGCCACCACAGCAACATCTTTGTGAAATTTGCAGATGACACCACAGTGGTGGGGCTCATTTCCAAGGGAGACGAGTCTACGTACAGAGACGAGGTGGAGCAGCTGACGTCATGGTGTAAGGCCAATAACCTCCTCCTCAACACTTCAAAAACCAAAGAACTCATAATAGACTTCAGAAGGAAAAAGGCAGAGATCCAACCACTATTCATAAATGGGGACTGTGTAGAAAGGGTGGCAAGCTTCCGCTTCCTGGGAGTCAATATAGAGGAGAACCTTTCCTGGAGTGTGAACACCTCCGAGCTGCTGAAAAAGGCCCAACAGAGACTGTACTTCCTGAGAATTCTCAGGAGGAATAACATCACACAGAGACTGCTGGTGTCCTTCTACAGAGCCACCATTGAGAGTGTTCTAACTTACTGCATATGCATCTGGTACACTAGCTGCACAGGGGCTCAGAGGAAAGCACTCCAAGGGATCATTAACACCGCCCAAAAGATCACTGGCTGCCCTCTCCCCACACTGGAAGTTCTACACAACGCCCACTGTTTTAAAAAGGCCCAAAACATCATAAAAGACACCTCACATCCTGGCCACTCCCTGTTCGAACTGTTGCCCTCAGGCAGACGGTACAGGGCAATCAGAGCAAGGACTAATAGACTCAAACACAGCTGTTATCCAACTGCAATAACACATCTGAATACTACAAAAAAATGTCCATCACGCCACTCTTGTGTTAATCTATGCACGGTCTGAAGCATGTGTGTGGGAATGTATGTGAATGTTTTACTGTTATATCTTATTAGTATTTTAAGTATTCTATCTATTTTATTTATTGAATTTTATTGTTTTATTTATATTTTGATATTGCTAGGGATGATGCAATGATCGGGGACCATTCTTAATTTCGTTGTTCTCATGACAATGACAATAAAGTTTCTGATTCTGATTCTGGGCCCCTTTGACTCAACCAATGACAATGTGGTTTCCAAGACATTGTTTGAAGCATACTGTTGATTCAAGCATACTGTTTGATAGTTGGCTAACCTGCTGTTAGCCAACTAGCAAGTGTTGGGTAACACTAACACAACAGCATGGTTTATCATAGGATATTGTATGCACTTACACTTGTTAGTTTGACTGCACTCAAAATAGCGAGCACAAAAACAGAAGTAGGTCGTGTCAGAATCAACTAACCACAGCTAGCATGTTTACATATGTCACACATGCTAGCGATTAGCATGCCAGCTCATGTAGTGAACTATTTGCTCTAATCTGTAGCACCATTTAGGGTGTGCATAAGAGCTCCTCCTCTGTTAGATGTTTTAGTGACCAGGTAACTGAATCATTTAAAATCAGCCTCAGTCTCTTATATACCAAAGAGATTTAGAGGAAATGTATTTATTCTGCTCTGAATATTCTGAATGGTGAGAATATGATCGAACATAATTAAACAATATTGCTTGATAATGAAGATGAGGAATAGAAATATTGCAACAGTTTAGACTGAAGAAGCTGTGGTTAGGGCAAAGTCTGCCAGGACTTGCAGCAGCTCCCCCGCTCTGGCAGATCCGCTCCACATCACCACACCCTGGTCATAATTCAACCAAAGTAGCCTACTTTGAGAACTAGAACAAAATGTATTTGCACGGACAGATGGAAGGAGTTAAACCTGTTAGCTGATAACACATGCAGGCCTCAAACACATCACAGGGTGAAACTTCAGCCTGTTTATGACCTCAGTCTGCCCTCCTTCATATCTGTGTGTGTGTGGGGGACTTCAAAAGGACATACCAAAGCTATCTCGTGGTTCGTTTTTCGCCTGGGCCCATGTCATGTTTACTGATAACTATCTGATACAGACCTCAGCACAGACACAAACGAACAGGCACGCCAGACATTCTGCACTTCATCTCATCTCAGCCCGAGTGAGGTCAGCTGCCGCTTATCATCCGATACGGATTTCATGAAGTCCTCATCTTCACGACAGAAACAGCACGATGGCAATGTGACTGCGTACTCAACACCTTTATGTTTTCTGGGAAATGTGTTAATTCTTTTTCCACTGGAGAAAGATCAGAGTCAAAAGTAGTAGTGGGAATTTGTGGGAATTAGCGAACCCTCCAAACCCCCACTGGTTTCTTCTGCAGTTCTCTCCTTGAACTCATGTTTTGTTGTGTCTTTTGTTCAACTCTCATAATCTGCATGGCCGTCAAACTGTATTTAAAAAAGAAACCAAAACATACATGCATCCAAACATCCATAAGCCTCGTATGATACCTAAACTTAAGTTACCTAAGTTACTCAATCATCACTGTAGCATAGTTTGCACACAGTTAGCCAAACAATCCCACAGGTAGCACTGAATATTTGGCCCAAATGTGGCCCACATCAGCACATCTTGACTTGGTTGCTTCAACTTAGCCTAATAATTCAACTTTGCTCTCAAAAATCATATTTAATATCATCCAAATGAAGACATTCTTTAAATATAGCAGAGCAGAGACGGCATGGAAAGGAAATCCTGTCCAAATAAATAAAAAAGAATTTCCCCTAGTAGTGTCGCATTAGATCACTTCCTAACAAGTAAAACAATGAAACACAAAGTTTCCCCATCAGCACGCTGACAGGCTTTCTGGATGCTGATATCACATTTGCTTCTCCCATCATGTGGTTCTTGCATGACTTATTTAATGACCAAAATTCGGTGACCAGAAAAAACCCCATAAAAAAAAAACAAAACTTCTGCCAAATACAATCGGGCTTGCCGTGGGTTCATCCTGAAAGAACAAAAAAAAGGCAGTGTGATTTAGCTTCAAACCCGCTCACCTCAGCTACTGCTTTTTTAAAGTTCCTGAAGAGATGCTAATCAGAGAACTGCTGTTTCTCAGGAAGAGACTCACAGCCCACATACCAGACACATTCAAACACATTTCCTCTCTGGACACAAACACAATGTCTGCCCCGAGCGGTAGTTTAAAATTATCTTCCACATTTAAACTGTGTGCCAGTGCCTATTTGCTCTTCACCTGAGATGGAAGTTAAAGTTTAGTTCAATGCCTGCAAATTAATCAAGAGTAGAAATCAGCAGACATCGTGACAAAAGTAAATAGAATCCAGCTATCATTCACGTAGCATCTAAATTTGTCTTCCCGAGAAGATGACTGTGAAAAAACTACTGCAGGAAAAAGACAAAGACAACGAAATGCCGGGCCAACGATTCAAGTCGTACACAACGTGTCCTCATCTCAGATACGCTCTCCAGCAAGCTGAAGAAACTCAGAAGAGGGCATGAAGACACTATAGGCTGCATGGTGTAATGTGTGGACTCATGTTAGCAGGCTGACTGTTCATTTTCAAATTGAAATTGAAACTAGTTCAGTTTTCGAATGGAAATCCCCCGATGATTCAAGTCCTAGGAACTGTTTGTGTGAGCTCATAGAACAGTGCTGTTGCAAAGGAATACAAGCAAACTCTTTCTAATTAACAGAATACAGCACAGTATGTTCCACTGGATGACATTAGATTTCAAATTAAATGGGTTAAAGTTGTAACTTATAGTGATACAATATAAATTAAAACAAATGCAGAGACTTTAACATGATCTTTTTATTGAAGAAGCTTTCTGTGCTCAACCTAACTTATCCTCATATTATGGGACCTTTAAGGCACAGCTCAGGGGAAGAAAACCTTTACTGCCAAAAGTACTCCATGATTGAAAAGCCTCGTTCATCCACCAGCATGGATGTGAAAAGCCTTAAATTAAACCTGAGAAGGAATACTTCCCCTCTCTAATGTTTTCATTGGGTTTCTGTATGTTTTTGTACACCGGACCCTAGCCATTACAGAAACACCTCTAAGTTCCACGAATGTAATGCGCAATGTTAATCTTGTGGGACTTTAATCAGTAGTTTAACTTGATTGAAAATCATAATCACATTTCTGATGTGTTGCAAGGCTTGTTATATAAAGATATCGAAAAAAGCCATTCCTAGATACACTGCACATGCAGATAGTAGCAACATATCAGTATCATATGAGTAATTATATCCTGTTTATTATCTGTTTGACTGTAATGGTGACCATATTTCAAAATGCCGCATGATATAGTAATACATTAGAAATTTAATTCTCTACAGAAGCCGTAAACCTATCAGGAGTTGACAGTCATAGATCAGATGAGAAAAATTGTCGTTCTCTCATAGACTTCTATACAACCACAATTGTTTACACAACCAGAGGAGTCACCCCCTGCTGGTCTTTGGAAAGAATGCAGCTAAATCCCCCGATTTATAGCAATATAGGAGTTGGATTTGTGAGCTGCACACACAACTGCTATAAAAACCAAAAATCAACTAGAGGAGAGGCTTGTGTGGTTTTTCCTGTTGCGTTCTTTTGTTGTGAGCTATCATTTTATTCACAGACCACAGATCAAACTAAGATGTGCACAGACGCATACACAAGTCCATCACTGTCTACGTGTCACAGATCTCGGCAGCTGTCAGGTGTCTACAACAAAAAAAGCACGCCGCTAACCAATGTCCACGCAAAGTGCGTGCTTCGTGCTTAGACCAGATAACGAAGACCCTCACTGCTCACAACCTCAGGCTGACTCAAAGGTCACAGGTAACCGCCGACACAGCTGCAGCCAATGCAGATTGTCCCATCCAGGAAACGGTGTCATTGTGCTGTGTTTGATGTCTGCAGTGAACTGCACCTCCCCTATGACCGACCACAATGGTTCCTCCATTAGTTCAGCTTCACTTTTTGCAGGTGTGAACACATGAATAGAAACTTTGGGTTTACCTCAAGTCATCAGTGTTCTTTTACTCACTTCTGTGAAGCTGTCCAGGTGATAATGATTAACACAGCTAAAGTGTTAACGGCACAGATCTTATAAATTTGCTTGCTGCTTTTTCCCACGGATACCTTCTTAGAGTTGAGAATACTTTTTATAAACACCATCATGTGTTACTTCCAGGAAATAGCCCTAACCAGCCTTAATCTGGATATATCTGTAACTTCAATAAAAGATGGGTTTCTTCTTTTTGACATGTGTGATCTTTCATCAGGTTTATGGCCCAGATGCTGAGCAACCACCGATTCTAGGGGCCTTTTTCTTTTTTCTTTTTTTTTTAAAGCTTTTATTTTAAGAAAAAACTACAATCATTAAGTTAGCCAATGTATGTACAGTTGAAAGAAGTTAAAAATGGATTAAAGAACCAGTCATTAAGATCTTTAGCTGTTCAGCTGATATGTCTACTAGTGTTAACAGGGGAAAGAGCTGCTGTAGATTGGGTACAGTCAAAATTATTGCAAAAGTGTGCAATGATATTTTGAAATGGTTGATTTAAAGAGATGGGCTGGGTCTTCAACCAGCCCCACACAAAGTGACTTTGTTGTCTCAACATGGTAATAAAACAGCAATAAGACTGAGTCAGCTATCAGTTTAGAAGTGAATGGGGTCAAGTTAGCAACTACATACAGTCTGCTTGTGACAACATAACAATTAATACTCATGAATTGGAGAAAAGCGCATATTTGTTGCATATCTCCATACACAGAAATTCAAATTAACTAACTACATTCAGAGTCCAGGATTTTAAACAGATATTCAGAAATTCCTCCAAAAATAGTGACCTTGTTGCTGCAGAATGGCAATTTAACTGCAAGACCAGAACCAGAATACAACCAGCTGGCAGCCAATAGAGTCTAGTCCTACTCTACTGCAAAGAGACGCTTGGCAGATGAGTGTTTTCAGTGCAGTCAGTGAAAAAACGATCATTTGGAGACAGGTTGCCGGTTGATGATCTGTGCAATCACCTTGTGATCAAAAGTGGTTGGCACAACTGCTTTCAATCGAACACCAACAGCAAGAGCATTCGATGGAGTTGCTGCACAACCACTGTCAAGAAGTTGCTAAAAAAAAACTCTACAGTGCTCTATAGTGTGAGACCTGTACCTGCAGGTTAAACATTAAAACTAGTTGGATTTATATGTTTGAGAATTAGAACAGCTTTAGCTTTCAAAAAGCAATACTTTGTGTATAATTTTGGCACTGTAGCTTGTGGAAATGTCTGGCCTTTCCAGTATCATCTCCTCGGTTTTTAATGTAAAATGAATTCAGAGAACAAGTGACCACCGGTGTGTAGGACTGTTTGGTTTTTTATTAACACGGAAAATTGGAAAAGCAGAAGAGAAACAGAAACAAGTCTTTTGCTCTCCACACACACACCTGCAGCGATGGGCTCATAGAAAGCTGAAATAGTAAAAAGCAGGTCCTCTTTCTCTACCTGCATCACTCCTTCCTGTGTCCAAATATGGCAGTGCCACTCAACAGGAACTACACCATCGTCACACTTCTGTAACGGCTGCAGGAAGGATTCCTCTCTGACTGATGCACACAAACACACAGTCTAAGTCTTCAGTTGGAAAGATTCAAAGTGTAAAAATCCTACAGTAGCCGTTTGTAACAAATTACAAACTGTAATTTAGCAAGAAAGAGAAAAAGCGGTGAAGAGAAAGGTACACCGGATGAAAGGAAGGAAGAGAGATAGGATTGAGATTCTGCCGTCTGACTGCATGCCCACCCTCCCCCCACAACGCAGGGGTCGAAAAATGAGAACTCATTTCCCGTAAATGTCTCCTCGTTCTCTCTCTTTCTAACGCAAACCTTGCTGAGGAAATACCGAGGTCGCAGCTGATGACCGTCATGGAAGCTTATCTCCACTGACAAATAAAGTGGATTTTTCTCTGAGGAATCAAATCACCAAAGCTAACAGACTTGGTTTAATTTACCGTATAAAATTCTTTTTTAAAAGCAAACATGGGCCATTGGCAAAGTATCGATCGCCTGTTTTTAGAGGTGAAAGCAATAGATTACAGCTAGCCCAGTTTTTGTAACGAATTCAGGCTATTTTTTGGATGCAAATACTCAGGAAATACAAGTACTTACATTACACTTTGCATGCTTCGTTCTTCCTCTGTCCCCTCAGTGTGCAACAACAACATTCCTGCTTTGACTTTGGTTTTTGAAGAAAGTTGGCATGAAAGTTTCATTTTAAAGCCTCACACCTACGTGCTTTCAGCCTCACCTCTGTGTGTCTGCACCCTCCTGTTTCTCTTCATCTCTTATGCATTCTCTTACAGTTTACAGTCTCACAAACACACTAGGTGTGATTTATAACTGATGACTTGTGTTTGTTATGACTGAGAACTTTTACAGTAGCTCAGCCCTGTTACTGGTTGCTCCTGCATAATGTTATGTAAATCAGTCCTCTCTCGACAAAGTATTCCCAACTGTCTATGTTGTATTTTTGTTATATACTAAATTTTATGATAACGATACCACCATTTCTAGCTCTGTTTTCATACTCTTGGACTCTATTAAAGTAGCTTCACAGTTCATAATAATTCTTAATCATCTTATACTGGAATTTTGGTGAAGTTTTAACCTTTGCGAACAAAAGGTTTAATATCGATCTCTCCTTTTGAATGAGTGCCTCTCATACATGCAATAATCCTTTCTGTCATCGTTGTATTTTTACTCAGTTGTATATAGTATTTGTATTTGTATTCTATTTTTATCTTATTGTATATTTATTTTATTTTATTCTACTGTATATAGTATTTTATTTTATTCTATTCTGTACAGTTGTGTACTGTATTTATTCTTATTGTATTCTAATTTTTGCGTCATAACTTTTGCACTGTCCACTTCCTGCTGTGACAAAACAAATTTCCCACGTGTGGGACTAATAAAGGTTATCTTATCTTATCTTATCTTAATACATTAATAATATATATTGCATCTTGGATTTCTAATTATGTTAGGATATTTATTGGTTATTTAAGTTAAGTTATTTAAGAGGAAGTTTTGTCTTAATGTCATTATGCTTGCATAATGTCGACAAAGAGTCGCAAATCTTGAATTCCTAATCCCGATAGAGCACTGAAGCAAGTTATACTTAGTTATACACAGATTATTTTTTTGTTTTTTTGCACCACCACCTGTGTTTGGAAACCAAATCAAGCTCTGCTGGTAACCTTAAATTAAAACACGTTCCCTTCAAAATCATTTCTGTTGGTCTCACAGATGCTTTCTGTCTGTCCTGAATGAGAACATGTGTTTTGGAAACGTTGTGTACTTGTGTACATTGTAGTTAACTTCAGCTGTGGGGTACTGAACTGCTTTTTGTTTCTTATAGTTTTACGATAATGTTGGTTTGTCAAATGTTCCTATGTCCCCCCTGTTACGAATAAAGTTTCCTTTGGCGTTGGAGCCACAGCTATGGCGGCCGCAGAGCGAGAACAGTTTCATTTCCTGCGAAGCTCGTGTTAGAAGGCTGGAGATATGGTGGGCGCAGATGTCCGTGTCCTGAGGTTGTAGTTTTAGTCAGGATGGTTACTTTCACAAAAAAAACTACTCAGCTAGCCTCAGGAGAAACCTCCCTTTTGAGAAAAATGCACCCAGGTTGTATGTTAAAAATGCTAAGTTGAGAGTGACACACCTGTCTCACTATTGCCATAACCAGGTGCATCAAAAAACATGTGTTTTTGAGGTTTTGTGAATTTTAAAACACCAAAAACAGATGACTGCATTTTTTGCTTGTTTTGCAATGTTCAACCTCTAGACATCTCAGATGCAAAAATAACTGTTCAGGTCTCCAAGAAGTGAAATTATGAAAATGAAGAACTTGCTCTCCCCAATCTCCTTACAAAACTTACTAACAGAGAAGCAGGTAAAATGCTTTCATACATTAATATATCACTCTTCAAATAATGCCACTCACTGTGGACCTTTCATCTTGAATTAGCATC
This sequence comes from Copadichromis virginalis, assembly GCF_057382275.1. Taxonomy (NCBI): domain Eukaryota; kingdom Metazoa; phylum Chordata; class Actinopteri; order Cichliformes; family Cichlidae; genus Copadichromis; species Copadichromis virginalis. The sequence goes on from NC_140624.1 coordinate 34,038,254, forward strand.
TATCTGTCAAAAATGTGACTCAGTTTTTTGGAACTTGGAAGTGTTTTTTTTTTCTTGCTGTTTACATCCTGGACACGTATCCACAGCTTCAGTGGGTAAAGTCTGTCATTCACCTTGTGAAATATACCTACTAAAGCTCAGCGCGTTCTAAAATAAGACATGACCTAATGTGCCGTGTACTGTCATGGTATTTTGTAACTTGGTTACATCATATCTAGTCTCACTGCTCCTGAGTGCAAACATACGCTCTCTCACATCTTTTCTTTTTGCTTTACTGGAAAAAATATTACATCAGTGCTAATTTTTTTATTCCTGATTGTTTTATTTATTAATTAAAACATCTTGTTTGTCCAGTATTTACTTGATACTCCTGCCATGCTGGTTTTTTTTTTGACTGCACGGGGACAAGGAGTGCTAAAAGTGCAATATGTACTACTTTCACTCCCTCATAAATATCGCTCGAAATAAGCCAAGTTAATGTCCGTTTTATTGAAAAGTTGTAAAATTCATCTGTTTCAAATGCAGTGTGAAAAATGTAGATGTTCGCTTTTGACTTTCCGACTTCTAAACAAGATTTTAACTTTTCTCAGTACTTTAGTCTGAAATGTTGCACTTCACTTAGGAAATCTTAAATTTGCTGTTTACACATTTCAGACAGCAGAGAACGCAAGTTCAAATTCCATTAGTTAGATTATTGTGACAACCAGATCAAACAGCAGCCAGTAAAGATGGTACAAACCTCACTCTTACTTGCGTGGTTTTGCACACCTGAGACCACCGATGATACTCAAGATCATTCAAAAGAACCACTAAATACCAGATATCTGCCACTTGATAAACACAAAAACCAACTAATGAGATAGTCACTACCTCAAACGAGTCTCAGAGCTGATCACCAAACTCAGGCTGGTGAGGACGTGTTCAGTGAAAAAATAAAGATACCAGAAAAGCTGTGTCAGACCCAGCAGTGAGGATAATGCCTGAACTTACATGATGTCCCTTTGTTCCCGAATACACATCCTGGTGCTTGGTTTGGAGCTCCGTGCAAACGACTTCTTCTTCTTTACCGAAGGAGCAGACATGTCGGCGGACATGACAGCGGCAGTACAGGATAATATACCACCATAATTTTCAACCCACGTGGAGAGACGGATATACGGTTGAATGGACTCAAAGTAGAAAGAATCGAGTCAGATTCAAAATCATAAGAGTTGTTATGGGTGGAAGCATGAAAACAGAATGCAGATGAATGGAACTGGAGAAAGGTGTTAACGAAGAAAGAAAAAACAAAAAATAATGAAAGAAATGGATAGATGAGCAGAGAGAACAATCAGCTGTGTCGATTAGGAAGTCTGTTGATGATCTGAACCCCTGATACTCCACCAAGCGTTTCCTGAGGGGGGCTCCTCCTTTAGCTCTGGCACTTCATTGGCTGACTGCTTTCAGCATGTTCCTTCCTGCTTCCTCAAAGACAGCATGCGATAGGCTGCCGCTTGTAGCCCACACTTCTGCAAACACATAGCTCACACACTTGGACACCCAGCTCCTGTGAAAGAAGCCTGGGGACTTTCCGTCGCACAGGACTGGAACAATTCAGAGGTCAAGCACATGGACGCAGACACACAAATGCATCTGAAAACACACACTGAAACAAAGCCGTTCCTCTGTGAGGTTACAGGTGATACTTTCTAGTGTGTAGTAATTCTAAGAGACCCTAACTTCCTTTTGACTCTTAAAACCGACCTGTGGGCACTTTATAAAAGACTAAGAAGGCCTAAATAAAACAGATAAGCTTAGGCAGAAAGCTTGAAGAACGAGTGTTCTATGAGTGTTGCAGTGCATAAATTTGTCACTGATAATGTCTTTCAACTCAGTTTTAATGATGTAGAATAGCTGTGGCAAACATAAGGCCCAGGGGACTAATATTGGGCCGACAGAGACTGGAATCCAGTCTAATAGACGTTTTTTTAAAAAGTGAAGGAGGGCATAAATTTTGATCTTTAAAAATACGGGTCAACAACAACAAAAAGGTTATTCTCTGTGAATTGACTGTGTGCACGTTAGCATATGCTACTTCCGGTGCGGAAACTCCTGTGGGGAGCTTTGTTTCCGGTGTCCTATTCGGGCCCTGTTTACGCTCCAAAACAAGTTAAGCAAATGAATGAATCAAGCGGCGATTTGCATTTCTATAGATGTCTTGGGCATTTACCCAATATGTCTGTAAATGATGTTCATCGACTTGTCGATATTTTTCCCCCGCGCCTCAGAGAAAAAGAGAAAAGAGATTCAAATGTTATATTTCTCAGCTGTCCCTCGTTTATCGCAGGTGTTATGTTCTAGAAATAACCAGCGATAGGTGAAATCAAGTAGCCAATTTTATTTTTTGACGAAGCAAAACATTTCGTGGACATCGTGGACATACAGTACTGCACTTCAGAGTCACACTGCTAGCGATCGATGCAGCGATTCTGTACAGTACAGGAGAGACGTCACGGAGGAGATCGTCTGCAGCGATCAGGATGCAGGACACAATGTGACGTAAAAAAAAAAAAAGCATGCAAACTTGCACTAAAAAATCCGTGAAACAGCGAGGTGAAAGGTGAACCGCGTTATAGCGAGGGACCGCTGTAATTTTGAAGGTAAGTCACAACATACCCTTCGTAAATACTAATGTATAGAAACCCTTACCAGCAATCATTCATTTTTTGTGTGGCTTTTTTCACGGTTTGTTAACATGCTGTGTAGGTGTGTACTTGACTAGCTGATCTCAACATAACGGGGAAACATCTGGTTTGACTATTCTTCACCTGTAGTTTGAATGCTGAACATTTGCCTGTTTAAATCATAAGACCAGTCACTATACAGAGATGTGCTTCTGAATGTGGACGATGTGTCTTCTGCTGCAGTGATGCAGTTCTGCTTGTGTTGAGTGATGTAAACAACTGATCGATCTAAACTCTTTAGACGTCAAAATTGATCATTAGATTTTTTATGACACAACAGTGGCGAGTGTTCCCACTTTCTGCTCTTTGTAACTTAACGCGATCTTTCCGTTTTCGAGTTTTGGACATGATTTTGGAGTATATGTTCGCAGTAGCGATTGACCGCAAAGTAAAGCTACCGGAAATGTACAACCCCACATCCGGTCTCAAACCAGGAAGTTAGCATTTTCTCGTGCACAGGGTCTCTTAGACTGGGCAACAAGCTACCAGAACTATTTCTTTATTTTACACAGGTATTTCTCCAAGAGTCGTGCTGACAGATCGTTTTTTCTATTTACTGTTGAGTATATATCCATAGTGTTGCAATTGCACTGCAAAATGAGTCTGACATCCCTGATCTAGACCCCAAAATATTATACAGAGACAATAAACCAGTCAATCAGACATGGCTTAGAGTACATCAGCAAAAACTTGGTGATGGTGGGGACGAGATTGCCACTAGAAGCCAATGCGCTACAACCGACTGGGAAGTGAGGGAAAAGATGAGCGGAAAGAGAAGCACAGAGAAACTGACAGTGAAACACAAAATACTGGTGAGAGTGAGAAAAGAGATCTTTGGAGGAAAAAGGCTCAGTGCATCATGGGAAGTCCCCCGAGCAGCCGGAGCTTGTAGCACTGAAGCTACAGGGTGGTTCAGGGTCAGTTGATCCAGCCCTAACTTTTAGTTTGAAGCTTAAAACTAGAGCAGGCATCTCTATCCTAAACCCAGACTTTCTCAGTCTCACTTTGCTTCCTCAATAGGTTCTCGTGCTTATTGTGTTCACAAATTTTAAAGACTAACATAAAAACAATAGTCTATATTTTAGTTTAGTTTGAATTTTCTTTATTTTTTTACAAGGCTGGGTTGAGCCTTGTATTTTAGTTCACTAAAATAACTTTTATATCGTAGGCTACAGAAGTCTGGAAAGTTCACCTCTTTTTAAATCCACAAACCTCACCAGACGACAGCTCTCTGACTTCTTCCCCCCCCAACATACTACCGTGAACACACAGGAAGCACCATGATGTCTAAAACCACCATACTCCTCCTGTACACTACTTGGAAGTGAGTTCATATTGCAAAAAGAACTGAACTATTTAAGTCATTCCTCTAAAAAATGACTAGCCCTGTATCAGTTTCTCTTTAAACATTTTTCCTTTACGTCTCGTATCAGTTGTACATTTCCTAGTTTTGTATTAGCATTTGTGTTTCCACTATCAGCTTTCCCTCCTCTTCTGTCCCCTTTTCTGTCATTACTTCAAGCTGCCACAAGTCACTTACAAGTATATTAGGCTGGGCTCAATCAAGGGTTCAGTGAGTTGTTCTGTAATATATCTGAATACAAAAATGTGAGAAAATAAAAACCCACTAGAGTGTGTCATATCACTTGGGTGAGGTTTGTTGGGTGTTGATTCAGGACCAAACATGAGCCTGTGTACTCTGAAGCATGTTAGTGTATTTGTTACCCACTGCAATTCACACTGGCACAGGAGATTTGCATTATTGATGTGCAGCCGACAAATCTGCAGTAACTGTGTCTGACGCTATCATGTCAGTATGGATCAAACTTTCTGAGGAACGCTTCCAGCAAAGGGAACTCCAACCCTGTACTACTTTGGTATACCTAATAAAGTGTCCTGCAAGTGAATGTATCAGGTTGCACTTTGTGATTAGGTTAGGATGCTCCTTACATGTATCATGGCCATATCTGCCCATCATAGCAGCTGCATCAGTTGCAAATCGAACACGTAGCAAGCAGCTTGTTAGCACGATGTCAAAGTGAGAAGCCCCAGAGCAAGACTGTAAATCAACGAGTTAAAGAAGAGGTCACACTATGTTGGGGAATTTTTGTCTTTTTTTATGAGGATGCTATAAAATATGATCTTAATCTATTCCTCTACCAGACACTGAAATAGGTTTGCTATCAAAGCTGTCATACACCCTAAAAAGAGGAAGCTAAAAATAATGCCACTCCTTGTGTAATGTCTGTACTATTGTCAAGTTCCCACCCCAAAAAGGGGCGGCTAAGGTTATGCGGTCATCATATCAGTTAGTCTGAAGTCTCAGATGATCAACTGTTTATGCACACAGATGATGAGGCCATCTGCTGACAGAAAAAAAACAAAAAAAACCACTCCTTTTCACACAAGTTGGATCACAGCTAGTAAAACAATTTGCATGTTTTTATATTTTATATATATATATATATGCTTCAGAACTTCCTTTTTCACTGTAAGTCTAATCCAGAGACAGTTGTTAGTACATGCGGGGGTATAAATGAGCAAGAAATTGTTTATGTATACCCAGATCATCTAAAGTGTGAACATATTTGGTACAAAACAGCTTTCATGTTGCTGCTGAAGTTTAACCAAGGGGACTGTACTGTACAGTCGTGTGCTGGTTGGCAGCTTTGAGGTGTGATGTCTGCACCACTTCTTTGAACGTAACGTTAGAAAAGGCCTTCTGTGAAATGGACACTTAAGGTGCTACTTAATGCTGAAAGTGCCATTTCAGGTGTAAAAACATGTATTTCCTTGTATTTGTGTAATCTGCATAGCTCTCCTCCTCAATGAACAGAGTGGACAAATTGCAGTGACAGTGCTGTTGCTTTATAGTGAAAAACAAAATATTAAACTTGAAACAAAAGGACGAATTACACTGAATATGAAAGTATGTACACCAAACCTCTTAATCTTTGAATTCAGGTGTTTTCAGTCTCATTGCCACAGCAATCCAGCATCTAGCCATTCAGTCGGCCTATACAAACATTAGTGACAGGCCATGTAAAATTACAGAGCAGGGCCTCTTAAATGTGTAAATGTCACCAACGCTCTGCTGACCCAGTAACTGCTTTGAGCTTTAAGCCTCCCTGAGATTAAAATCAGCACAAAAACTGTGCACTGGGACCTTTATGGTCTGGGTTTCAATGGCTGAGCACTCTTGTATCACGTGATATTAACATTTCCATGTCAATATCACAAATAACATCTGAAATTTTTTGTTATTGTTCCTTTTTTTTTCTTCTGGCAATGTATCTCAAGCAGTGAAAATCGAATATCTGCTGATGTTGGTTTCCAACCTTGTTACCATGTTTGTCTAGACAAAAAAATACACAGTGTATATCAATAAAGATTTTCAACTCAAAGAGGATCAGCAAGATCTGATGTATGATGTAAGTGTTCCTTATTCTGTTCCTTCCTAATATGTCAATAAAGCCTCAGCTAATTTAGTTTGTACCTCTGGTTAAGTGCAGCTGCTATTTTCAGATCTCTTCCTAAAAGTTCTTTTCATACCACTTATGCTGACCGTGCTGTGATTTTGCCACAGACCACAATTCATGTTTTATACTGACACCAACGTTTTATACATTAAGGGTGCAGATTTCAGGAGTTTTCAGTTAAAGAGGCCACAGTTAGAAGGCTGCATGCCAGGGGATTTGTTTTTTACCCTAAAAGGGGGAACACTGTGAAACACGGACTACTGATGTAGTGCCCCAAAGCATCTGAGGAAGAACATTCAGAAGAAATACTCTGATGTGGTGCATACCAGCATGCTCAAAATGCCTCATCACCAGTTCTTCCACTTTATTTAAATAAAAGTCAAGTCAAAATATCGAGCGCTGACCTGCCAGTTGTTTCCCTTTTCCAGGAAGTTAGCTAAGCATTAAATTTAGGCATTAAATTTGCTATAAGCAATTTATGACCAGTGCCTTTAAAAGCCCTATGCACACCTTTATAGGAAGATACTGGTTTAACTAGAATACGAGCAATAAATAAAAATGAAGATTGAAAAAGTGACAGGATTTTTTTGCTGGATTAGTTTCAGACCTTCACTGATGTACCAAGCATGCAGGTTAACCACACAACCTGCAGCAGCATGTAACAGCTGACCAAACTCACTGTACGGTATGAGCCAAACAGAATGACTTGCAAGGCTGTAGCAGTACTGTTGCTCACTGTGAAAGGCATGTGGTGACATTTTATATTCGTGCAAGTGGGGACTGCTGGTCCCTGTTGCACTGAGTCTGAAACCACGAGGGCTTTGCTTGACAGCAAAAAACACAACTGAAATGGGTCAAAGCAAAACTCACAAAGGAAAACAACCAATGAAACTTGAGGATGGCTGCTGCTTTTACTGTATCTGAGTCAGACAATGACTAGTGACCTATACTTGATACCAGTGTAAAGTACTGATGATGTCACCAGTGGTTCAGAAAGGTGATTAGAACCAGTTCTTGTCATGCTGGCGCTGCACGACACTTCTCAGCCAAAACTACAAAAAAGGAATCCTCTGCTAACCTGGTTAGCCAGTTACCTATTCCTAACCTTATTCTGCCTTATCTAGTATATATGGAAAGGATATGTAAGCCCATTTACTGTGCTGTGTAAATTTAACTGTAAAGGGAAAGCTAAAAGAAAATATATCTGTTATATTCTTAAATAATATGTTAACTGTCAAGCGACCAAGTGGTTTCGCAACTGGACAAGTGTGGCCACGCTATCATTTTTTTTCAATGTCTCTATTGGTGTTTACCATACATATACAGTGGGGCAAAAAAGTATTTAGTCAGCCACCGATTGTGCAAGTTCCCCCACTTAAAATGATGACAGAGGTCAGTAATTTGCACCAGAGGTACACTTCAACTGTGAGAGACAGAATGTGAAAAAAAAAATCCATGAATTCACATGGTAGGATTTGTAAAGAATTTATTCGTAAATTAGGGTGGAAAATAAGTATTTGGTCACCTCAAACAAGGAAAATCTCTGGCTCTCACAGACCTGTAACGTCTTCTGTAAGAAGCTTTTCTGTCCCCCACTCGTTACCTGTATGAATGGCACCTGTTTGAACTCATCATCTGTATAAAAGACACCTGTCCACAGCCTCAAACAGTCAGACTCCAAACTCCGCCATGGCCAAGACCAAAGAGCTTTCGAAGGACACCAGGAAAAGTATTGTAGACCTGCACCAGACTGGGAAGAGTGAATCTACAATAGGCAAGCAGCTTGGTGTGAAAGAATCAACTGTGGGAGCAATCATCAGAAAATGGAAGACATACAAGACCACTGATAATCTCCCTCGATCTGGGGCTCCACGCAAGATCTCATCCCGTGGGGTCAAAATGATCATGAGAACGGTGAGCAAAGATCCCAGAACCACACGGGGGGACCTGGTGAATGACCTGCAGAGAGCTGGGACCAAAGTAACAAAGGTCACCATCAGTAACACACTACAACGGCAGGGAATCAAATCCCGCAGTGCCAGACGTGTTCCGCTGCTGAAGCCAGTGCATGTCCAGGCCCGTCTGAAGTTTGCCAGAGAGCACATGGATGATACAGCAGAGGATTGGGAGAATGTCATGTGGTCAGATGAAACCAAAGTAGAACTTTTTGGTATAAACTCAACTCGTCGTGTTTGGAGGAAGAAGAATACTGAGTTGCATCCCAAGAACACCATACCTACTGTGAAGCATGGGGGTGGAAACATCATGCTATGGGGCTGTTTTTCTGCCAAGGGGACAGGACGACTGATCCGTGTTAAGGACAGAATGAATGGGGCCATGTATCGTGAGATTTTGAGCCAAAACCTCCTTCCATCAGTGAGAACTTTGAAGATGAAACGAGGCTGGGTCTTCCAACATGACAATGATCCAAAACACACCGCCCGGGCAACAAAGGAGTGGCTCCGTAAGAGGCATTTGAAAGTCCTGGAGTGGCCTAGCCAGTCTCCAGACCTCAACCCCATAGAAAATCTGTGGCGGGAGTTGAAAGTCCGTGTTGCTCGGCGACAGCCCCAAAACATCACTGCTCTCGAGAAGATCTGCATGGAGGAATGGGCCAAAATACCAGCTACTGTGTGTGCAAACCTGGTAAAGACCTATAGTAAACGTTTGACCTCTGTTATTGCCAGCAAAGGTTATGTTACAAAGTATTGAGTTGTATTTTTGTTATTGACCAAATACTTATTTTCCACCCTGATTTACGAATAAATTCTTTACAAATCCTACCATGTGGATTCATGGATTTTTTTTTCACATTCTGTCTCTCACAGTTGAAGTGTACCTCTGCTGCAAATTACTGACCTCTGTCATCATTTTAGGTGGGGGAACTTGCACAATCGGTGGCTGACTAAATACTTTTTTGCCCCACTGTATGTTTCCTCATCTATGACAGATATTCCAACATGATCTATGGTTTACAAATATGGTTTTCAAGATTTCTGGAACTTGAGCTATTTCCATCATCACTTTGGGGCCTTAAGTGTGACTCAGGGATCCTAGAGCTGTAAGTCATGGGTCACTGTGCTAAATTCCAATACACCGAATAATAATTGGAAAATTACAATAAAATCAAAGTCTATAATGTTTAAAATATACATATATTTACATTCAGCAATTATATTAGCCACGCTAATGCGCCAACCCCTGTGAAAAAAAGAATAAATACATTTTTTTTAAGAGAAATAGACTGAACTATGTCATGTTAAAAAACTCAGTGGAAAATGGATGTAGTGTTGCATTGTAGATAATGATGGACATATAATGAAAAACATCTTCTGACTGTAAACGTACTGCACTGTCGCTTGAGTTTGAGTATAGAGACAACAGCGGTGGTTAAACTACGTGTACCATAGTGCATTACCCTTTATCACAGATATCACACATTTACAAAGCTCTGCTGCTAAAGCTCAAACTCCCTCTCATTCATATCTTGTAACTACAGTTTATGACCCAGTAGATCCAGTTAAACACAGAAGGAGGAGCTAAAGGTGACAGACTGACTGACTTGGTCTGCAAAACCTATGATGAAATATGTATGTTCAGTGCCAGAATACCACTGCTGCAGAAACAGCCCTGAAGAGCAAAAAAGATGGACAAAAATCTGATCCTTTTTGAAGGTTATGCAGCAGATTAACTGTAGCAATAAACAAATTAATCGATAGAAACATTCTTGTTAGAAAGAATCTTAAGAAAATATTCTATTATTTTAAGTCACATATGGCTAGACTGTGGTTTTACATGACTCCACATAAAGCAGCACTTTAAACACTGTCATTCAAAGCGTAAAGACATTTTATAACATTTTCTAACCCAGACTATTCTATAAAAACTCAGAAAAGACTTAAAAACGGAACCACGCTTTGCTTTAACCCCACTGTGGCACTACCACCCGCACAGTTAGCATGGCTTCAAACAGACATGGGAGTAAACAGTAAACTGACTTAATATTAACAGGAGAGTAAATGATGGATCAAACATGCAGCTTTAGTTACATCTCAGTAGGACTGGGAAATATGAGTCATTGCAGAAACGCTTATGAGGATGTTTTCTGTTCTGTAAGGGAAATGGCTACAGAATATTAATAATATGATTCTGGGCTAAAGCACTTCTGTCTTACTGTAATTTGTGTAAGCAGATGCTACACATTAGCACGTAGTGTTTTTATTTTTGGTACAGGCTGCATAAAGGCTGCACAAAGTTAAATCAAGAGTCTGTGTCAAATTACTTCACACGGCTACGTGCATGTTCCTGTATTTTAAGTTAGAACAAGTAAAACTTCACCAACATTTGTATTTATTATCAGTTTGAACAGGTTTTGGTGGAAAGCACGGAAACAGTCTGTTCGGACCGAAGAAGATGGATTGCTTTTACATGCAGTGCATGCATGTAATAAGAATATTTTCTTCTTCCTGCTCCTTTTCACATATGGTTGTAGTGCTTTATTGATAGAAAGTGTGGTTGGTTTGTTTGATCTGTTGTACCAAGTGTGAAATAAATAAATAAATGAAATGAAATGCATGGCAGCATGTTAAAATACTCTACTGGAGGCTAAAGTTAGCTGCTAGGTTAGTGATTTTTGAGGCTAAATGCCGAGACGTAATCATGAGCAATATGACAATACAATATAGTATGTTAGCACCAAAAAAGGAAGTGTTTCGGGGCTGTTATTGAACTGTATGTCATTCAAGATTTAGCACTGTTCAGAGCCACACGAGTTCAATTATTACAGAAAGTGTATCAATGTGCCTCTGTGGAACTATGGAACTAATCGAGCCTCTATGTTGCTTGTGTTAATAAGAAATTATGTCTTTGGCAAGGCTACAGAAAGGAATGTCTTTATCATAGCACCTATAAATGAAAAATATAAAGCAGTTGTTGAGCTAACTAGCTATCTTTCATACAGTTGGTATGAATACATTAAAAAGTCTTTATACTACAAGTATTTCTGGACTTTTGATCTCTAAATACTATAAGAATCATGGCTCTTGGGGGCTATTAGAACAGCGTAGTCAACAGTCTGAGGCACAAATCTTAAAATATCTTGTTCCTCTATTTGTTAACTATGACTGCTCCAAGTTAAACAACACAATACACAAAATATAATTCATAATTATTTTTTTAATGTAACTTCTGCCTTGAAAATTTCAGATCTTCAACTGTTGTCAAAGAACCAGATACTTTGTAACTGATCTAAGCTCCAAAAGTGACCTTGTTTATGGGATAAATAGAGACATCCCACCTTCACAATTATGACCTACAGACATATGAAACCAACCTTGAAAGAAAAACTTCAGTCATTAGTCAGTGAATTGTTAATTTGGGCAACAGAAAATTGTACAATTTAAAAGACATACCACGGTAGAAATTCTCTGCAAGATGTGAAGCCTCACACTTTGCTGCATGCTTGTATGTGTATAGAAACTCACCACCTTCACAATTTTGACCTATAGACTAAATTTAAGTATAGTGAGAATACATGCATGCATTTACCTTGAATTTCTGGTGTTGCGTTGATGTTTATTTATGTAGCTCTATTCAGAGATACATAGAGCCAAAAAGACCAAGCAGCAGTTAGGGTTAGGGTTAAAACACTGACTCATTGAAAAGTTATCTTGAAGAGGAAAGGGAACAACAGTAGAGTTTGACATTTAGAGGAAGAAATACAAAAAAAACCAAAAAAACTCCCCCATCAAAGATAGGCTAAGCAACAAACGTGATCTTGACCTTGAATGGAAGTTGGGTGAAGCCTTATTAGGTTATCACCGAGTGTAAATCCCATTTTCCATTAGTACCTATTCGGATCGGCTCATCATCTCTGTGGTTTTCTGTTAGGTCATAGTATCTGGTACCAAGTACTTTTTTAGTGCCTACTCTGCCAGGGATCCAAGCGATCCAAGGCATCAACAGACTGCATGCCATGATTGGCTGGTCAGTGGCATCACTTGATGAGTCATCAGTGCATCTCCTTCCCGAAAATCAAAATCACCATTTTTGAAACGCAGCAATGAGGGAAATGGCAACAAAAATCAAGTCAGTGATCCCTGAGTCTGGCAATAAGCCACAGACCAAGAAGAAGGTATAATCGTTACCTCGCCGTCCACCTTTGTTGTGCCATTCATGCTGCATACTAATTACGTCATGAGACGCTAGGCCGCATTGCTGTAACGACCTCATGCGCATTAGGTGGCCCTCAACTGTAACAGAAAACAAGTCGAGGGGAGTTGTACCGCCTCCTGTCGCGTTGAACAAAGCTGAGTAGGTACCAATGGAAAAGGACTTAAGTTTAATTAATTTCTGACCAATGTTTTAGGAGGAAACACTGGTTGTGGATGGACAGACAACAGACGCATTGCCAGGGACTGAGCTCATAATGTCTATGGCTGGATGAGCTAAAAATGAATCACAAACAGTAGATACAGTGGAATTTCGGCTTTTTTGAACACTCAGTTTCACTTCACTATAAGAATTTCTTTGAATATTTTAACTTCTTTGTGTCAGAGGCTTTGCTAAAAGACAAACCTTAGCCCAAATATGAACATGTGTAGCCCATAAAAAACAGCTGTTCCATATATTTTTGATACTGGCACCTAGTGACAGCAGACAACAACAAAGCTCTTAACAGCATCGACAGACAGTATAAAAGATTAATGTAGCTTTGAAATGAAGCCATTGTGGAAGTGCCATTCTTTTTAATCACCAGCTTTTGCAGCCACACACGTGGTTGCAAAAAGACTTTGTCCCTATAGAAGTCAATGCAAAATCGACCCTTAGGTTTGACCTCTGGAAGCACTTTCCGTTTTTAGCCTCAGTTGTAGTAGTTAACACATTTGCCTAACACACCAAAGATCCACAGTTTAAGGCACAAGAAGTGCCACACAAGAGGCAAACACAGTTTCAAGGGGTCAAAAGGCAGTGTACTCCTAGCGCTACTTCCAAGGCTGGATAAAAAGGAGGGTTGCACCAAAGAAAATACAGTGAGCCCTTAGAAAATACAGGAGGGGAGATGAAAGTATCTACCTACATAACAAGTAAAATATACTGTTTATTTTATAAATGATAACTTTTACAGAAGAAGGAATATTCAGAGTATGCTGTCTAATGACTAATGATTGACAAGCTGTTAGCCAATGAGCATGCAATTTCAACTTCTGATCCGCCCCTCACTGGTCATATCACCGGCAAAACACCAAGATAGCCACAATGGAAGCTGTCAAAAACTGGACCTCAGACCTCAATGGGTTATGTCACAGTAGCTACGTCCATCTTTTATCCTGTCTGTGGTACTTCCTTTGGACTACCAACACACTATGACATCAGGACCTTAACGTGGGGTGGGACTTTGGTGCCTAGCCCTAACCAAAGCACAGGTGAAACAGAAAGGAAACAGCGGCTGAATACAAACCTAAAAATAGTACCTAGTAAGGCCTAAATTCCTGTGACCTTGTCAAAGTCAGACTTAGTTATTCCACTGCTATAGGTTATCAGTGATGAATTCCTGCTTATGAAGTGGTGTCAGGTGTTTGGAAGGATTGACTAATATGATTTTTTCTGCCGCTGGTCAAATATGGTGGTCAAAAATATCTCCTCTCTCTGTGTAAGTGTATAGTACCAGGATTGTCTGGGTTATATGGAGGCTATCGGCACTGAGACCAACCTTGAAACAAAAATTTCAGTCATTAGTCATTAAATTGTTAATCTGAGCAACAGAAAATTGTCCAACAATTTAAAAGACATGCCAAGGTAGAAATTCTCTGTAAGCCTCATGTGAAGCCTCACAGTTCACTGCATGCTTTATGTGTATAGATCTTTTCTCTCTGGTTCGGTGATTGAATCCTTCAAAACCAAATTACAAACACATATAAGAACTCACAAACTAGTGAAAGCTATCTGAGCACTTGCATGTGGGATGCTATCTCATTCTGATTCAAGAGATCTGATAGCCTCGCAGCCTTCCCTTAGCATATACCTTGAATAGCCAAAACATCCCATACTGCACACATTTTGGATAAACTGTTGAAATATTTCATGAAACTTACCCATGGATTGCCGCGTCAGCTGTGTAGCTCCTTCGTCTGTCTCTGTGTCATCAGTGTGGTTTGAGCCTTGCAGAGCTCCACTTCAGCCCAGTTCACTTCCTGGCCTGCCTTTTTTAAAGCTGCTGTACAAAGTGTCATAACACCCTCCCTTAAACCACAAGATGCAGCACTCATTCAACACAGACAAGCAGACATACAAGGCCAGCATTAAAAAAACAACCAGAGCGGGTATACTTACCAGCAGAAACTACTGAACCCTGCTCCTTTCCACGATTATGGTGTGACCATGATTAACTCTTCTTTGGACTTAAAGGTTTGAGTTGTTTGAATCTTTACAAACAGCTAACTACGTCCTTACACTAGTGTAGACATACTCGTGTATCAACTTTCATTGGTTGTATGACTGCTGCATGAACTACACAACTAACTTCCCCTTTACAGCGCAGATGGACCACTCCTTCCTCTGGTCACTAATTATGTCACAAACAAACACCAACCTGCAGCCTGCTGCTGTGCATATAGCTTTCAGTGTGCTAACTAAAAAATTCCATTTGGAGTTTTCAGGAGCCTAAAATCCACAGAGTGTTTATCATATATCATATCTTAGGATCATGTTAGGATCATGTTGAAGCTGTGTAATTATTCTTACCCTGCTATTATAAATCTGCTACACAGCCTCTGGACAACATGTAAAATAGATGATTCATAGGCCAATGTGACATCATTCAGTAGTGTGTGGCCTTTTGAAGTCAATTGATCATTACGCCGTGCTATTTTGTTTTTTTTTAGCAGCAAAGGTGACTATATTTGGACAACAGATTGGAGAGGAAACTCTAGCTAGCTTAGTTAGCACTTAGCATGTATAGGATCTATAGACTGTATATGTCCAGCACACTAATAAAGAAAACTACTAATCAGTGCTAAGCAACATCTATCCATCCATCCATCCATTCACTTCAGCTTATGCTTTTCAGGGTCGTGGGGGCTAAGCAACATATAAACAAATAAAAATATCCCACTTTCGGTCACCACACATGAATCACAGACCTTTTGGACAGGTTGTTAGTATAAGATATCATGACCAGCTAAAGGGGCACTGACGAGAAAGAAGACATATTTTCCTTCTGACGTACACCTGCTACTTTCGTCCACTGCTGTCCTTACTCTGCTCTGAACAGCTGATTTCGAGAAGAGGTCACAGACACACTGCAGGAGGACACTCCCATTATTTTGTAAGCCTTTTCAGTCTTTAGATTCATTTGCTCAAACTGCTAAATGAGAACAACTATGACCAGCTGTGCTACTGATGTTCTCTGCAAACATGACTCTCACTACAGTATTATTATAGGCAAAGCAAGGCAGGCTTATTCATATAGCACATTACAAGTAAAATCTAAAATCAAAAAGATAAGAGTAAAAGAAAAAAACCTGCCAGAAATAATACCAGAAACAACAACAATAAACCAGTGCTTAAATACAATCATGAAAAAAGCTGTTTTGGCTTCTTTTATAAATAGGTAGTGTTGGAGATGATCTGGCCTCAGTGGGTTGTTGGTTCCATCTATGGGTAGCACAGCGGCTAAATGCCTTTTCACCCTGTTTAGTTTCAGGTCTGTGCACTGCTACAGTGGATGACCAGATCTTGCAGACTTTAGAGACATACTGGGATTGTATCTACTCAACATCACAGATATTTCACCATTTCATACAAATAATTTATAGTCAGACATTTATTGATTAATAAACAATCAAAAATACTTTAAATCCAATCTATATTTCACTATATTTATATTTCAATCGTATGCAGGGAGCTGAGAATTGGAGTGATTTGCTCTCTCTTCCTGGTTCCTGTTAAAATTCTAATCACTGTAGACTGCACCACTATTTCCTCCTCTGGCACACAAACTGAAATCAGCTGGTTGTAGCACAAGTATAAATATAAAAGACAAGCAGAATATTAATTCCAAGGAATTCAATTACTGGGATTAGGTTCTTGTAGAGATTCAAATCCCTGAACCAAAGTCTTCGTATAGAACATATTATCCTTATGAAGTGAAACTTGAAAATTGAAAATTGAAGTTTGTGTGTGTGTTTTTTAAAGGATTGATTTTGTTCAGCTATATGTGAAACTATGCACTCATAAAGTAATACGTGTGTGCGATATATCTAAGCTGGAACACTGGAAACAATTATTGAATGAGCAGTTCTATATATGAGTGTGCTTGTTTGGTACTGTGACGCATTGATTTTGTCAACAGTGATTAATGGGCCTGTCATTTGTTCCGTGTTTAGAGACATTAAAGTTGTCTTTATGTCACTTTACTAAGGCTAAGCCTGTTTGAAGCAGATGGTGTGACTTTATCACTTACAGCACAGTGACAAAGTAATTCATTTTAAAGCTTTCCTTTTTGATAAAGCATATTAAGCCTGAGTCAGCTACCCTTAGTTATGATGCACTGAGTGTCCACTCCCTCTGCTTGCAAACCACCGTGCCTTTAGTTATTAGTTATTAGTAAATCTTCTGCAGCCCAGCCAAACCTTTAATCAGCTGTAATCATCACATGAGCCTAAAATGAAATATTTCTGTTTTTGTGTTTTCATAGATTCATTTTGATCTTGTTCAGGTCGGTTCTCGTTAACAGCTTTATGTCTGTCTGCTGAGAGCCACAGTTTCATGCAAGTTACTTCCTTGGAAATTATGATGAAGGACAGGTTCAGGATTAAAAAGGGTGAGAAAATAACATCATCTTAAAACTTCAAATTAAATTGCATTATTTTATTTTATTTTTTACATTTTTCCTTATATATGATTACATGGCCCAACCCTGAGCCTAAACCCACACTTCTGAAATACCCAGAATCCCCTGCCCACACACTCTTTCTAGTTCTGTGGCTGGTGGTGACCTCCAGTCATGGGTGTGGTTGTTGTGTTGGGAGTTCAGGCACCTTTGATGGTGATATGATCTGTGTGGTAATGTTTTATCAGTGTAATGCTTTACTCTGTTCATAAATATTACACGAACCAGCAACAGCTGGCTGACCCCGTGCAGCTGTGCTATGACTCTTCTCTTTCCTTCCTCTCTGTGACACAGTTTTGGTGAATGTTTAAATGTTAGAGCTCCATGGCAACCAGCGGTGTATTTTAATGTAACTAAAACTTTGATCTGCTTACTCCAGGCAAACATATTTTTCATACATAAGTTTATTATTTTATTCTATTTATTTGTTTAAATTCAAACTGCAGTAACAATGATTGTATCATAAGTGTTGGCATGGACATTTCCCATTTCTCCTGTGATCTCTTTAACTATCTGTATAAAATGTAACTTAATATAAAGACAGGTAGCCTAGTTAATGTACCAGAAATTTCTATAATTACATAAACTGCCCTTACACATCGAAAGACCTGTCAGTGAGTCAAATCATTGCTTTGTGGGGCTTCAGAGCTCACAATGGAAAATTTTAAATGTAGCTTTGTTTCATAGCAATTTAACAGCCCAGTCTATTCAGATTATTAAAAATGAATACTCTCTAACCATGTTTCCCAAAAGTCCCCACAAACAATTTTAAAATAATATGATGATTCTGCTGGACTTCTGGATATGATGACTGTTGCTTTAAATGTGCATTTGACAGGAAAGGCATATTTGGCTCGTCTTCTTTAGTGCACAGGGGGTAATCAGACTGAAAACAGAACAAGAGCTCCACCGCAGTTCATCTTCCTGTAGCATTTGCAGAGCCTGGTGCTGATTTGAAAATAATGGGGGGTGTTTTGGCAAAAGAAAATGAATATCTGCTCTAATACCAAGCTGAAGAAACCAAGCACACAACATGTACTATTTAAATAAACAGGTTGAAACTAAATATGTCCTTTTTTAAAGGTGACCCGAGGAAAAACTATTTAGGCTAATCCCCTTCTGGCATTTTGCACATGGTTGTGCACACAAATGAAACGACAGTGAAGCTAAAAGGGAGATTTATGTTTGGATCTGTAAATCAGACAAGTGATCTGGTGGGTTAAAAACTTTCTCTTGCTGCATGGTTTAACAGAAAAGTATCCACGCCCATACAGTAGTGCAACCGCAGGTGCAGTTTCAAAAATGTTTGAGCAATTAAAAGATCCCAAACTAAGGGCATAGTGTATCCCAAATATCTATTCTTAAACATCTCAAAATCTCAGTAGTTTGACGACGTTTGTTCTTATGCCGATAACAGATTGGTTTCTGTTTTTTGCCTTTGTGGGACAATATCAAGCCTTGACTCTTTAGCTCCTCTACTTCAAAAACAGGGTCTCAGAGCAGATGCACTGCATGAATTTGCAACCACTTGAATGATCCTACCACTCTGCAATGATATCTGCCAGTATGAACCTTACAGGGTGAGTACCCACAAAACTCTCACTTTTATTTTGTTTCCCCTGTCACTGGGGGAAAGCTCAGACTGATGTGGTGGTGCCTTGATGGGAAAGTCAGATAGCGTGCCTACTTTTGCCTCTCTGGGAAATTCCAAATATGCAGACGTTATCTATTGTGGTGCTATGTTGTTAGTTAGAGTCCCCCGTGTTAAACACAAAGGTAACTGTTAAACAACTGTGAAAACATCTGTTCTTTGATATGAATTAATCGAACTGAATCAAAATTACTAACAGATAACACTTTTTATATTATGGTTGTTAGAATGAGAACAACAGAGCCAATTACACATTAGTCTTGAAGTTCAACAGTTTATTAAATCGTTAAAAGACTTTTATTCAAATTAAAACAACAATTGTGCGTTCTAAATAATAATCAATTTTTTTATTACTTTCAGCATCTATTGGCTTTCATTGGTGGCCGTTGAACCTTGTCCAGCCTCCTTTCCACGATCTGCAAGTGGTGGGAAAAATGTTTTGGGGATTTTGACTTATAACATTCAAGTGTAATATTGTTAAGTGCTTGTGTAGTAAACTAGCACATACAATTTTTTTACCCTGCCAAGTTGATACTTAATTGAACTGAAAAAGCAGTAAAAAATGGTGATGGGGGATTGGTGGTGGTAGATGTTTAAATGTTAAAAGTGAGCCATTGTAGTCCGTCGGTAGGTGGTTGCTAGGCATGTATAATTCCAGTTTTGCAAATATAAAGGTGAGGTGTTATGAGATGTAACTGTCATGAAATTGAAATGATACAGTGCTTTTAAAGGGTGTTTGTTTAGATTCAAAACACTAAAAATGTGTCACACCAATAAGCTGAACTCAGATCTGCTCAATATTAAAATAATTAGCATTTATAAGCTAATTACCTTCCACAGCAGTCCCAATTTTTTTAATGTGGCCGCTTGGTTAAATGCTTAACGCTTTCTACACTATCGGGGCTACCTGAGTGTCAAGTTTGGTTGCTTAGTTTTTGATGATGTAGAAGTCACAGATCATCCAAAGGTGTAACCTTTGGCAGCCAAAGAAAGAAATAAAGAAAAAACAAAACACACAGGTTTTGTATATTATACTAAATAAACTGAAATTGCGGGCAATCATCAGTGATGTGCGTGATGTCCAAAGCCCTGAAGTATCACTTCAAAAAACTTTAAGTCTAAACTTATCAGTGACTTCAAGGCATTCTTTATGCGAGCAGCAAAGAGGAAGGGGCTCAAATGTTGCATTCGAGTTTCAAAGTTGGAGAATCAGAATCAGAAGAGAGACTGTAGAGCATAGGTGCCCAACCGATGGGCAGAGGACTGGACTTCCTTCATTCCGTACTGAGCTGCATACGAAGAATACATGTCGTTGAAAAAGTATTTTATTTTTCAAAAAATGCCACTTCTGCCCACACCTCACTTCTGCAGTTTTTCCCCATGCATCAGTAAGTCTGTAAGTGAACCCATGCAAAAATGACCCCAAAACAAATGTCACCAGAGAACTCCTTTAAAAAGAGAGAAAAAGCCAAAGATGAGACACCAGAAGGGTCTCAAAGAGACAACAAAAAGAAAATTGCATTTAAAAGAACCAAACTTCAGTCAGGGGAACAACTGAGATAATCCATCCACAATACGAGGTTAGTCATTAATATACTGCAACTACACGGGAATGGAACAGCTGCGAGAGAATTCAACATTAATGAATCAATGTTACGGAAGTGGAGGAAGCAAGAAGAATGAGTTGAGTAAAGTTTGATCTGATTTTGTTTCGCTTAATGCGCCTTATAATCCGGTGTGCCTTATGTTGCGAAAAATATGGTAACAGTCTCCATTGATCTGAACTGAAAATCAAAATGGAAATGTGACAGAAGTTGCTTAATTCTGAATCTGCAGTTTTGGGACAGTTCCCTCTGGAGCTTTCCCCCCACACATGAATCTGAAGCCTGATCTGAAACAAGTGAGTCAAGTGACAATAACGTACAGTCCAATTTGAAATACAGCCCACTCTGTACAATACAAAAATATGTTGGAAAGTCAGTGTGAGCAGAGCTTTAATCCATGAGTTTTTTCATTCCTCACATTATCTCTTGGTATACAGTGGGGCAAAAAAGTATTTAGTCAGCCACCGATTGTGCAAGTTCCCCCACTTAAAATAATGACAGAGGTCAGTAATTTGGACCAGAGGTACACTTCAACTGTGAGAGACAGAATGTGAAAAAAAAAATCCATGAATTCACATGGTAGGATTTGTAAAGAATTTATTCGTAAATCAGGGTGGAAAATAAGTATTTGGTCACCTCAAACAAGGAAAATCTCTGGCTCTCACAGACCTGTAACGTCTTCTGTAAGAAGCTTTTCTGTCCCCCACTCGTTACCTGTATGAATGGCACCTGTTTGAACTCATCATCTGTATAAAAGACACCTGTCCACAGCCTCAAACAGTCAGACTCCAAACTCCACCATGGCCAAGACCAAGGAGCTTTCAAAGGACACCAGGAAAAGTATTGTAGACCTGCACCAGACTGGGAAGAGTGAATCTACAATAGGCAAGCAGCTTGGTGTGAAAAAATCAACTGTGGGAGCAATCATCAGAAAATGGAAGACATACAAGACCACTGATAATCTCCCTCGATCTGGGGCTCCACGCAAGATCTCATCCCGTGGGGTCAAAATGATCATGAGAACGGTGAGCAAAGATCCCAGGACCACACGGGGGGACCTGGTGAATGACCTGCAGAGAGCTGGGACCAAAGTAACAGAGGTCACCATCAGTAACACACTACAACGGCAGGGAATCAAATCCCGCAGTGCCAGACGTGTTCCGCTGCTGAAGCCAGTGCATGTCCAGGCCCGTCTGAAGTTTGCCAGAGAGCACATGGATGATACAGCAGAGGATTGGGAGAATGTCATGTGGTCAGATGAAACCAAAGTAGAACTTTTTGGTATAAACTCAACTCGTCGTGTTTGGAGGAATAAGAATACTGAGTTGCATCCCAAGAACACCATACCTACTGTGAAGCATGGGGGTGGAAACATCATGCTATGGGGCTGTTTTTCTGCCAAGGGGACAGGACGACTGATCCGTGTTAAGGACAGAATGAATGGGGCCATGTATCGTGAGATTTTGAGCCAAAACCTCCTTCCATCAGTGAGAACTTTGAAGATGAAACGAGGCTGGGTCTTCCAACATGACAATGATCCAAAACACACCGCCCGGGCAACAAAGGAGTGGCTCCGTAAGAAGCATTTGAAAGTCCTGGAGTGGCCTAGCCAGTCTCCAGACCTCAACCCCATAGAAAATCTGTGGCGGGAGTTGAAAGTCCGTGTTGCTCGGCGACAGCCCCAAAACATCACTGCTCTCGAGAAGATCTGCATGGAGGACTTGGCCAAAATACCAGCTACTGTGTGTGCAAACCTGGTAAAGACCTATAGTAAACGTTTGACCTCTGTTATTGCCAACAAAGGTTATGTTACAAAGTATTGAGTTGTATTTTTGTTATTGACCAAATACTTATTTTCCACCCTGATTTATGAATACATTCTTTACAAATCCTACCATGTGGATTCATGGATTTTTTTTTCACATTCTGTCTCTCACAGTTGAAGTGTACCTCTGGTGCAAATTACTGACCTCTGTCATCATTTTAGGTGGGGGAACTTGCACAATTGGTGGCTGACTAAATACTTTTTTGCCCCACTGTAGATGTGTAGTTTCCTTCATTTTGCATTACGTAATAGAATAATAGTTTTTACAGAAGACCGGAAAATGAATGATGATAAAGCCCTATTGAACTGCTTCAGCTGCAGGGTCCTGGTATTGCCAAGGCTTACACAATGAACACTTGTGAGAACTCTTGAGCCATGTCTAAACTCACAGTTCCTTCAATTGTTCGACCATGTGTTTAATGGCTGCTCATAAAATTTTCAATCAGTCGACCACCATTGTAAATAAGGGCAGTTTGCACCACCACTTCCTGTTGGGGGAGTTGTGGAGGCACTGCAGCTAGCATGGTGATGAAAAACAAAATGCAAATATATTGACACTTGTAAATACTCCTTAAAAACTCTGTGTGGGAGTTACCATGCAATGAGTGATTTGCATGTTGCAGTTTTTTTTCTGAAGAAAGGACCAGAAGGGGAGACAGATTTAAGACAAACGTAGGTGTATGTGCAAACATGTGGCAGGTATGCAGAGAGGTGGGCGGTGTGTGGAGACAGTGCAGGTGGGAGGAAGGATGTGTACAGAAACTGTTTCTCATTGTTTAACAAATGATGGGAACACAGCTATTCTACAGACCGTCTTCTTTTGTTTTGTCTGCAGAAGGATGTGAAACATTTATTTTTATTGCTTTGTACGAAGTTTTATTCATGTTTGGAGGTTCTCAACCTCAAAATTCAGTAAATAACCATTCAAAATGTCAACAGTGTACAGTAGTACAGTAGTACAGTAGTGAAGAAGCACACTCTTTACAGCAAAGAATGTGCTCACATCTTAGAATCTAGAACATTAGCATCTACATAGAGGGCATAGAAGTTAGTCACAGCATGGCCGATTATTATTTGTTAACCTAAATTCACTTTTCCCTGTCATCCAAAGTTACAGTATACAGGGTGTGTACAGTACAGGGTGTTTTTGTTTTGTCTTTCAATCATTTAGCCAGCTCATCTTTATATTTAACTGATCTAGTTAGCTCACTGCTACTATGGCTCAGCCTCATAACCTCTTTTTTTCATGAAATCCCATTAAAGTATGTTCCTTGTACAAGTGTATACAAGTTTGACGTTAACGTGGTTATGGCGTTAATGTCATTTAATGAGATGATATATATATATAGGGTGGCCCCCAAGGGTGGTGGAGAATGACCGAGCTAAGATCCTGTGGGACTTCCAGATACAGACGGACAAAATGGTGGTGGCTAACCAACCGGACATAGTGGTGGTAGACAAACAGAAGAAGACGGCCGTAGTGATCGATGTAGCGGTTCCGAATGACAGCAATATCAGGAAGATGGAACACGAGAAGCTGGAGAAATACCAAGGGCTCAGAGAAGAGCTCGAGAGGATGTGGAGGGTGAAGGTAACAGTGGTCCCCGTGGTAATCGGAGCACTAGGTGCGGTGACTCCCAAGCTAGGCGAGTGGCTCCAGCAGATCCCGGGAATAACATCGGAGATCTCTGTCCAGAAGAGCGCAGTCCTGGGAACAGCTAAGATACTGCGCAGGACCCTCAAGCTCCCAGGCCTCTGGTAGAGGACCCGAGCTTGAAGGATAAACCGCCCGCAGGGGCGTGCTGGGTGTTTTTTCTTTTATATATACATATACATACATAATTTAATCTTTTAGTAAGTGATGCTGAATTTTCTACTATGTCTCTAAACTTGATAAGGCCAAGGCTTATTTTCTTCTTTCTCATCAGCGACCATGGTGGACTACAACAGGTAGTTTCCCTTTGCCAGTATAAAAGAGATTTGTTTGACAGCATTCACTGGAATGACCAGTATTTACACCAGGGGTGTCAAACTCAATTGCACAGGGGGCCAAAACTCAAGGCACACTTTAGGCCGTGGGCCAAACAAGATAAAGATTTATTGAACACACTAAAACAATGTTTTTTAAACATAAATATGAATGAAAACAGACAGGAATATTATTCCAGATTAAATAAAGTTAAAAAAATAAACTTTAACTTTAAATATTTTGCTCTTCATAAAAATATATCCTGTCAAAATTATGCAAGTTAGAAATATGAACATGCTGCCAAACCCCCCAGAAAAAATAAATGAAAGCAAACACAAGGTTGGAGCCGCATGTAGACGGAGCTGAGCATTGCTTCAGGAGTGGAACTAATAAACTCTTCGGGCCATTCAGTGTCGTACTTTCCTTTGAGTGTATCATTACACTGCAGCTCCATCTGAATCTGCACAGGTGCAGTTGAGCAAAGTACGCTGATTTGGTTCAACATTACTTGGCAACAGGGAAAGTGAGGCAGGTTGCACTGGTGCATTTGTGACAGCTTCACTTGAAATGCCTTCACCGCATCATACATGTCATGTCCATGAACTGACAGATTTCCTTGCTGAGCTCAAAAACTCTATTGAGAACTTTTCCCCAACTCAGCCAACGGATCTCTGCATGATGAGGACTGTCGGCAAATTCTGAATTATTTCCCACATAAAAGACTGAAATTGACGGTGATTTAAACTTATAGCTCAGATTAAATTTACGGTTTGCGTTACGGTGATTATTACATGCTCCATTTTTAGGACTTTACCACACAGCCTTTCCTGGTGTATGATGCAGTGATATGCTATTAACTCACAGGTACAGTTCTTCTCCCGCATCTTTACTCGCATCCTGCTGACTAGTCCGCTTTTTTCACCGCACAACACCGGCGCTCCATCTGTTGTCAGTCCAACAAGTTTGTCCCAGGGCAGTTTCATGTCGGTTACACTTTGACATACGTTTTAAAAAATGTCTTTTCCTGTCGTTGTCCTGTGCATCGATTTAATGTTCAGTATTTCCACTTCATGGATGAAGATGGCCAGCTGTGCAATGTCCATCATGTCTATACGTTCATCCGCAGCAAGAGCGTATGCAATAAAGTGTTTGCTTCTTTCACACAACTGTGTTCTTAAATCAGTGGCCATCTCACAAACCCAATCAGCAATCGCATTTCTGCTCAGGCTCACATTTTCCAAAATCTGCGTTTTGTCTAGACACAAGACGTCACACAGCTTCATCATGCAGCTCTTCAGAGTGGTACCGGGCTGATTTGGCTCCTCTGCTACAATAAAACTTTCACAACAGCTTCACTTTGTGATTTTGCTCTGGTGAAAAACATCTGCTGAAATGTCACATTCTTCTTTAGCTCTTCTACTTTCTGTAGTTTCTGCTCTGCATTTAGTTTTTTCAGCTTATCCTGATGTTTTGTCTCGTAGTGTCGTCTTAAATTAAATTCCTTAATTACAGCCACATACGCTCCACTAATAAGACACACGGGTTTACCAGCATTGTCTGTAAACATATATTCAGTCACCCATTGGCGCTGAAAGGCTCTGCTTTCAGAATCAACTTTTCTCTCCACCATTGTGAGCAGCTAGCTTAACAGAAGTTTGACTTGATTGACGCGGGAATGTTCCCAGTTAGCCCAGCGTTCAGCAAGGAGGCTGCAGCGCCTCATTATGGGATCTGTAGTTTGTATATTATTAGCGCCTCATATCGCTGGGCCATGCATAACAATAATAATAGATCTATATAAACTGATCTCGGGGCCGGATATAAATGTACGCCTGGGGGCCTTGACTTTACACCAATGGTCTAAGGAAATCAGTGAAGATCTAAGAATACGAATTTTAAGCTCAAGCCTGAATTAAACTAGAAACTGCTGGAACACTAGAGTCACTGTCCACAGTGAAGTGACTTTTAAATCTCCATGGGCTGAGAGATAGAAGAAAGAAAGAAGACCCTTCTCCAAAAATCAACCCCTTCAAGCTCGACTGAAATTTGCTGCTGCCCACATGGGTAAGCCAAATACTTTCTGTAGAACTTTTATGGTCAGAGGAGACCGAAGAACATTGTAGCAACTGCCAAGCATGGTGAAGGAGGAGGACTGTCTCAAAGTCCTTCAACTTTGCCTCACATCAGCAGCTAGATGGTTGAAACTTGGACACAGTTGGGTGTTCCAACAGGATAATGATCCCAAACACACATCAAAACTGGTTTTGGGTAAAACAGGCTAACATTAAGCTTCTGGGTAGGCTTTTCCAATCCCCCCACCTGAATCCTATTAAACATTTTTGGACTATGCTTAAAAACAATGCCCATGGCAGGAAACTATTTACGAACTTCACCAATTCTGCCCAGAGGAACGGTCAAATATCCTCCCAGAATTATTCATAGAAGCATGTTGATGACTACCAAAAAAATACAACTTGTATGTACATTTAACCAAATATTAGTGGCGATGTATCCATCTATTTAAAAGTGTTGGTATACCTTTTTACCGTGCATGTTTTAAAAAAAATCCGAAATAAATACAAACTAGAAAAATAACAATTCAAAGAAATGATTGAAACCCCCAATTTCATGCCATTATTGAAGTGTGCACATTTGTTGTTGCACTAAAAGTGAAAATTAGTGAAAATTAGTGAAAATTAACTAAAATTAACTAATCACATGCAACAGTTGCAACTTAGAGAATTTGACATTAACAATGGAAAAAATAACACCATCAATTTTCAAACAGCTTTAAGTAATGACGTATATTTTAGTTTCATATTTGGTTTTCAAATATTTTAAGTTATATTTAGTGCTGACTTGGATGTCTTAAGGTTGTTTTAGTGGGTGGGGGGAGACTGGTTCACATATATACGTATTTGTGGTTGTATATCTCTTTCCATATTTACAAAAGGTTGTATGACACCCAAAATAGCCACAGACTGAAAGCTTCCTGTGTTTGCAGAACTTATGCAAAAGTGAGTGCTGTCGCACTTTATGACCACCGAGATCTTTATCTTTCTGTGCATCTGTCCTCTGTTTTTAGAAAATGTGCAGTGCATTCAAATGCATCTCGCAGAAATATTTAACATTAGATATAAAACAATACTACAGTTAGGTATAAAATGTTTACAGTGATCCTAAATTTGAGGGTAAGGATCTTTTTAACATTTGGTAATTCAGAGCCTGAAACTAGTTCAGATAGGATCAGCAGCCACAGCTGGTAACAGCAGGTGGTTTTTATTTCACTCCGTCTTTCTAAATATTCTTAAATTGCTGCATCACAGTGCAATGCTAACTTCTGGATTTGCCTAATAAAAACATGCTGTCTAGATGTGTGACTAGACAATTAAACATTACTTCTCTTGTGGCAACACTCGGTTACATTATTTGTATTTTATTAATGTAAAACACAGGTGAATTGTTCTTTCTGAGATGTTATGATGCCACCCACCACTCACCTCTCCCTCTGGAACCGGAAGGTGTTTAAAATCAGACAGATGTGGTTCTGCAGCACTTTGATATAGAAAATGACGGGTTGCATGTAGGCTGTATCAAAGTATACTGACATTTAATCACTTAACCAGAGCGATGTTTACCCCACGCTCGGCACAAGTATGTAGCCTTAAGCAAAGAGTAAAGAGCGACACATTTCAGCAACACTGTAAATATGTGGGGATCGTTGAAGAATGACATTAAGAGTTTCAAATAACACGCGTACATGCGGTATTTGTACAGACAACATTTAACGTTGGCTGTCACACTGGGCTGAATCCTGACCCTTTTCCCCCTGAGTGTTTTTTTAATTTGAGAGTAGCCAATTTGCCTTTTTTTCTCCTATTTAACTGATTAGTGTATTAGTTATCAAGGGCATCCTTAATTAAGATCACATGAAGCATGTCATGGATAATGATGTACCTGGGGCATATAGAAGTGTAATATTGCACTAAAATCATCAAAGAACTCCAAAGCACTATTTTAAAATACAATTTATAATGCCTTTATTCTCACAGCACAGTTGTGTTTAACCTAGAAAGTTCTAATCAGGGAGTTAAGAGGTTACATGAACACTGGATCTCTTCATGGTGAAGTTAACACCATTGCTGCTTACATAGGAATTAAGAAGGCAATAATCAGCAAGTCTGATCACGTCTATAAAAAATAGAAGTTTTGGTCATTCATAGGTCTGGAGCATTAATTAATGTGTGTTAACACAATGCCAGAATCTACACAGGAGTGGAAATTCCAGCAAATTCACCCCAAGGTCCGACCATGCAATCCTCAGTGAAACTAAAAAAAAAACAATCAAAGGGTACATGTCTGATTCTACAGAACTCATTTAGCATGTAAAATGTTAAAGTTCATGACAGTACAGTTTGAAAAAGCCTGAACTAAGCATGTCTTGATTGAAAGGGGTGGCAGGAAAAGGCCTCTCTCTAAAAAGAACATTGCAGCACAATATAAGTTTTCAAAGTTGCATCTGAACAAACTTCAAAGACCTGTAGAAATGTGTTCTTTGGAAAGACAACGTGGAGATGTTTGTGTCATAACCAGTGCAGGGGCTAATTTGCTTAGAACACTAAAACAAGACTTTGACACATGCACAGTGCTCAGTTTAACAAGGTTTACTGTTGCACAGACTAGAATGTACAAAAATAATATCACAGTGCAAAGGTTAACAGGTGGAAATGGGTCAACGGTCAGTGTAAGGATTTGGCAGTCTTTTCCCATCCAAGGTGGCTGAGAGCGTTAGACAGCTAAGCACTGCAGATCTCCTCAGGAAAGCTGCTTGTTTTAGTATTGCCCTTTAGAGAGTGGTAAGTGGGACTCTTGCGTTTGTCATAATGTGGCATAGTAGGGTGGACCTTGACAACTGTTCCCCTCTTTATTTACAGGATAGTGCCATACTGCTGCTGTCTTGTGCTGTTTTGTTGTGTCTTATTGTGGCCTGTTGTCATCTTTCAAACGTTTATGGACTGGCCTTTACTGACTCCTGGTTTTATGGTTTTTTACTCGGAATTGTTTTATATATTTTAATCTTGCTTTTATAAAGAACTGTAACTTACGGTGTATTTGTTTTATGTATATCTCTTTTACTAATTTGTTTAACGTTTTATGCTTTGTTGTTTTGTTGCTTTAGTGGAGGTGCGGCCGCTTGTTGTGGGGCTAGGCACGTGAGGTGGAATCCCCTCCCCGATGCATGAGAGTGTACACGCCGGGCATAGGAAGATTGCACCCTTGGGCTCTCCTCTCTGTAGGTTGCCTCCTCAAGTGGCCGGTCTCCACCGTTTTGTTTAGTTATTTTAGCGAGCTGTTATTGTAGCACCATGGCAGCGAGACTTTGCCTCCTCCTGTGTGTTATGTTTTACGGAGACGTGGCTCTGTGAGGACATCCCGGACAGCGCGCTCAAGCTGGAGGGCTTTCATCTGCTGCGCGCTGACTGGCAGGCCTCTCTCTCTGGTAAGACCAAAGGTGGAGGTGTCTGCTTCTACATTAATAGTGGCTGGTGCACAGATGTAACAGTGATTGCTCAGCACTGCTCTTCCTCTCTGGAATACCTTTTCATTCACTGCAAACCGTTTTATTCTCCGCGGGAGTTTGCTTCATTCATCCTGGCCGCTGTTTACATCCCGCCAGATGCGGATGCGCAGGCAGCTCAGTGCGCACTCGCGGAGCAGATACTGCACATGGAGCGGACATTCCCGGACTCTCTCATCATTGCTCTTGGGGACTTTAACAAAGCCAATCTGAGCCATGAGCTTTCCAAATACAAGCAGTATATTAAATGCCCGACCAGAGAGGAGAGGACATTAGACCACTGTTACAGCACGATCAGCGGGGCCTATCGCGCGGTGCCCCGCGCTTCACTCGGACTTTCTGACCACGTCATGATCCACCTAATCCCCGCGTACAGACAGAGGCTGAAGCTCTCCAAACCTGTCGTGAGGACCAAAAAACTGTGGAGCAACGAGGCTGTGGAGGAGCTTCGCACGTGTTTGGAGTCTACAGACTGGGACACAATGAAGGCTGCTTCTAACAGCTTGGACGAGTTTACGGACACTGTCACCTCCTATATCCACTTCTGTGAGGACAGCATTGTGCCATCACGCACCAGGGTGAGTTATAACAATGACAAACCCTGGTTTACTCCTAAACTCAAAAAGCTGTGGCTGGAAAAGAGAAAGGCGTTCAGAAGCGGAGACAGGGACTGCTACAGAGAGGCCAAGTACAGATTCACTAAAGAAGTGGACATTGCTAAACATCAGCACTCTGAGAAGATGCAGCAGCAGATCTCAGAGAATGACTCGGCCTCTGTGTGGAAAGGTTTTAGGAATATCACAAACTACAAGCCTAAAACCCCCCACTCCACTGACGACTTGCTCTTGGCCAACACCCTTAACGACTTTTACTGCCGTTTTGACGAGCCATCAGGCAGCCTTCACACCTCCAACGGCCCCAACAATAGAGACACTTTGGACACTCATTCCCCCACCTCTCCCCCCTCCATAGAGCCATCACCACCTTCAAACCGTTCACCTACAACACCCCCCTCCTCACCCCACACAAAAGAGGATTTCACACCACCTCCTCCCACCACAACTCTTCATATTCATGAAGCAGATGTGAGGAAGCAGTTCAAGAGTCTGAATGCTCGAAAAGCTCCCGGCCCAGACGGTGTGTCTCCTGCCACCCTCAGACTGTGCAAACGAGCTGGCCCCAGTGTTTTCTGGCATTTTCAACTCCTCACTGCAGGCATGCCATGTGCCTGCCTGCTTCAAGTCCTCCACCATAATCCCTGTCCCCAAGAAACCTAGGATCACTGGACTAAATGACTACAGACCCGTGGCTCTGACATCTGTGGTCATGAAGTCTTTTGAGCGCCTGGTTCTCTTCTATCTCAAGACCCTCACGGCCCCCCTCCTGGACCCCCTGCAGTTTGCATACAGAGCCAACAGGTCTGTAGATGACGCCATCAACATGGCCCTACACTTCATCCTGCAGCATCTGGACTCCCCAGGAACCTACGCCAGGATCCTGTTTGTGGACTTCAGCTCTGCCTTCAACACCATCCTTCCAGACCATCTCCGAGGCAAGCTTTCCCAGATGAATGTGCCTGATCCCATCTGCCGGTGGATCACTGACTTCCTGACGGACAGGAAGCAGCACGTGAGGCTGGGAAAGAATGTCTCGGACTCCCGGACCATCAGCACCGGCTCCCCTCAGGGCTGTGTTCTTTCTCCTCTGCTCTTCTCCCTGTACACCAACTGCTGCACCTCCACCCACCAGTCTGTCAAGCTAATCAAGTTTGCAGATGACACCACCGTTATTGGACTCATCTGGGATGAGATGAGTCTGCCTACAGGAGGGAGGTTGAACGTCTGGTGTCCTGGTGCAGCCACAACAACCTGGTGCTGAATGCCCAGAAGACAGTGGAGATTATTGTGGACTTCAGGAAGCACACAGCCCCACTCCCCCCCATCATCCTTACTGACACCCCCATCACCTCTGTGGACTCATTCCGCTTCCTGGGTACCACCATCACCCAGGACCTGAAGTGGGAGCCCACCATCACTTCCGTCATCAAGAAAGCCCAGCAGAGGATGTACTTCCTGAGGCAGCTGAAGAAATTCAACCTGCCAACACGGACGATGATGCAGTTCTACACTGCAATCATTGAGTCCATCCTCACCTCCTCCATCACCGTGTGGTACGCTGGAGCCACTATCAGGGACAAACAGAGACTGCAGTGTGTTGTGCGCTCTGCTGAGAAGGTGATTGGCTGCAGACTCCCATCTCTGCAGGACCTGTACACCTCCAGGACATTGCGGCGTGCAGCTCGGATCTCAGCTGACCCTTCTCACCCTGGACACAGTCTGTTTGACCTGCTCCCCTCAGGCAGGAGGCTCCGGTCCATTCGCACCAGAACCTCTCGCCATAAGAACAGTTTCTTCCCCTCTGCTGTTGGACACATGAACAATAACCGTATGACTGTTCCCACCACTAACACATGACCCTACGCTGTGTTCACTGCATCATTCCATGTTTGGCACTGATCACCACCTGCACTCATGTATATATCATGTATATATCTATCCACTTAGCACTTTTAATTCTTATTCTTATTTTTATATTTTTATGACAGTATGTTTGCACTGGAGCACCGCAGCAATTTCCTAATGTTGTAAACCTGCTCAACATTTGGCAATAAACCCCTTTCTGATTCTGATTCTGATTCTGATTTAATCATTGCTTGTTAATAAAGTGTTTTAATTAACTGTCTTGCAGTCTCAGCCCTGCTACCTTAAGAACTTTTCTGATTTTACAGTTCTATGCTTTCAGTAGTAGTTCTTAATAAATTTTGATTTGTAAAACGGATCTTCCTCACCTCTGCTGTTAATAACGAGCTTGTGGGCTTTGGTAGCTAGTGTAACATCTACATTGGCTATAAAAATCTCTCCTGGGGTGTACCTCTCCCCCAGGTGGCGTTGTCAACATCCCTTAGTCACCGTCCCTAGTTATCCCTCATTCACGCCACCACACTAACTACATTCATACTCTTGAGATGCAGTCTGGAGGAACCAGGGATCGAACCACTAACCTTCCGATCAGTAGGTGACCTGCTCTACCTCCTGAGCTACAGCCACTCACTGGCAAAAATGAGTAAACCATCGCTAGGTTTTAGATAAAGTGTACACTCACAAACCTGTCAAACCTGCATTTGAAACGTTGGCTACCATAGCAGTATAGTATTGCAACACGGCATTTGGGTCTTCTAACTAAAATAGGAACATAAATAGTGCCATTATTGCCAGACCTGGCCCACATCTGGTTGACATACACTCTGCCATGACACCAGTCAGTCAGAAGTGCCAGCTTGATGCGGGATCCAGGGAAGACCTGTTTTCTATGAGCCTGGGCCGCATACACCAGCCAGCAGTCTAACTGCCAAATACCACAAATTCTGTACATCAATAAATCATGTTCAATTCCTTCTAATGATCTCTCCTTATTGAAGTGCACAGTGCCACATTTGGAGAAAACTAAACACATTAGCTGTCAGCACGGTGGTGGATGAATGATAATTCAGGCTTGTTTCAGAACCATAGGATGTGGAGACCTTACAGTCATTGAGTCAACCATGATCTCTGTATGCCAACGTATTCTAGAGTCAAATGTGAGGATGCCTGTCTGTCTGTCACGCAACAGCCATCCTGCTGCATAACTGAAACTGGGTCATAGAACAGGGCAATGATCACAAGCTTATTTAATATTACCTGTGTCTACAGGTACAGGTGTTTGCTGTTGAGTTTGTTCCTGTCTTAGATATTGTCATTTGAAAGGCATGTGAGTCAAAAACATTTCCCAACTTTGACCAACTGTTCAATTTGGTTAATAGGCTTTCTGTGTCCTTGAAATGGTTGAAATTGAAACAGACATTTTAGTAGGCAGAGGCACAGGACATGTAAAGTATTTGGTCAAATGTGAAAGAAATCTTTTGAGTCATTCCTGCCAATAATAATTTCAATAATTTGTTGTTTTAAAGGAACATTAGGCTCACATGAGTCACTCACCCTGTTTCTGTTGGTGTTTTGCGTGAGTCCCTTTTCCCCAGCCCAGGTCTGCCACAATGAGGGCGATGGCCAAGAAACCAAGAAAGCCACAGTGGCCACTTTGATGGAAAATATGCTAAGCTGGAAAGCCTGCAATTATTTTTAATATGCTTTCTGTGGTGCATATGTGTTACCATAATTTCCTTCTTACCAATATTATCTGAGTTCATGCAGAAGTCACAGTATATCAGAACTAAGTCAGACAAAGACCCATAAGGGGCTTTCAGTTATACTGTATATGAACATAACTTGTATTTGTCTTGTGGTAACTGATAAGCGGCTCTGTGGTTTTATGGTTATCTGCAGATTTCTGTGAAATATCGGCACACCCCCTTTTTTTAACCCCCCCCCCCACCCAGTCCATTTAGCTTCTCTTGTTACTTTTTTCACTTGTGATGTGATGGTAGTCACCCATCACTGTCAAACACGTTGCAGCATAACAATAGTGACCCAGTAACTGCAAAGCTCCTCATCTTCTGGCTGCATTTTCATATTTCACCAGTGTGCTGTAAAACCGGAATCCTTCCACGTGTGGCTCTAAACTATATGAAATATGTAATGAAAATGTCAGATTGGTTCTTTATTTTTACACTTTTTCAGCTCATGTTCCAAAGTGCCTCACAGGTGAAATGAGATAAGAAGCGAAAGTCAAGCACAGCGTCTAATAATAACAAACATGCCGATGTAGTAAAGATGTAGTAACCCACATATAAAGATATCAGTGAGTCAGAGCAGTGGTAGGATGTTTGTGTGTATGTTTTTAATGTGTGAGAGTGTTAAGGGGATGTTTCCCCTGTAGTGACAGTAACATGCATCCTTCCCACGTGTCACATCACTGCTCCTCCTCCTCCCACGCTTCTCGCAGAGAGGAACACACAGCTCTATTATTATCCCTGACAGGAAGCATGCTGAACCACACCAGCGAACTGAGCCGACTCTCACTCAGTCTTTTAGTCTCTCTGTCTGTGACTCATCGCTTCCTTTCTGTTGTTTGGCTGATACTTTCTTCTTTCAGCTCAGCTCTCTCTCTGCGTCTTTCTGCTGCTTTCGGCCTCAGTAACTTTCAGTTGTCTTGAATGATTCTGCCCCCCACTATGTCACGGTATCGTGCATCCTGTCTTTTGCTTGCTTTGCAGCTTTTCGGGCTATGGTACCTGACATTAAAAAAACATTTCTCCTGAATTCCTCCTACATCTTGTGGCCATGCAGATAATTATGGTTTCTGTTTGTTAAGCACTAAACATAGCTGTGTCTGATTCTGCATTCATGCGGTGTCACAAAAATCCAAATGCCATCTCAATTTGAAAAAAACTAGAAAAGTTGAAGAATACAGTGAACAAATACAATAATTATTTCAGGTTATTTAGGTTTGTTTACATATTAATAAATTTACAGTCTATTTGATCTCCAGCAAACCAGACGTGCTCACGTGAAACACAGATTACAATCAGCCCATCAATCAATTATAGACAATCCTGATCTCAACTTGTTGTTTGTACAAACCATATCTGTCCACAAAATCTATTTCTTCTAATCCAACCTCTCCACTACCAAAAAAAAGTAAAGTGTGTAAAGTGTGCGTGTTAGTCCCCATAGGGAAATAGTTCCTCTGCATTTAACCCATTCACCCAGTGAAGCAGTCAGGGACAAGATCGTAGACCTACACAAGGGTGGAATGGACTACAAGACCATCAGCAAAGGTTTGGTGAAAAGGTGACAACTGTTGGCGAGACCACTTGGAAATGGAAGAAATAGGAAATGACCATCGGGTTGGAGTTCAATGAAAAAGTTTGCCTCATTAGGTGAGGATGACAACGAGAAAGGTGATGGATCATCCCAACACAACAAGCAAGGAGCGTCTTAATGATCTGAAGGCAGGAAGAATGATCCACAGTCACCAATGACTCCCTAAGGTCCCTCTCCTGAAGGAGGCACATGTACAGGCCCGTCTTAAGTTTGCCAGTGAACATCTAAATCAGCGGTCCCCAACCCCCGGGCCTCGGACTGGTACCGGTCCGTGAGTCGTTTGGTGCCGGGCCGCGAGAGTTGAGGCTCAGGTGTGAAATGTATAGTTTTCAGGGTTTTTATCGGTTTTCAGCGTTATTTTGTTATCGTTTTTATCGTTTACTCGGTTTTCCTTGGTCTTTTCACTTGTGTCATGAATAAATTTTCTTTTTTTCGGTACCGGTACTAGTTTTATTTTGTTGTATTTATCCGCGACACCTTAAAGGCCGGTCCATGAAAATATTGTCGGGCATAAACCGGTCCGTGGCGCAAAAAAGATTGGGGACCGCTGATCTAAATGATTCAGAGAAGGCTTGGGAGAAAGTACTGAGGTCAGATGAAGCCATAATCCAGCTCTTATCAACTGCCGTGTTTGAAGGAAGAGAAATGCTGAGTTGAGTCAAAGAACACTATAATCCTAGTCAAGCACAAAGGTGGAAAAATTATGTTTTGGGCTATTTTTCTGCTAACATGCCATGTTGGGAAGCCAATGGAGGACATGTATCATAAAATCTTTGATGAGAACCTCCTTTTCTCAGCCAAAACACTGAAGATGGGTTGCGCATGGGGTATCAAGCGTGGCAGTGACCCAAAACAGACCATTAAAGCAACAAAGGAGGGACTAAAGAAGAAGTACATTATGGTCATGGAGTCGCCTCGCCAGTCTCCAGACATCAGTCCATCAGAAAATTTGTGCTGAAACTTTGAATTCCTAAGCAGCAGCCAAGAAACCTAAAGGATTTAGAGTGTTTCTTTAAAAAGGAGCAGGCTAAAATCACTCCTGAGGCATAAGGAACAAACCCAGTGACCAACTACAACAAACATCATACTGCTGTGCTTGCTAGCAAGTGTTTCTCTACCAAGTATTAAGTCATGTTTTACTTGGGGATCAAATACTTACTCAATACTTACTTGAAAATAACTTTAAATCAATGACATGAAAATTAATTTATAACTTTTTATAATTTGATTTTTCTTTTTCTGGATCTTTGGTTGATATTTTGTCTCTCCCAATTAAAATGAAACTGCCATAAAGCTAGAGACTGTTTATTTCTTTTTAAGTGAGCAAACTTACAGATTCAACAGGGGATCAGATAATTATTTCTCACACTTTACATACACTGTAGGGCTAAGCTGGGAAATTTGCACCACAAATGCAAGAACAACAACAGTCTGTGTTTCGGTATCCCCACCTCTGCACTTGTGGGTTTTCTCTTACTATAGATGTACATTTTGGGTGTGTGCAGGTGATATGTTCCACAGTAGACACATGCATTTGCCCCTCCCTAACCCCCCTAAATACACAAATTCACACTTGTAACCACACTTACAACCAAATTAGATGTTTTTGCTACTTTGATGTAACACCTTACCGAAATGTTGACTTCCATTCATGTATTTAGGCCAGCTCAGAAACATATTTGAGAAGCATTTTACTCTTAAGAGTCATTTGAACATTTAATACATGTATTTGTGAGGAACGAGCCATATTTCTCTTTGTTTATGAATGAAAACAAACTGACGTGAGGAGGTGACACATGCACAGTTAAGCCGAATACTACGACGCAGAGTACTCAGTGACTGGTGAAACTGCAATAAGACAAACACAGTTATTAAAAAAGACAATAGCTGAGAGGCTCACTGAATTATATTCTAGTACATGTTTAACTGCTACCTGGTGTCTAATTTCCCTGCCACTCCAGGAAGTTACTAAGATGATGGTGGTCAGGATGTCTGCGCACTACTTTGTCTTCACACTCTTTTCATTGTGCACATTTTTGTTTAGTCTTTGCAGTTTTTTGTCGTCTCTGCATTGTTGTTTTTCAAAGTTTTTGCCTTGTCTTTTTGGGGTCTTTCTTCCCCTTTCGCACTTGATTGCACTTCTTCTGTTTGTATTCTGAATGTCAGTAGTCACTCAACCCACCTATTACATGTTTGAACAACTTACTGACTGCAAGTAGGAGATGCTGCCCTCTAGAGGTTAATGGACGACAAGACTGAAAGAATACAAATGTACAGTACATTTCCTGGGCATTTTTTCCAGGATACAGCAGCATCATCTAGTGGATTAATTTAGTCACTGCAACAAGGTGTTCACAACTTGAACTTTGAGAATCCTTTTCTGGTGCCCTTTTCAAGATAAGAGTCTTATATATTCTTACCTTGGATTAGCAAAATAAAAACAAACCACTCAAATAATTTAGAAAAACTGATGACACATTCACTACATCTATGAACCTCTTCTCATAGTAAAAATAAAATGTGCATGAATTTTTTTTTCATGCAAACAAACACTGCAGCTAAATGCTCCACGTTTCTGTTCTTTTTGAGTCTCTGTTCCTGCTTTTGTCACCCACATTTATTTTTTCCTTTCTGATTTTTTTTTACCAGCTTTTCTAAAACTTTCAGGAAATGGAACAAAGGCCAACAAGAAAGCCATCCGTGATTAAAATAGTAGCTTTGTGGAGGCAGTATAAGATCGAATAAAATGGGTAAACCTAATAAAACCCCCTAAGAAAAGACACTGTTTCCTCTAATAAAACTTTTACACACTGAGTTATTCTGTAAACACCATCAGAGCAAGACCAAATGAAAAGTCTCTGTCTGGTCTTCTGGGGGGCTAATCCCTGGAAAGCTTGCACTCAGCATTGTGTAAAGCACTGAATCATGTAAATGTCACGTGTAAAGTGAGGGAAACAACAGATTAATGAACTAATGCTGATCTCAAACAGGAGAACATATAATTTGCTTTAATCTCTATAAAATGTGAGATCTAATCTGAATCCTAAAACCAGGATACCACACACAGGCTACTTGTAACTTTATCTATGTTGCATCCACCCAAACCCTCCTTCTCACAAGCCCACAACCAACCTGATATTAAAGGGCATATATTTAGCTCTCTCTCTCTCTATGTAATACCCTCATGTCAACACATACAAGCAGTACTGCAGGACCTTTGCTTCCTCAACAGGACTAAATGAGTTATCAGTAACCTAAAAAATATCATGTGCAATGGCAATTATAAATGTTCGCAATTACATTCATGACGGTGATTACGACCAGACACAATCATACAGACGTTTGTCTGGTTAGCTTCCTGAGTCAGATCAATAGAGAGGTACACTACCAGTCTACTGCAGGACAGTGACTGTGCACCCATGCAGATGCAGAGAGCACATGCGAGCTCCACACAGAAACAAGCTTGCTGATTGATGTATTTGAATTCAGGCAGTGTTGCTAACCACTACAACTATGGACAACTCAGCCCAAAAATATAATCAGAAGACGCGATGTTATGTGCACCCTCACCCTGCTGTTGTCTCGGATTTTATCCCCACTGCTAATTGGCTGGTGTTATCCATCTGTTGTTTTTGCAGTTTTTCTTATTATTATAAGTTGGATTGGGAATAACGGTTCTGTTCCTGGTTTTGTTTCTAATAGTTCAGATTTCTGGTATTAGTTTAGGGAACACCCAAATTATGAGAGGCACTTGCAGAGGTTAGCTTCACCTGTAAACCCCTGCCTTTTCCCCTTACATCTGTGGCACGAAAACAAGTGATTTACTGGAAAACTAGTATAATTACTGTGCAGGCTAATTTTAAATTGGTGGATGCCACTTTAGCTCTTTTAATATGCAACCTCTGGAAAATGTTAAGCGAATAAAGGTGAAGTTATTTTCCAAAGTTTTCCTTTCTCACACATACACACACACACACACACACACACACACACACACACACACACACACACACACACACACACACACCAGGAGACTATACGAACCTCCTGGAAATATTCTAGTTTAGGCAAGCATGCAGGAGGCAGTTACAGCGGCGGGTTGGCTTGCGACCATTTTTCCTATGGTTTCCACTGTTTTGTATAATCTTCCACTTGCACTCCATATGTAGGACATATAGAATCTTTTTACCCTCTCACGAGGGTAGAATTGACTTCCCTGACATTCATAATCATGTAATTACTTGTGATTTCATAAAAACAGCAAAGCTGTAACATTAAGTGACATTTTTAAACATATGTTTATATAGTGGAGTATTTTTGGGAGCCACCCACTCACTACAGAGGTGAGGATTTCAAACATGGAGGTCATTCCAGTAAGTAGAAGACAAGACATCATCTGTGCAGCAAGAGTACAACTCATGGAAAACAAGGTGAAAATAGACAGACTATGGCTGATTCTTAATGACAAACACATTCTCCATTACTCCAAAGTTATTATTATTATTTTGGCGGAAAGAAACACTGACCTGACTGTGACACATCAGTGAGTCAGGAAATCACACACTTGTGAGGCTGCTGTGAGGCTTATTACTCTGGTAGTTAGCAGATTGCATGGAGAAATAAATGGCACCAAACAGTGAAAAACTGTTATTATGAAGGGAGAAATTTTCTCTTCTGTGGGGATTTTGTAGAACCAACATGTTTGAGAAAAAACTGAAATAAAATGTTTAAAAATATGTGTGGGGTTTTTTTTGTTTGTTTTTTACTAAGGTGATATGACACAGAAAAGTCCTTTCAACCAGTTTCTGAACCGTTTATCTGCTTAGGGTCACTGGGGTTTGAATCCCAGGCCATCATAGGGTGAGAGGTGGGGCGCACTAGGACCAGCCCACAGAGGTAGCAGAAGGAGACAGGTGACCATTTTAGAATCAAGTTAACCTAACATGCATGTGTTCAGATTGGAGAACATGCAACTCCACTAAGATGGAACAAATTGCTTTCTGAATTAGGAAAAGTCATTAGGATTCTTATCTTTGGGGACTATAGCTATGGTAATTTTCATGGGTATCAATGCAGAGTGTCAGTGTAACAGTGCCACATGACTTGGGAGCACCACTCCTATCCTCCTACCACAGTTTTCTGCTGTCCCTTCTCTCTCTGCTTTCCAAATAACACATTTCAAAACCATAAATCCATACAATCACCCTCAACCTGTGAGTTTAACGTGAGGTTATTGTAGGTCAGTACGTCTAGAGGGTAGCTTCGGACTACAGATGGGTGCCCATGTAAGGCTACTTCCTCCCCCAGAAAAGGGCCTCTTGGCTCAGGTTTGCTGGCTGGGAGTGCCAGGCTCCTCTTCCTGGTAGTCTGTAATTACTGTAGGTTGATCCAATAAGGGCTAGAGTTTCAAGAAGGAACTTCCTTCGAGCATGTTTTAATTTAGAGCTAAAACACATATGTCTAAACGTGTAATCACATGTTCACACATGTAGCAGAAGACCACGTTTAAACAGAATGTGTGCTTACATTTGCCTGTGCACAGGCTCCATGCAGGTCAGGCAAAGAACTTTGTAGGATGTTTCTTTTTCGAGCCCTGCAGACCTTTTTCTCAGCAGAATTTTAAAAAATAATAGCTCTTTTCCACTATTTTGTAAAGGACCAATGAAATGATCACTTTCCAGTGGTGAAATTCTACTTCAGGTGCAGTAGAGGTTTGGATAAATATCAAACTAAACATCCACATATGATGAAAATAGATTACAAAAAATATCACATCATCACTCTGTCACATATAGGTGGAAATGTGCTGACTGGCCATCAGAGAAAAAGGTTCAGCATTGTGTGAAAGGT
Source organism: Copadichromis virginalis (assembly GCF_057382275.1). Lineage (NCBI taxonomy): Eukaryota > Metazoa > Chordata > Actinopteri > Cichliformes > Cichlidae > Copadichromis > Copadichromis virginalis. Next base: position 34,079,643 of record NC_140624.1, read on the forward strand.
CTGTGGTCAATGACAAAGCATGCAAGTCTACTTCTCAAGCTGTTCTGCATCTCACCGATCCATTTACAGCAGCTCTGAAAACGCATAAACCAAACCATGGGACAGTACAGAGACCAGCGGGGTTATAGCTGAGTCATTGGCCAACTGTATCGGTGGTTTTACTGTAATTTCCCAGAACATACAAAGTTTCATTTAGCTTGAAATCGACAGGAAATGTGACAAATAAGAGAAGAGCCGAGGATATGGCAACAGTTATGATAGCTGAAATTGTTGGATTTTATTTTTGAAAACTGGGCACACAATAATCATTTCATCTTTTTAAACTCTGGCATTATTATCTTGCACTTGCAGGTGTGCTTTTTAAGAACCATCCCAGATTTCCACAGGTTGGAAAAATGAGAAAAGTTTATGCATTGGTTTCAAGTCTATATCCAGTAATTGACAGCTTTTTGGCCTTGGGACCAGCCTTTTTTGGGTGTAGGTGTGAAGAATGGGTTCTAGATTGGGCATGGGCACTAAGAAGTGGAAGGTTGGGTAAAAGCTATAGAAAAGAGACAGTGGTTCCAAAACTGTGCCAAAATCAGTAAGAAAGAGTCATTATAAAAGTATTTCAGACAGAACCTAGAGATAAATGTAATATATTTACATTCCAACATTTCTACCATTTTTTTCTTGATCTGCGCCAAACATATCTATAATTATTTTTTGATTTATGTCCCGTACACCCTGTCTACAGAGACCTGGTCTTTGCCTGTGCGTTCACTGGAAAATTGTAAAGTTACTCTGTTTTTGAACAAGAAAGGTTGTTTTATAAGGACCATCAGTGGCAAGGGTTACCTGCAAATCCTTCGGCTAATTTCTGGTGTCTGTGCATCCAGACCAAATGATCAAGTTGTGATATTTAGCCCACCAAACAGCTTTGTCAGAGTAGTCACCAGCAAGTCCTATGAGTCAGTTTTGGGGTTGTTGGAGAGTAGATGAATTACTTTGCCACCAATACCATTGCATGTCTTCTTAGAAGTTACTGAATGATTTCCTGTGTTCGCACTGGTTTGCGTCCTGGTGAGCCATGCATACTTTCACAAACCTAAAAGCTGTTTGGAAGAACAGGATGTTCGCTGGACCAGCCTCAGGAGTGAAACAGGACTGAAAACATGAGGTTTATGTGAGGTCACCTTCAGGTCCTACGGCTCCCTCACTACCTGCATTATTTAAAAAAATGATGCAGATGCATACAAGTGTACGGCGGCCCCTATGTGGTCACAGCACAAATTCTTGAGGGCACGCTGAGTAGGATGCACTATAGGCTTTTTGTGTGTGGATGATTATGGCCGCTGTATTTCCTCTGAAAAATGGTTTTACAGCACAAAAAGGACAAACCTCAATCTAACCATACTATGATATAGACTCCTGCTGTGACCATAAAACATATTTTTATACAGATGTAATTTATGATTGTGATTAAATATAGCTCTACTATGCTTGTCAAGCAGCTGTGGGAAGGGTCAGGACACAAAGATGACTATGTTATATAATGTCATGTAATGTGACAAGACTCTAGAAAAAATACATTTCCCTGAACATTTAATAAATCATTTCTGTGAAATCTGGTTAGTAGCTCATGTGTTTAAAGAAGTGAGCCAAAAGCTCAGGCACAGGGACTACCTGTGCATACTATGGAGTGTATACAGTTTATTAAAGGTAATTACCTTAATCTGGAAGGGAACATGTTTAGATAACATTCTGAAATCCATCAAGCTGCATCTACAGAGTGTATGGGTGCATCGCTCAGACACACCACAACCATGTTGAGCAATTCAGTTCAGTGACTCATGTAAGCAAGATGAGAGGTGGAAGACATGGTTATGAAGAAAGAAACTGTAGTATTATTTTTTGCTCTTAGTTGGCCATTTAATATGGAAATCTTTAACAACTGAGTTCGTTAAATAAAAGAAGCTGCTGTTTTTGGCATATTTTTAATAAGGATGAAGCTCCAGGGCTGAAAAGGGAAGCATAGTATTAGAAAGGTTGTTTAGATATCTATATCCATATGCATCCATCTATGAATGGATCTCCTATTGAATCTCCTGTTCCACCACATCCCACATGTGTTCTTTGCATTGACATGGCAGGTGAGTTTGAAGTCGTATGCAGACAGAATTAATAACAGACAAGCAGACAAATTATGATGTTTTCAGGCTAAGAAATCATGCATTTCCCCCACAACTCTCACAGCCGCAGGTGCCCAGGGACCCAGCAATCACAAAAAATGTTTGACTGGCTGATTTTGGTGTGACATGGTCTTCCTCTCGTCTAAAAACAGTTGCTGGAAGGTTTATTGTTTAGTCTGCCTGTTTTGGTTCAAACTTTGAAGATTGATGTTACCTCAAAACACAAGAATTCCCTTAAACCTCAAGCTTATTTAGGAAATTTAAAAAAAGAAAATGACTGTTGTGTATTTTGGGTTATAACAGGATCCGTAGTGGGCTTGCCCCGATGCATTAGGGGAAATGATGCTTTTCGGCTGTTGCTCGGGCTAGCTCCATGTTAAGTTGCTCCGTTATAATAAATACCGCAAGTTACGTCGTGGTCCGAGTATCATTGTTATACTAGTAACCCGGAGTGAAGATATAACAAAAGTGGCGACGAGGACGTCTGGACCGACGCTGCAGTCCGCTTTGGAGTTTTACATTTTTGTCCCATTATAGCAGGGCAGTTCTTCTGCGTAACATACACAGGCAGCTTAGCAGTTTGGCCATTGTATTGAACAGTCACCTCTGCCATTCCTTTCATAGGCACTCGATGTCCAGTATATCCTTTAAATACTGTGTCGGAGGGTTTGAGTGGAAGGTGCTTCAGACATGTCCTATAGACATTATATGACACTAGTGATGCTTTTGACCCAGTGTCAATCTGCATTTTTACAACATGTCCCTCCAGTTTGGGCGTGACCCAAAAGCCGTCTGAGGTTTCGTCCACCTTCAGTATTCGCACAGTATTTATTGCAGACAACACTTCTTCATCTGAGGAGTCATTTGCTCTATCCTCATGAAGCTTAACTGTGTGAACATGTCTTTCTTTTTTGAATCTTGCAGTGCCTCTTTTATTCCCAGGCTTTGAGCCCTTATCCTTGCACCTTTTGTTCCTGCATGCCCGTGCTACATGACCTTTTTTTCCACAGTTGTTGCAATCCATTTCTTTGCACCAGCAATCACTAGCAAGGTGTCCTAACTTGCCACAGCGGAAGCATGGTCCCTGTGCATTTGCTTTACCATTGTCTAGTTTGTGTACTCTGTCTGTAGCATGTAGCGCATGGGCTTCTTTTGATGCCATTTCCATGGTCACACTGATATTAATTGCCTTCTCAAGAGTCAAATCACTTTCCGTGAGCAATTTCTTCTGTGCAGCTTCATTTCTTAAACCACACACGAGTCTGTCTCTTAATGTGTCATTTAAAACATCTTTAAACTCACAGTGTTCAGCTAATTTGCGTAACGATGCAACGAACATTGTGACAGACTCACCCTCTTCTTGGTTTCGCTTGTGAAACTTGAACCGTTCAGCGATCACGAGGGGCTTGGGCGAGAAGTGTTTGGTCAGTGTGTCCACGATCTCTGTGAAACTTTTACTGCCTGGCTTTGCTGGCTGTAGCAGGCTCCTTAGCAGGGTAAAAGTCTTTGGGCCTATCACACTCAAAAAAATGGGCACCAGTTTAGCATCCTGTATGTCGTTAGCCGCAACGAAATATCCAAAACGCTCCGTATATGAGCTCCATTGCTCCGTGCTTTCGTCGAAGGGACCGATAGGGCCAGTAACTCCAGCCATTACTCGGCTCCTGGTTGAATGGCACTCTTCCCCTCACAACTGTTCCTTTTCGTAACGTCTCTTTTATCCGTTTATGTTTTGGTTAACGTCACTTACGGAGTCTGCCCTCGTCGTCCTGTCCGCTGTACATTCCTCCCCGTTTCGCTGAGGAGAAAAAAAAAACGGCATCCACCTTCGCACACCGGTAGCGTCGTCCTACCTCCGGCGCCGTCTAACACCAGGTTAGCGCGAGGCATCAGCAGGAAAAAAATTACAGTGAAGCTGCATCTCAAGCCTGACTCCAAGCCAGTCTTTATGAAGGCTAGACCTGTGCCGTACGCCATTCGGCCCAAGGTGGAGTCTAATTTAGACGCATTGGTCAAGAATGGTGTTCTGGAGCCGGTTACGACCAGCGAGTGGGCCACGCCCATCGTTCCAGTTCCCAAAAAGGACGGCGGAATCCGGATCTGCGGAGACTTCAAGGTATCCGTGAATCCTGTATTAACAGCAGAGCAGTATCCCCTTCCACTGATTGATGACTTATTTGCTGGTCTGAGTGGAGGACAAAAGTTCAGCAAAATAGATCTCAACCAAGCTTACCTGCAAATGCACGTTGAAGAGCAGTCACGTGACATGTTGACTATTAACACACATAAGGGACTTTTCAGATTTTGCAGGTTGCCTTTTGGCATCACATCAGCTCCAGCATTGTTTCAACGAGCGATTGATCAAATCCTGAGCGGATTACCTGGTGTGCAATGCTATCTGGATGATATCCTGTGTACAGGAGCAGATGATGAAGAGCATCTGCGCAACTTGGATGCGACCCTTCAGAGGCTGAAGGAATACGGATTGAGAGTCCGTAAGGAGAAATGTGACTTTTTCCAGTCATCTGTGGAATATCTAGGGCACGTGATTGATGCAAATGGACTTCACACTGCACCTTCGAAGATCACAGCAATCGTGGATGCACCCCCACCACGAAATGTCAGTCAGTTAAAGTCTTTCTTAGGGCTGTTGAACTACTACGGACGGTTCATACCCAACTTGGCATCACTCCTGAAACCACTGCACAACCTGCTACGCAAGGAAGAAGCATGGGAGTGGACAGCAAGCGGCCAAGACGCCTTTCAAAAGGCAAAGGATTCACTGACTGCATCTGAGGTGCTAACCCACTTCAATCCCAAGTTCCCAATTCAGCTTGCTTGTGATGCTTCTCCCTATGGGGTGGGGGCAGTGATTTCCCACATTCTCCCAAATGGCGAAGAAAGGCCAATTGCATTCGCATCAAGGACATTAAACACAGCAGAGTCCAACTATGCTCAGCTGGAACGAGAGGCGCTGAGCATTGTATTCGGTGTTCGGAAATTCCACCAGTACCTGTACGGTAGGAAGTTTACACTGTTTACTGACCATAGGCCTCTCACAACCATCCTGGGACCCTATACAGGGATTCCATCTCTTGCTGCTTCACGTCTCCAGAGGTGGGCGTTGATATTGTCAGGACATTCTTATGACATCAAGTATCGCAAATCGGAGTCTCATTGCAATGCAGATGGGTTGTCCAGGTTACCCCTTCCTGTTAAAAAACCCGTCTCTGACACAGTTGAGATCCTCTACTTCAGGGAGGTAGAGACAGCACCTGTTTCGGCTGTGCAGGTGAAAAAGGCGTCCAGAAATGACCCTGTGTTGGCAGCAGTGCTGGACTGGATCATTAAGGGTCTGCCTGCAAGTAAGGGTGTAGACCTGAAGGCTTTCCTGGGAAAGCGGGCGGAGCTTTCTGTTCAGGCGGGATGTTTGCTGTGGGGGAGGAGAGTCATCATTCCCATGTCACTGCGACCAAAACTGTTGAAGCAACTGCATGCAGGACATAGTGGAATAGTGAGAATGAAGGAAATAGCGAGAAGCTATTTTTGGTGGCCAAATATGGACAAACAGATCGAGGAGATTGCTAAGAACTGCTCTTCGTGTCAGATGGTCCGGAACAACCCACCACTTGCTCCTCTTCATCCCTGGGAGTTCCCACAGGAGCCATGGCATCGGGTACACATTGACTTTGCAGGTCCATACGAGGACAAAATGTTTCTTGTAGCTGTTGATGCACACAGTAAATGGCCTGAAGTGACCATCATGAAATCAGCCACCACTGAAAAGACCATAGAAGCTCTAGGAGAAATGTGCAGTAGGTTTGGATCTCCTACTCAGTCTCTGACAATGGACCTCAACTGGTTTCACAGGAAATGGAGGCTTTCCTACAGGCTAATGGAGTGCAGCACATTACGTCAGCTCCATACCATCCTGCAACGAATGGTCTTGCAGAAAGGTTTGTTCAGACAATGAAACATGCACTGAAAACATCACAAGGCCAAGGAACACTGCATCAGAGACTGCACAAGTTTCTGCTTAACTACCGGAATAGTCCACATGCGACCACAAGGACATCTCCTGCCAACGCAATGTTCAAAAGAGATCTGCGCACTACCTTTGATCTTTTGAAACCCTCAACTGTGAAGGACACTGTACAAAAACAACAAGAGAAACAAATCATGTACAGGGGTCAAAAGGTCAAGGGCAGAGTCTTCAGCACCGGCGAGTCAGTGCAGGCCAGGAACTACCGAGGAGTACACAAGTGGGTTCCTGCAACTGTCATTGCTCAAACTGGTCCAGTTTCATATACAGTTCAGGTGGCCGATGGAGTCTGGAGAAGACACGTGGATCAGCTACTCCGGTCCGCACCAGTGTCTGCAGAAGGGTCTTGCGGAGATCTTGAAAATGCACTCATCGACTCGTCAGCCCCTTCACACACACAAGTAGAGAACTCCACCACATCAGGAACAGTGGTTCCACCTGTAAAGGAGACTGTAAGAGAGACTGAGACATCTTCGGTGTCAGGAACAAAGGCTCCACAAGAGAGCACACAGACTGACGTTACCACAGACCGCCGATACCCCAATAGAGAGCGGCGGCCTCCTGTTCGTCTGAGTTATTAGATGGCACCTGACCCAAATGAACGGGGCAGAATAATCCCCATGGGTCATGGGGGAGGTTGAGGTAGTCCACCCTCACTCCCCAAGATAGCAATTAAAAGAGTTGGTGTTGTAACCTTACAGTTAATAAGAGGTGAAATGTTTGTGAGGCTATTACTGTCATGTGCCAGTGAAGACTGAAGTTTGTGAGTAGATCACCTGTTTATTTCATAGTACATCCTTTGTAAGAGGGGAGGAGATGTTGTGTATTTTGGGTTATAACAGGATCCGTAGTGGGCTTGCCCCGATGCATTAGGGGAAATGATGCTTTTCGGCTGTTGCTCGGGCTAGCTCCATGTTAAGTTGCTCCGTTATAATAAATACCGCAAGTTACGTCGTGGTCCGAGTATCATTGTTATACTAGTAACCCGGAGTGAAGATATAACAATGACAATATTTCACTTTGCATTATATGTTTTACAAATTCACAAGTGTCAAACCGGCGTCCATTATTGCAGTTTAAATAGATTCATAGCACAGTCAACAGAGACTTCAGTGTGAGCTTTTATAATAATTCCAGGAACAAAAGATGACACAAAACCTCAGAAAATGACAGTCATGCTGGCTGGCTCCTGCTTTGTGACAAATACGTGAGATATAAAGAACGCACACACACACACACACACACACACACACACACACACACACACACACACACACACACACACACACACACACACACACACACACACACATCAGGATCACACAAATACATTAACTGTTTGCTTTTTTTAGTGCAGACACATTAAAGAGGATGAGTCTCTCGTCATGTGTCACTGACCGCACAGCTGCCCCCCCCCACACACACACACACACAAATACACACCACTCAGAATCTTTTTTGTGTTGCTGCCATAACTTGCAACAGCTGGGACAGTGATGCTGGTTAAAATATCTCCACAGACTCACGCACAGCATGTATGATGAGACTCAGAGAGTCAAGAGCTTTATATTAAACTCTTAAATGTAAAATATTTACACGCAATTTCACTTTAAATGCAGCAGCAATCCAACTGTGACCGTCTGTTTAACGTTAGGAAGAGCATCACGAACCTTGTGAACTGTTCCCACTAAAAAACACCCACACACATACAAAAAAGCCCCAAAAACAACGGAGTCACAACAAGGGCAGTAACTTTAGTTCCATGTGACTTTCCGTCACACAAGGTATGACTTGCACAAGCATCACTAAACTTCCCAGGCCTGCTTTTTTTCTGGATCTGTGGTGATGAGAATGTGACCAGTATGACACAGTTAGGTAAGATTACAGTCAGTGAACTGTGGCAGATAGTTTGGGAGTGAAGGTGCTCAAGCACAAAAAGAAAAAAACTGTCTTCTGTGTTACTGTCTATTCAGCAACACCAGTAACTGTGTTGGACTTGATTTTCTCAGTTGATGTTGGATAAAAACCTGTTTCCAGTTAGTAAGTAAGTAAGTACATTGCTGGATAACATTCATTTAACAGTAAGGAAGCTAAATTTGAACTTTTTGGGGGTCTCTTAAGGCAAACTGAGCGATGTTCACCTGCGTCTGCGTATTTGAAACGAGAAAAACTTGATTTATGGCCTCAAAGTGAATTCAACATCAACATCATTCTGCTTTTAAGGGTGTTATCCTCTTAAGCACCAACTCCCCCCAGATACAGGGCCAAAAGGGAGGTTGGTGCTTAAGAGGTTAAGTTATCTTTCTATGGTGGCATGGTGGTTAGCACTGATGCCTCAACGGTTTGGAGTTCGATTTGACCATCTGGCCATGGACATTCTGTGTCTGCATGGGTTCTCTTTGGGTACTTCCTCCCACTGTCCAAACACATGCAATTAGTGGGGTTAGGTTAAGTGGTGATTTTAAATTGACCATAGGTGTGAATGTCTGTGGACTGGTTGTCTGTTTCTCTGTGTCAGTTCTGCGTCAGATTGGCAACCTGTCCAGTGTATACCTCGCTTCTTGCCCACTGGTAGCTGGGATAGGCTCGAAAAAACACTGTGATGAGGACATGTGGAAGAGGATGAATGAATGTATCTACTACTACTGATCACAGTTTGTGTTCATATATAAATTTAATTTAATGACAAAGACACAAGAAAGACTGTTCCTTTTAGTGTGTTTAACCCCTAAATCACAGTTCAGGTGTGACAGTGAGACTAGGAGACTAATGCTAAATGTAGTTCAGCTTTACCAGCTCCATGACTATTGCGGCTTACATGCTGGCGTACTGTCATTGCTTACAGAGACATAAGCTAAAATAGTGATTTTCCAGAAGAACCAATTCAGCCACATCTGCACTGAAGTCAGCACGGTCAGAGAGGGCGATTACTCAGCTGGTTTTGGTTTGTACATTACACACTAGCAAAAACCTACACCAGTTCTAATGCAAAGGGCACTTCTGTAGAACGTCTTGTTGCTATCAGTTATATGAAGCGCTAATGTAAGCTCTTATAGCTGTTAGGGATATTTAATCAGGTGTCAAAACAGTTAGTTGTTTGCAATTAAGTGAAAATCTTTATTTCAGGCCATGTTTATATAACATTAAATGACGTTGAATTGTAGGAACACTACTAATTAAAACATGTATATATTTATAAGTGCACAACTGTGTGGGTTTAACAGCAAATGCTGTAAATGAAGATGACAGCAATAAGGTCATGCGCAGTTTGGGAGCCTGTAAAAACACAAATAGAGTGACTGGCACAGCCTGGAGTTCCACTCTCAGTGCTGTGCAGCAAATGTGTTGCATTTTGTGTTATTAGAGACACAGGTAGATGTGCTATCATCAGCTAGGGCTGTCATAGGTTCAAACGTCCACTGCATGATTAGCACAGCCAAAAGAATACACAGCAATATTGCCAAACTGATCTTTCATTTAATATGCTTGTTTCTTGTTTTTCCAGCAAATCAGTTAGACTTAATGTATTGCAGTACAAAAGCATACACAAACTAAAGTAAGCTAAAGTAACAACTATGATGACGACTAATATCCGAGAATTAACATTAATGTCTTATGTCCAACATGGGTTGAAGTATTAGTTTCTGGCTCTATCTGAAGGATTTCCCTCCTCTGGTAGTTTCTTTTGTTGCTCTGTGTTTTCTTTGTCACAGCTTTTCACATGTTTGAATAAACTTTTGGAGTTGCCACAGTAGCAAGTAGCCTTCCTGCACACATCACAGTTTTCAGTGTTTTTATTAACAGCTGTAAAATGCTCTTCTTTGTCTCTGGGGTCATGCTTTCACTCACTGCAGCCTACATGTGTTTACTCAGTAGTAGGAGGAATAATGTTGTGAGAGGAGCGGTGTTTGCAAAGACAAGTCTACTTTTTGATACAACCAGAGCAATTCCATACCAACACTATCATCAGTGTCAGTAGCTTTATCAATCTCCCCTCTTTTATTTCTACTTGACCATGCCTTTTTTCCCTAAAGTGCTTATACATTCAGGGTTGTCGGAGCAGACTGTAGCCTATCCCAGGTGTCAAAGAGAAGAAACCGGGATACATCTTGGACAGGCTGCCAAAGAAACAGACCGCCATTCACGCTGAGAGCTATTTCACAAGCTAACCTAACATGCATATACCCGGACTGTGGAAGAAATCTGAAGAATCCACAAAGGCACAGGGGTTCTCCCTGTGCCTTTGTGGATTCTTCCCAGACTCACAGACTCACAGAAAGGTCCCAGCTGACTTGTGCCGCCCCACTTCATTACTTTATTTACAAAGTTGTGCTTACTGTCAGGCAAAAAATTGGACAATTTGTGATCATGAACATTCTTTGTGCTTGTAGCTTCTAGTTTTATTTCTAGGACTCAGCGTTTAGTTTTTAGTTTGTGTCACTTTTGTGATCTGGTTTCCATTAGTGTTTAGAGTTTGTATTTATTTCTTTGTCTGGCCTCCCTGGTGTCATCCTGTATCTTGCTGTCAAGTCTTTGTCTCTATTAGGTTATTCCTACTTTAGTTTCTCCCTGATTTATTTTGTCAGTCCTTTGTACCTTTGTGTCTTGTCTTTAGTTTTACTTCCTGTCATTGTCTTGATTAGTTTCAGCTGTGTCTTCTTACCCTTCTGTTTCCTTTCCACTTTTCGTGATTACCTCCTGCGTTTGTTTAAAGCAGGGGTAGGCAACCTTTCTGTTGATGAGTGCCATCTAAAATTTCCTCAGAAGTCAGTGGGCCATATGATTGTATTAGCAATAAATTAAATAACGCTCTATATTAACAGTTACACACTACACACAGTTACACAGTTACACACTACTTTATAGAATTATATTTGTTCGCAGATGTTGGCAGCTATCAGCGAATAGTTATCAGCTATTTTGAAACAAAAAAATAAAGACACTTTTTATCCATAACAGCAAATGAACTGTACAACAGAAAATGCAAATGCTATTTATGGTCTCCTCACAACAATGATAAGAAAAATAAACTGGGCCAATATGGCATGTTTGATAATACACGTTAATGTGATCTCTGGTCTCCCACTCAGAGACACAGGTCTCCGAGTGTCCAGCATTCAGACGGCTACCTGAGGACACTCTTCATGTAAGAGAAAATCTGCTCACACAGATATGTAGAGCCAAATACTGTCAATAAGGCCTCTGCAATGTTTTGAAGACAGTTAAACTTGTCAGGTAGTGATGTCCAGCAGGTGAAAATGAAAGCTCCATGAACACGCACAGCTGTGGATTTCAGCTGCTTCGATGTTGCATTAACTGGCATTAACTCAGCCAGTTAACGTGAGACAAGTCTAGCTGCTCATTAAAGATTTCTGGTTTGATCAGAAAATAAAACATTGGTCCATACACTTGAAAGTCCTAAAAACACATTGTGAATTCTGATTTGAATCTACGGATGTATCCGTGTATTTCTTCCTTCCCTTATAACTTCCCTTCAACTCATTCATGTCACCATAAAGGTAAACCTGTTTCTCCATCACCTGTTCAGCTCTGATGATTCAGTAAGGACATCTCCTGGTTTCATCTTCATGTTTCCCTCTCACCACATATCCAAACCGATATCATGACCAACAGCTTTTACAGCTGTGGCTCCAGCAAACATCAGCTGATACTAGAAATTAATATTAAATAAATTCTAACAACAGCTGATCAAGCTTAAACGTGCTGCTGTTGTTTAACGTGACATTTCCTCTTTCTGGTGCAAAGTGGGTGATAAACAAACAAGAGAGAAAAGCCGATCAGCTGATCATTGATCAGTTTCATGATTGAAGTAGCAACAGGAGAGGGAGGGGGGAGAATGAGAGAAGAAGAAACAGCTGTGCAGCATAACGACAGAATAAATCCAGCTTTGTGTTTTGTTTTTGTTTCCATTGTAGCTGAAGTACGGGACAAACTGTGTTCCTTTTCAGCTCAATACGAAACACATAATATTTTCTCTGAATGCGGGACGATTTGTCTTTTTACGGGACGGTTGGCAACTCTACTAACTAACCTTATGAATAAAACAAAGTTCACTATCAGTAACATAGTAGCACCCACCCAGCTGTATAGAAACTCCGTCATGCTAGCTAGTACGCAGTACGAGTTATTGTAACTGACTGTAAAAAGACAGCATAACGAAAATAAACTCCACCTAAACTTGGTTTATATCTGACCCAGATAGACTGCAGGTCATAACTTCTTACCTGAAGTTCATTTCACCTGACACTTGGACCTGCAGCCGCCTCGGGTCTCTCCTCCTCCTGCCTCCCATTTCTCTCATCCACCTACTGGCCTCCACCAGTTTTCAATTCAATTCAATTCAATTCAATTCAATTTTATTTATATAGCGCCAAATCACAACAAAAGTCGCCTCAAGGCGCTTCATAGATACAGAGAAAAACCCAACAATCATATGACCCCCTATGAGCAAGCACTTTGGCGACAGTGGGAAGGAAAAACTCCCTTTTAACAGGAAGAAACCTCCGGCAGAACCAGGCTCAGGGAGGGGCGGCCATCTGCTGCGACCGGTTGGGGTGAGAGAAGGAAGACAGGATAAAGACATGCTGTGGAAGAGAGACAGAGGTTAATAACAAGTATGTCACTGAATCTGTGGAAGCTACGCCATAGCCACCACCAAACAACTGAGTTATTTTTACACACCAGCCAGCATCTGGCCAAACCACCACCTTTCATTATTTATACCGTTACAAAAAATAAAAATAAAAAATCATCGGCCCATAAAAACGGAAAATCACCATCGGCCCACTGAGCAAATGCCCGGTATGCCCGATGGCCAGTCCAGCTATGGTCGTGCCATCAGTTAACCCTTCGCGTACCGTGCCTAGGGTTGCCGACCCCTGGTTTAAAGCCTCAGGTTGCCTTTGTTCTTTATTTTGAGATAAATTACCTGAATTTCAGGAGCGTGACCAGTCCTCCAAACACGCCCCTTTTTGAATTTTGCAGTCAGCTGAGGCTGAAGAAGTCGCTTGGATAAGCGATGAAACGTTTCTCCCACTGAAAACCCTGTTTTCTGGGGACCCTGTTTGAATTCTTTCACTTCTCATTAGTACATGGGGATCTGCCAGGCCTGGGAGCTGCTGCCAGTCCCCTTCGAGGCCTTCCCCAAACTGGAGCTCAATTCATATTTAAGCCATTCACCTTTATCTACTAAAAAATGGACGTGGGCCCAGCTAGTGAATGAGCCATTCTGTGTTGTCAGCCTTTGTGTGTTTCCAACCTGTAGTATTTCTGTTTCTCCATTACTTGCATTGCTTACAAAGTTTTGTTTACTGTCAGGAAAAAAAAAGTGACAATTAGTGATCATGAACGTGAACAAACTGCCTGCATTTTTGTGACTATTCCACATTTTGACTTTGGACTGAAAAAAATAATATTGATTTGCTAAAACTGAACTCTTCAGATTTTAAGAAGTAGTCATGTTATGACACCCATCTCTGCATTTTGGAAACAGCATTCACTCCATTCTGCTTCTCTGTGAATTACAGACAAGCCTCCACCTCTGTGTTTAGCCTGCAAATGTCTGAGGCTGATGGGAAACTGTGTACATTAAAGCCCACTAAAAGCATAAACCTTCTAACTGTTGGATGCTCCAACAAAGAGGGTACTGTTAGCTGAGAGATCTCAGAGATGTCTAGGTTAAGAAATCCATGTTTCCAAATGGACATACAGTGGGGCAAAAAAGTATTTGGTCAGCCACCGATTATGCAAGTTCCCCCACTTAAAATGATGACAGAGGTCAGTAATTTGCACCAGAGGTACACTTCAACTGTGAGAGACAGAATGTGAAAAAAAAAATCCATGAATTCACATGGTAGGATTTGTAAAGAATTTATTCGTAAATCAGGGTGGAAAATAAGTATTTGGTCACCTCAAACAAGGAAAATCTCTGGCTCTCACAGACCTGTAACGTCTTCTGTAAGAAGCTTTTCTGTCCCCCACTCGTTACCTGTATGAATGGCACCTGTTTGAACTCATCATCTGTATAAAAGACACCTGTCCACAGCCTCAAACAGTCAGACTCCAAACTCCGCCATGGCCAAGACCAAAGAGCTTTCGAAGGACACCAGGAAAAGTATTGTAGACCTGCACCAGACTGGGAAGAGTGAATCTACAATAGGCAAGCAGCTTGGTGTGAAAGAATCAACTGTGGGAGCAATCATCAGAAAATGGAAGACATACAAGACCACTGATAATCTCCCTCGATCTGGGGCTCCACGCAAGATCTCATCCCGTGGGGTCAAAATGATCATGAGAACGGTGAGCAAAGATCCCAGAACCACACGGGGGGACCTGGTGAATGACCTGCAGAGAGCTGGGACCAAAGTAACAAAGGTCACCATCAGTAACACACTACAACGGCAGGGAATCAAATCCCGCAGTGCCAGACGTGTTCCGCTGCTGAAGCCAGTGCATGTCCAGGCCCGTCTGAAGTTTGCCAGAGAGCACATGGATGATACAGCAGAGGATTGGGAGAATGTCATGTGGTCAGATGAAACCAAAGTAGAACTTTTTGGTATAAACTCAACTCGTCGTGTTTGGAGGAAGAAGAATACTGAGTTGCATCCCAAGAACACCATACCTACTGTGAAGCATGGGGGTGGAAACATCATGCTATGGGGCTGTTTTTCTGCCAAGGGGACAGGACGACTGATCCGTGTTAAGGACAGAATGAATGGGGCCATGTATCGTGAGATTTTGAGCCAAAACCTCCTTCCATCAGTGAGAACTTTGAAGATGAAACGAGGCTGGGTCTTCCAACATGACAATGATCCAAAACACACCGCCCGGGCAACAAAGGAGTGGCTCCGTAAGAGGCATTTGAAAGTCCTGGAGTGGCCTAGCCAGTCTCCAGACCTCAACCCCATAGAAAATCTGTGGCGGGAGTTGAAAGTCCGTGTTGCTCGGCGACAGCCCCAAAACATCACTGCTCTCGAGAAGATCTGCATGGAGGAATGGGCCAAAATAGCAGCTACTGTGTGTGCAAACCTGGTAAAGACCTATAGTAAACGTTTGACCTCTGTTATTGCCAACAAAGGTTATGTTACAAAGTATTGAGTTGTATTTTTGTTATTGACCAAATACTTATTTTCCACCCTGATTTACGAATAAATTCTTTACAAATCCTACCATGTGAATTCATGGATTTTTTTTTTTTTCACATTCTGTCTCTCACAGTTGAAGTGTACCTCTGGTGCAAATTACTGACCTCTGTCATCATTTTAGGTGGGGGAACTTGCACAATCGGTGGCTGACTAAATACTTTTTTGCCCCACTGTATGTTGAAATGTGTTTGTACTGTAAGTAGAAATGAAAATAGAGACGTTTGGCAGACAGTGATGATGGAAAATGTGACAAAGTAGTTTAGTCAAGTGGGGTGACTGTTTTACATGTCACAGTATGTGTAAAAATGTGTGAAGCAATGACTGACTAACCCCAGAACACACACACACACACACACACACACACACACACACACACACACACACACACACACACACACACATATTTAGTAATATCTGGTTTTTAACTTCATCAGAAAAACACTCATAAAGCATATTTGCCAAATCTGAGTTTGTACCTCTGTGTCCTCCTCTTAGACATCTCAAACAAATGACTTGGTAATGATATAAAAGCAGACCTCATTCTTTTTTCCTCCTCTTCTTCTAGGAACTGACTGAAGGATGTAAACACACAGGCTCTTCAACCCACTCACTTTGGTTTATGAGGGCTGGGCCACAGCTGCTTTTGTGTTTTTTGTTCTAAATTCACTACCTTTCTGTTTGTGTGCTGCTGCAGCAGCCATGTGCTAACTATTGTAACACGTTTAATGGCTGCTTTGATTTATCAAGGAAATTGCTGCTGCAATGCGTAGGAGCAGTGAAGTTCAACATCAAACTGCTGCGCCAGAAGAAAAAAAATAATGACTGCAGCTGAATCTAAGAGAAATAAATGGAAAAGCAAAACAATATGTGTCCCTGTTATGAAATGTGAAATGTGCTGCTTGTATAGTGATACGTCAACAGAGCTCACTATTTTACCTTATCTTTATCTTTTTGCTTTTCAGCTTTGCTTCTGAAAGCACAGACTTGGAAGACAAAAAAATTAAAATTAATCTACAAATACAAACTGAAATATACAAGTTTACAAAACAGTTACAGGTTTTTTGAGTCATTTCACACGCTGTGATTCTTACCGGTCTGTAGTTAATATATCCGGTCTTTAAGTCTGACATCATTAGCCATGTCTGGGCCAAAACTCTGCTGCAGGTCCCTAAGTCAAATGATCACTGCAGCATCACTGAGAGTTGAAAACTGTCTAAATCCTTTCATCTGTAATAAAGTGATCAGCATTGCTGCTCTGCCAGGTGTAACAATGAAGTTTAATATCCAGACATCCATGAAAACAGAATTTATGAAACTTAACGGAGTTAGAAGTTAGCAGGGAGTTAGCTCGCTAGTTTCCATCTAAATATAATATACCATATACTGACTGAGAGATTTATAAAACAAATTAAGACATACAGCTCTGCTATCACTTCCGACATAAATGAAGACAGGAAAGCAAATAGCAGTGATGTTTGTAGGGTTACTGAAGTTTGGCTAGCTGGTATATAATGATGTGCTACGTGATTGCTAGCGACACAGCTATGTTAGCATAGCATAATCATTGAAGCTGGAGGACAAACGGTAATTTATAAAAGTTAACGTGACCCTTTGCTTGCCCATGAGAGATATACTATATTTTCATTTTAAGACTGCAGGTCTTAATGCTCAATTCCGATTTTTTGATCAAATCAGATTTTTTTTGTCTGCTTGTTCACACTACAAATAAAATGCGACGGCAAACGCGCTCTAGTATGAACCCTCAAAGTGGCCCCCATGCGCAAAAGAAGACGTCACACACCACGTGCTCTGTTTAGACCCAGATCAAACAGTATTGTTTGACTGATGGCCCTTGATATAAAAACTTGTTTCGGACTTTATGTTTCCCAATTTTACTTTAAGTTATAAAGTCATTTTGTTATTGACATATGGCCTAATAATTATCCTTATTGCTGTTTTAGGATAGTTGCAGATTTCTGTCAGAATCTGCAGATTATACAGTACAAATACAATGTTCACGTTTCTCCAACGTTGTCTTCCCAACAGTTTCACTAACATCTACACTGGATGGCCAGGAAGCATTCGTGATGTCTTCTCGGGCGCTTCTCCGGCGCTGATAATTGGCGTCTGTCTTGTGTCAGTGATGTAAAAGACGGATTTAATGCGACATGACCATTCAAACAGCAGTCGCTTTCTAAAACATCAGATATGTATCGGATTCAGTACAACATATGAAAGTGACCCAGATCGGATTTGAAAATATCGGATTTGTGCTGTCCACACTGTCATACCATGATTGGATATGGGTCGCATAGGGTAAAAAAAGTCGGATTTGATGCGCTTTTCCCTGCAGTGTGAACGTAGCCCAAGGCCGAGTTGTTTCTATATATTTTGACTCCAGTATAATTTCACCCAAAGCCAAAACTTCTATAAAAGTCTAACCCTCTGTTAGTATGAGGCAAATTAGTCAGCTAAAACAAATTTATGCACAAAACAAAACAATCTTCACAAAATGATATTTTTTAATTAATCTATCAAAGAATTTCTTCTTACACTTTTTGTACCTGTTGTATCAAATAAGATTTTGTTATATCTCATTGTTAATTGCTTGTTTGGTGGCCAGTGGCCATAATACAAACAGAAGCTTCTATCTAAGCATCCCTCACTTCTGTTGCTGTATGTATCCTGCCAGCATTGAGGTGGTGCAGGAGCTTCCACATCCACACCAGCAGACAGGGGGACAGTTATTTTAGTAATCTGTATTTATTTATTCTATTCTTTTCTCACATAGTCACATCTATGTTACTGTTCGTGGGATAAATTGTCTTGTCATTTACACTTTTGTGGTGCAAGTTTAGTTATTTTACTCTGTATTTAGGAGGTGAAAACTTTATTTAAACTTCCCTTCCCAACCTACTAATGGAAATGCAGAAATAAGAAAAAAGTTAATTTCGTGGACATCTACATAGAATCTTTTGTAGAAAGCAGTTTGAGTCATATGTTTTAGGGTGTGGTTACCTGCTCCACAATACTATCACTCACTGACCATAAAAACTCAAAACCTCATCGTAGAAACCTGCTGTTCCCACAGTGCAGAATGAGAGTCTGATCTCACTGTATCAGTTGTGTTTCCTTTACCATTATAATCCCCAGCATTACTTTCGCCACAGTGTAAATACACATTTACTACCTCACTGTGGTCAGCTTTTAGTGCAGATATTTCATATAAACCCAGTTTATTAGAAATTAATGAATTAGTGGGGTCAGGGGCTGGTAGGAAATAAATATTAAAAAGGGTTCAGGGTCACTTTGGAATGGAAAGTAAAGCTGTCTGAGAACCAAATGTTTATGGGAAGTGAGTGCATGAGGAAAGAGTCTATACATAGCTTTTAAATGAGGGAAAGTGCATATTTTTTTTGAAATATAAAGTATTTTCTGGTTTAGTCATTTGTGAATGTGTATCCTTTTGGTACAAAATGTCAAAACACCAAATGATACGTTTTCTAGAGGAAAACATATTGATATAAGCCCCCTAGCCCATTAAATAAAGTCACTATATCATCATTACTGCCTCAGAGAATCTTCCTTGGTTGGGGTTGGGGTGGGGGGATTGTGGTACTTCTATTGTGCTTTTCTACGGCAACAAAACATGCTTTTAGCCAGCATCTGATTTCATGCGCTTACATTTGTTTGTTTTTTTTACTTATCACAAGCACACGTCAGTGGACTGGGGGAAACTTGGGGTTCAGTATCTTGCTCACTTTGACATGCAAACTGCAGGAGTCCATGATCGATCCACTCACTCGTTGTTTTTTTTTTTTTTTTTTTTTTTTGTATAAATGATTTGCGCGCACTCCTGAATGACACCTACCACAAATTGACTGAAGTAAGACCGAAGTTTAAAAGATCATCGGCAGCCAAGTCATAGGATGCACATAGGCCCATGTGGTCCCATTCAACGGATTTGCTACTTTAACTCAAATTGCTGATAAATGTAATGACGGTTCTGATAAAAAGATGTCAGAATACACACTGCATTGCAGTTTGTTACATGCAACCATAATAAGTATCATTTGGGAACTCCAACAATGCGAACATCCCTGTCTTTGAGAAACAAACTAACAAGTCTGATCATTGTAGGCCCTACTTTGCAACTTATAGGACTTGAAATGACATGTTGCAAACATTCTGGTGCCAAATACCACAGCACACCCTCAGGGGTCTAGTAGAAGTTATGCCTCAATGGGTCAAAGCTGTTTTGGCAGCAAAACCAACACAATGGTGGTCTTATGTAATGCCTGATCATTGTATAATACAGTATAGCTACACAAACAGCTCCGTGTGGTGAAGAGCCAGACACACTTGAGGCTGGTGGCTAGAGCAGAAATACAGAAGACAAAAAACTGTCAATACAGCGTCTTTAAGTCTTCATCCATATGACCACAATTCCATCATATCCTCAGTGTGCACAGAACCTACCGTACAGTCAACTCCCTGCACACAGGTCTGTTGTCTTTTTCCATACCACCCCAACCTGGCGAAGCCACAAACAAGGGGTTTTCCCAACAGTAGGCACCAAAGTTTATATTATAGGTTTAGAGAACAATAGATAGGAACTCATGGCTTACCTAGTGTGTGCCACAATGATACTGTATCACACACACCACAGTGAGAATGTATAAGACTTTGGTTGGCTTGTTGTTATAAGGGACTAAACTGTACCAGGTCACTGCAGAGATGCACACTCAACAGCACGACCTCTAAAGTACTGACACTGCTTGTGTAGTTGTGTGAGATCAAATTAGCCGAGGGAAAAAAAAAACAGATCTTTTGGGCTCTGTGAACTGATTCATAAAACGCTATACCAAAATAGAACTATAAAAAATGTTATCAAAAGTATAAAACAAACTGTACACTGATAACCCACATTTACTAAAATCTATATTATCAAAATCAAATCCATTTATCCCCCAAACCACTGCTGCAAAACCATTATGCAATCAAAATGTTAAAGTGCAAAGGTAAAAGCGCAGGAAGATAACTGCAATGGCTCCTGCTAAAACACAGAGTTACAATTTAGCACACAGCACTATTGAGGAATAGGGACCTGGTGTGGAACACAGGTGAAAATAATTAGTGTGGATTAAATAATGTTTGTGTTTGTTTATATAATGGTAAATAAATTTGTATCATATGAAAATCCTGCATGGAAAGCACAACCGTCAATATAAATTGAGATCATGGGAACTAAAACTTAAAAACAAAACAAAACAAAACAAAAAACAGTTGCAGTTGTGTTTCGAGATTTTCATCCTCCATTTTTACTTTACTTCATATCTTTTGCTTTCTCTTCATCTCTTCTCATCTCCAGTGAACAAGTGTCAGGTCTGATCAGAGTTTGACTATAACATGACTACTGCTGTGTGTCTTCTCAAAAATACCCCATGCTGCCTTTCTCCAGCCCCACCCTTGGACAAATATAGCACTACACAGGCACTTGTGGGTAACAAGACTGCTTTTAGACCAAAATATACAGTACAAACATATAAGCCTAAATAGTCCCAGAGATGCAATCAAAACAGGTAATTTCATCGAGCATCTTCAGGTCCTGAAAGTGAATACAGAAGAAGCAATTTACAGCAGCAGTATTAACAGTTACATACCCAAATACACATTTGGGTTTGGTTAAGGACCACCGTCACATATAAAGTGACATATTTCTTTGTTTTAATAACACCACAACATTTTTTTTCCCTGTTCTTGTGCAGAAGAACAATGTCAGAGCTTAACTTTATTGATGGTTTTACCATGTTGCTTGTTAAATGTTATTGGTGAGCAGAATACCCCAAAACACAGAACACCACCCTGTAAGACAGCGGCCAACGTGACCAAAAAACACTGGCTTGGTTCGTAGTGCTGCATGAGCTGAATGCCATTCAGACGAACTTTTCTTGGCGGTAAAACCAGTCAGTGTGCTTTCTGGCACCAGTGCTGTCCACCACAGAAGTCTCTGCTCAATAGCAAGAGTCCTTCTTAACCAAACCCATGTTTTCCACCCAGCACCTCACCCCGACCTCTGTACACACCCTGCTGGGAGTCCTTGAACCCTGCCAGTGTGTATTCAAACATTGCTGTAATCATCATCTTGGACTAATAATATGCAGGTGGTAAGTGGCATGATCTAGCTCAAGTACACACATATGGAAATCAATCAATTCGCTTACCTACGTAAGTAAGGTGATTAACGGGAATGTAGATTCTAAATGTTGATCAAAATAATGGAGCTTGTGTTGTTTCTGGCAACTGTGAGCCCAAATGTTTTATTTCAGATCAACTAAATGTATCCACCTATCCATAGAAGAGCAAACGTGTTGGTCATAAGCAGATGTGCTAAATTACCATCACAAATAATAAAGTAAAATTTCTAGGATGGTCATTTTTAAGGTGTAATTGTCGTAAAACAAAGTACATAAGAACTGCAGACTTTTTGAAGAAACAGAAAAAAATATGAGGATTATCAGATTAGATGGCAATCCAGCGACTCTTTGATAATAATAAGGGATAATGATGGGTGTCAGTTTCAGTCTAGCTGCTGCCGCCATCCAGTCAAAATACAGAGCAAAAATATAACAGAGGGGCAGCAAACCATTTACTGCTTGAAAACACAATTATTACTGTGGTCCACAACACATCACAGGTTTCCTAATGTGACTTTGAAAAGAAAAACAGAAACTAGACTCTGAAGTGGGTGGCAGATGGATGTTCTTCCAAGTCTAAGCCAGTCAAGTGATGCAGAACTCAACTACTGATCCACCCAGCCGTCTGGTGGTCCATTCCTTCAGATTGTATATCTCACACGTAGCTTGTAATAAAATTGTTGTTACAGCCTCTGAGTTTGTTACAAATCCTAGAGGCTCCTTAATTACTCCCAATGTGACTCGATGAGTCACTGGCTGATTGTAGATGAGCCAGCATTGGCAGTTCCTACTAAACTTGTCCATTTGTGTTTTAAGTCCAAGTCACCACATCAAAATACTTTGATCAATCTGGACTTAGAAAAACATAATTCTGGTCTTTGGCAGAGCTTACAAATCTTGGGTGGTGGATGGTTGAGGCATTTCTCATCCTTAAATCACTTCAACCTGCCCCTCAGTCTTTAGCAACAGGCTCTGAGAAATAGATGAATCAAAGGAAGTAAAGCACCCCCAAAATCTCTTGAACTATGGTTTGTACTCCTTTTGAAATCATCTTATTAAGATAATGACCATTTGGTCACCAAGTTACCAAATTGTGTTCATTTTATCATAATTATTGCTCTTTATGTTTTAATAAACTCTTTCTCAAAGCAGTGTCACTTGTCAGCTTTCTTAGAAACACATGCATGCACTTGTTTTGGCTTAACGAAAATCAAGTGCCCTTCAAAGTGAATGGAGACCGAGGTGTAACTTTCATTTTAATTAGTCAACAGAAGCAGGAACAGGGGCTTAAGTGATCTAAGTTCAGATTTAATCCTGGGTTTTTAGTCTTACATATATAGATAAGCTATCAGTCGATTGTTACGCCCCAGTCTAGGGGTACAGGAACGCAACACAAGTTTGAAAGAATTGCCCCGCCCTGGTCCCCAAAACCATACACAAAGGGAAACCAATTTCTTAGTGAATCGTGATTTATTTTTCTGCACTGCAAAAATGAAGCTCCGGGGTGAACAAAGGCCAAAATAACAAACAAAACAAGCTAAGTCAGGAGGAGGTGTTATCTACAACCCTATGTGAAATCAAATATCAAACAAAAGACAAGCGCTACACCTAACTCCCTAACTGAAATAAACAGGAGAAAACAGTGCAAGGAAAAACAATAAGGCAGCTCACCCCTTCTGTTGCAGTGCTAATTACAAGGTGCTATTTACAATGAAAACTAATGTACACACTATATACAAAACTCCAAAAAGTCGCACAAAGTCACAGGCACAAAAGTCTCAGGTTTTGGAGGCCAGGGTCAGGTCTGCTGCTGCTGTCAGTGGCTGCCCCGGGACAACTGCTGGTGAGGGATTTGAATGATGATCACATGGCCAGGGGACCAATCAGCAGCCGTCAGCTCATCCACTCCGGGACCTGCAAAGACTTAAAGGAACAGACAACAACAGCCACCAAAACAGATTATGGACAGGGCCATAACACCCCCCTTCCCAAGACCAAACATCTCCCCTAAAGATGTTTGGCGCTTAGGGGTTCCGAAAACCACGTGACAGCGCATCTGCCAGTACATTCTCTGTCCCTTTTTTGTGATGGATCTCCAGATTGAAATCTTGTACTAAGAGGGACCATCTCATGAGCCTTTGGTTAGAATTTTGCATTCGGGTCAAAAACACGAGGGGGTTGTGGTCTGTGTAAACAATGACAGGTGCTGAACTGGAACCGACATAGACCTCGAAATGCTGTAGAGCAAGCAATAGAGAGAGGGCTTCTTTTTCAATGGTGCTGTATTTCTGTTGGTGGGAGTTGAATTTTTTCGAAAAGTAACCAATTGGATGATCAACACCCTGCCTATCCTCCTGCAACAGTACCGCACCTGCACCGTTGGCGCTGGCATCCACCTCAAGTTTAAACGGATGTGTGAAAACAGGAGCGGCAAGTACTGGTGTGCTGCAGAGGAGAGCTTTGGCAGACTCAAAAGCATTCTGGCATGTGGGGGACCATACAAATGGTTTTGACACACTTGTGAGACTGGTGAGAGGTGCAACTACATCTGCAAAATTCTTACAGAAGCCACGATAATAGCCGGCCATACCAAGGAACCGGCGAAGCTCACGTCTAGTGCGAGGCACAGGGAAATCTAGGATAGCCTGGACTTTAGCCAGCAGGGGGCGCACCTGTCCCTGACCCACCTGCTTCCCTAGATAAGTCACAGTGGCCTTACCAAAGTCACATTTGGCAAGATTTAGGGTAAGGGATGCCTCTTGTAATCTTTCAAAAATCTCCGTGAGTGTTCCAAGGTGATCTGACCAAGTCTCTGAATAGGCTACAATGTCGTCTAAGTACACTTCACAGTTTGTGACACCACCTAAGACAATGTGCATAAGGCGTTGGAATGTGGCAGGGGCATTTCGAAGGCCAAAAGGCATGACGGTGTATTGGAGGAAGTGGTCCGGAGTGACAAAAGCAGAAATTTCAGATGCACGCGGAGTGAGGGGAACTTGCCAATAACCCTTTAATAAGTCCAGTTTGGTGACAAACTTTGCGGAGCCAACCCTATCCACACAATCATCCATGCGGGGAAGAGGGTAGGAGTCGGGTTTGGTCACACTGTTCACTTTTCGAAAATCACTACAAAAACGTGGAGTTTTGTCTTCCTTCGGCACAAGAAGGCATGGGGAACTCCAGGCACTCGAACTAGGGACAGCAAGACCATTTTCCAGCAAGTAGGAAACTTCTTGCTGAAAAAGTGCGCGTTTGGTAGGGTTCACACGATAAGCGTGTTGTTTGATCGGAGGGTGGTCACCTACATCTATGTCATGTTCGAGGACAGTAGTGCGAGACGGAGTGTCAGCAAACAGAGATGGGTAAGTATTGATCAGAGAACACACATCGGTCTGGGCAGCCTCATCTAAATGTTTTAGGTGGGAATTCAACTTATCCAATACTTCAGAGTTTCTGAGTCGGGAGCAACCCTCAGCACAAACGAAAGCTAAGCCATCACTTTCTGGGCTATACTGAGATGGGGATGCTGGCACAACTACCGACACGGCAGACAGCGCAGCGGGGGATGAGGAGGAGTTTACACCTGCATCACGAACAAAATAAGGCTTCATCAGATTAACATGACACACACGACGCTTTCTCCTACGGTCTGGGGTACCTATAACATAATCTGTGTCACTCAGTTTCTCTTGGACAGTATAGGGCCCACAGAACTTTGCCTGGAGAGAGGATCCAGGAACGGGTAGGAGAGTCAACACTTTGTCACCCACTTCAAATTTTCTCTGCACGGACTTTTTGTCGAATCTCCTTTTCATTTTTTCCTGAGACGCGGAAAAAGCCTCGCGTGCCATTACGCATGCTTTATGCAGACGCTCCCTAAAACAACTTACGTAATCTAATATGTTCTGCTCGGGGGTAGCTGTGTCGGACAGATATCTCTCTTTAAGCAGCCGCAGGGGACCACGCACTGTGTGTCCAAACACCAGCTCTGCGGGACTGAAACCCGTGGACTCCTGCACACTCTCTCTCACCGCTAGCAGGAGAAGTGGCAGACCTTCGTCCCACTCTCTTCCTGACTCGAGGCAGAACTTCCTCATCATGGCTTTTAAAGTCTGGTGGAAACGCTCAAGAGCACCCTGTGATTCGGGGTGATATGCACTGGATTTTTGATGCTTGATGGATAGCGATTTTAAGACCTGAGCGAATATCTTGGACATGAAGTTAGACCCTTGGTCTGTTTGAACTGATTTAGGCAAACCGAAAATGGAGAAAAAGTTTACTAATGCTCTGACAATGGCTTTGACTTTGATAGTGCGTAACGGAATAGCCTCGGGGAAGCGTGTGGCGGCGCACATTAAAGTCAAGAGGTACTGATGTCCTGACTTGGTTTTTGGAAGCGGACCTACACAATCGATGATTATGTGCTCAAATGGTTCGCCTAAGGCTGGGATTGGATGCAATGGAGCAGGAGGAATAACCTGGTTAGGTTTTCCGCTGACCTGGCAAACGTGGCAAGAGCGGCAATATTTGGTCACATCAGTCTTCAAACCTGGCCAGAAAAAGTGACGCAGAATACGAAGGTAGGTCTTCCTAATTCCTAAATGTCCAGAGAAACTGTCATGTGCTAGGCTGAGTACTTGGTGTCGGAAATTTTGCGGTACAACTGCTTGTTGAAATACGTTCCAGCCAAGATCACTAGAGGAGGGAGGATGCCATTTGCGCATTAACACATCATTTTCAATGCTGTAGACACGGGGATTCTGATCGCTTGAATTTGCGGCAAGTAAACATTTGGCCAAAGTCGGGTCATTCTGTTGCGCATGAATAAAATCTGTTTTGTTTACCTCAAAAAACAGGTCAGGTGTAGCGGGTAGCAGTTTATCAGACACACATTTTTCAGCTTTTTCCACAGGCAGTTCAGCTTTCTCAGGAACAGCTTCAGAACATAGAAAAGAGTCAGACAAGTCAACATCACCATATTTACGCTTGTGGGCGCGTGTGACAACACAGGCAGGAAAAACAGAGGGCAGACTGTCAGCAGCAGGCTCAGAAACAAAATCAAAATCATTGACGGGGTTTTCAATTACTTCAGGGATCGGGAAAACTTTCCCATTGGCTAGATCATTCCCCAGAATCATAGTAACCCCCTGCACGGGCAAGCGAGCGCGCACCCCAACTGTTACCGGGCCCGAAACGAGAGGCGACTGTAGGAAGACTCTGTGCAGCGGAGCTCGTAACACACTCATTTTCACTCCCCACACGAGAGCATCAGCACCACAAAACGAGTTACTTGAGAAAGGCAACGCGCTTTCCAAAATGAGAGACTGGGCAGCCCCAGTGTCGCGCAAAATTACAATCGGCACGCGATCCTCCTCTATTCCAGTCAGTGAGGCGAACCCTTGTGAAATGAATGGTCGGTAACTGCTGTCAAGACTGTCATTTCCTGGTTCATCACTGACGGGATTAGGAGTAGCAACCGATTGAACAAAACCAATGCTTTTTGGCTTTTTCCATGTGTGAGTTTGCTCTTTGCGACGGAGCGACGGGCAATTGGCAATGAGATGGCCAGTATCATGGCAATAAAAGCATTCTCGGACAGTCATGGGGACCTGATCAGGGCGCGTTTGACGCTTAGGAGAAACCCTCAAACTCCTCGCAGGTTTCGACAACGGGGCACATTCACGGCGCACAGCTGAAAACGCAACGCGATGGGTCAACACAAACTCATCTGCGAGAACAGCAGCTTTAGACAACGAATCCACCTTTTGCTCATTGATATATACAACAACATTCTCTGGAAGACACGTTTTGAATTCCTCCAGCAGGACCAATTCTCTTAGCTGAGCAAAGTCCTTCACTTTACTTGCAGCTAACCACTTATCAAACAAGAGAGTCTTCTCCCTGGCAAACTCTACATGTGTTTGGTTGGCAGATTTTTCACACGACCGAAACCTCTGGCGATATGCCTCTGGAACTAGCTCATAAGCCCTTAAAATAGTGGATTTCACAATTTCATAATCCAGGCTGTCATCAATAGACAAGCTCGCACACACTTCCTGTGCTTTCCCCACCAATTTACACTGCAGCAACAAACTCCACACATCCTTGGGCCATTTCAAAGTGGTTGCGATGCGTTCAAAGGCATTAAAGTAAGAGTCAACCTCACTTTCTCTGAAAGGTGGCACTAAAGCAATTTGCCTGCTTGCATCAAATTGGTCAGAGGAGAACGAATCAGAAGATTTATTCACAATTTTACTCACTGGGGTAGAGGTAACATTGCGCTGTCGGGAAGGATCCAGCTCCATAGCCCTTATGCGGAGATGCATAAGCTCAACTTCTTTGGACTTAGTCGCAAGCTCCACCTCTTTCAGGCGAAGGGCGAGCCCAAGATCCTCCGTAACCAATCCTGTTGATTGTCCGGCTGGGCTAACGATTGGGATCTGAATGGCAGCAGGAGCCTCCGCCCCTGGCGACACCCGTCCACTGGGAGCTTTTGGGATGGTTGCAGCAGCTTCTGCTCCCGCATCCACCACCAAACCTCCAGTCGCCTCAACCGGCCGAGGTTTCGACTCCGCAAAAACCCCCTTATCCACCAGCTGAGCTGTCAGGCACTGCTTAATTTCTGCCTTTTTAGCATGTAAAGGCACACTAACATTAAACAAATCTGCCACCAACAACAAATCCGCCTTTGTGCATCGATCCAACTTATCCACGGTGGGTTGCAGTGCAAAATCATCCACATCAAAAGTCATTGTGACTAGATCACCCCCAACACTACAAGAAAACTGCCAACCAAAAACCGCAGACAACCCACAAAATACAATGAGCAAAAAGAAAGGCAAAAGAAAAAAAAAAAGGACGAGCCCCCACTTTATGTTACGCCCCAGTCTAGGGGTACAGGAACGCAACACAAGTTTGAAAGAATTGCCCCGCCCTGGTCCCCAAAACCATACACAAAGGGAAACCAATTTCTTAGTGAATCGTGATTTATTTTTCTGCACTGCAAAAATGAAGCTCCGGGGTGAACAAAGGCCAAAATAACAAACAAAACAAGCTAAGTCAGGAGGAGGTGTTATCTACAACCCTATGTGAAATCAAATATCAAACAAAAGACAAGCGCTACACCCAACTCCCTAACTGAAATAAACAGGAGAAAACAGTGCAAGGAAAAACAATAAGGCAGCTCACCCCTTCTGTTGCAGTGCTAATTACAAGGTGCTATTTACAATGAAAACTAATGTACACACTATATACAAAACTCCAAAAAGTCGCACAAAGTCACAGGCACAAAAGTCTCAGGTTTTGGAGGCCAGGGTCAGGTCTGCTGCTGCTGTCAGTGGCTGCCCCGGGACAACTGCTGGTGAGGGATTTGAATGATGATCACATGGCCAGGGGACCAATCAGCAGCCGTCAGCTCATCCACTCCGGGACCTGCAAAGACTTAAAGGAACAGACAACAACAGCCACCAAAACAGATTATGGACAGGGCCATAACATCGATATAAAATCACTCAATTAACTCTCTGCATATTAGCATTACCAAGATCTCCTGGAGCCACAGGTACAGGCAGTGAGAATATCTAAACTCTGTGTTTTCCTGGTTCCACCTTGCTGCAAGCAGTAAGGCCAAATTTGTCTTTCAAGCCACAGAGCACCTTTACTCTAGAAACACCTGTATTTAACAGAGTATAAAAATTATAATTACAGTGGGGCAAAAAAGTATTTAGTCAGCCACCGATTGTGCAAGTTCCCCCACCTAAAATGATGACAGAGGTCAGTAATTTGCACCAGAGGTACACTTCAACTGTGAGAGACAGAATGTGAAAAAAAAAATCCATGAATCCACATGGTAGGATTTGTAAAGAATTTATTCGTAAATCAGGGTGGAAAATAAGTATTTGGTCAATAACAAAAATACAACTCAATACTTTGTAACATAACCTTTGTTGGCAATAACAGAGGTCAAACGTTTACTATAGGTCTTTACCAGGTTTGCACACACAGTAGCTGGTATTTTGGCCCATTCCTCCATGCAGATCTTCTCGAGAGCAGTGATGTTTTGGGGCTGTTGCCGAGCAACACGGACTTTCAACTCCCGCCACAGATTTTCTATGGGGTTGAGGTCTGGAGACTGGCTAGGCCACTCCAGGACTTTCAAATGCTTCTTACGGAGCCACTCCTTTGCTGCCCAGGCGGTGTGTTTTGGATCATTGTCATGTTGGAAGACCCAGCCTCGTTTCATCTTCAAAGTTCTCACTGATGGAAGGAGGTTTTGGCTCAAAATCTCACGATGCATGGCCCCATTCATTCTGTCCTTAACACGGATCAGTCGTCCTGTCCCCTTGGCAGAAAAACAGCCCCATAGCATGATGTTTCCACCCCCATGCTTCACAGTAGGTATGGTGTTCTTGGGATGCAACTCAGTATTCTTCTTCCTCCAAACACGACGAGTTGAGTTTATACCAAAAAGTTCTACTTTGGTTTCATCTGACCACATGACATTCTCCCAATCCTCTGCTGTATCATCCATGTGCTCTCTGGCAAACTTCAGACGGGCCTGGACATGCACTGGCTTCAGCAGCGGAACACGTCTGGCACTGCGGGATTTGATTCCCTGCCGTTGTAGTGTGTTACTGATGGTGACCTTTGTTACTTTGGTCCCAGCTCTCTGCAGGTCATTCACCAGGTCCCCCTGTGTGGTTCTGGGATCTTTGCTCACCGTTCTCATGATCATTTTGACCCCACGGGATGAGATCTTGCGTGGAGCCCCAGATCGAGGGAGATTATCAGTGGTCTTGTATGTCTTCCATTTTCTGATGATTGCTCCCACAGTTGATTTTTTCACACCAAGCTGCTTGCCTATTGTAGATTCACTCTTCCCAGTCTGGTGCAGGTCTACAATACTTTTCCTGGTGTCCTTCGAAAGCTCTTTGGTCTTGGCCATGGCGGAGTTTGGAGTCTGACTGTTTGAGGCTGTGGACAGGTGTCTTTTATACAGATGATGAGTTCAAACAGGTGCCATTCATACAGGTAACGAGTGGGGGACAGAAAAGCTTCTTACAGAAGACGTTACAGGTCTGTGAGAGCCAGAGATTTTCCTTGTTTGAGGTGACCAAATACTTATTTTCCACCCTGATTTACGAATAAATTCTTTACAAATCCTACCATGTGAATTCATGGATTTTTTTTTTTCACATTCTGTCTCTCACAGTTGAAGTGTACCTCTGGTGCAAATTACTGACCTCTGTCATCATTTTAAGTGGGGGAACTTGCACAATCGGTGGCTGACTAAATACTTTTTTGCCCCACTGTATAGTTACATTATTCCATGTTGTAATCCCAAATACATACAATCATTTCCTGGCTTATTTTATCAGAGCCTGAGAACAAACACAATGCTAATTCATGTTTTGATAACATAAACCATGACTTTCATTATTGCTATTTAGGTTTATCTATTTACGGTTCTATTTAATTTGATATATATTTTGTTGGATAGTATTTTTTTTTTATGTTTTTATATTTGAGATGTCTGTGTGTGTGTGTGTGTGTGTGTGTGTGTGTGTGTGTGTGTGTGTGTGTGTGTGATTGATACAAAAAAGAAAAGAATTCCCAGACGCCCCTCTGGGTGGTCTATCCTTCAAGCTCGGGGCCTCTACCAGAGGCCTGGAAATTTGAGGGTCCTGCGCAGTATCTTAGTTGTTCCTAGAACTGCACCTTTCTGGACAGAGATCTCCGATGTTGTTCCCAGGATCTGCTGGAGCCACTCACCGAGTTTGGGAGTCATGTCACCTAGTGCTCCGATTACCACGGGGACCACCGTTACCTTCACCCTCCACATCCTCTCGAGCTCTTCCCTGAGCCCTCGGTATTTCTCGAGCTTCTCGTGTTTCTTCTTCCTGATGTTGCTGTCATTCGGTATCGCTACGTCCATCACTTTGGCCGTCTTCTTCTGCTTGTCTACTACTATATCAGGTTGGTTAGCCATCACCATTTTGTCCGTCTGTATCTGTATCTTGGGCAGCACGGTGGCACGGTGGTTAGCACTGTTGCCGCACAGCAAGAAGGTCCTGAGTTCAATTCCAACATCAGGCCGGGGTCTTTCTGTGTGGAGTTTGCATGTTCTCCCCGTGTTTGCGTGGGTTCCCTCCGGGTACTCCGGCTTCCTCCCACCGTCCAAAGACATGCAGCTTGTGGGGATAGGTTAATTGGATAATACAAATTGTCACTAGGTGTGAATGTGAGTGTGAATGGTTGTCTGTCCCTGTGTGTTGGCCCTGCGACAGACTGGTGACCTGTCCAGGGTGTACCCCGCCTTTCGCCCTATGACAGCTGGGATAGGCTCCAGCGCCCCCCGCGACCCTGAAAAGGATAAGCGGAAGCGAATGGATGGATGGATGGATGGATGGATGTATCTGGAACTCCCACAGGATCTTAGCTCGATCATTCTCCACCACGCTTGGAGGCGTCTCCCATTTTGAAACTTCCAGGCCATACCCGGCACAGATGTTTCTGTAGACTATGCTGTTATGTGCTGGATTATCTCAGAGGCATCTTTACACAGTGTGCACCTGAGGTCTTGCCTGGTGTGATAGACCCCAGCCTCTATGGATCTTGTGCCCCGCACTTGTTCTTGTGCTGATTAGTGGCATTCTATTCATGCAACCCCTTCTGCTGGGATTGCGTGCATAGCAGCATTTCTCCAGATTCCTGAATCTTTAATTGTGTTTTATTATTTATGTAAATGATGAAATATTCAAAGCCTTTCTACTTATATTTTGAGGACCATAATTCTGAAATTGTTCCACAATTTATAGACATGTTTGTTTTGTTTGTTTTTCCAGGTAGGTGACCCTCTGCCCATTTTGAGGTTTTACCAAGGGTTAATTATGAGATTCTCTCCCTGTCTAAGATGCTTTTTTTTTTATATACCCAATCATGTTACTGACTTTTTGCCAATAAACTTGAAAAGTGACAATGTTCCCCCAGCTGTTTATTTTAAGTACCAGTTTTTCAGCTTTCTGTTGTCTCTGTCCAAACTTTTCTGAGATGTGTTGCCGCCATTGTGCCATTCAAATTCACAATGAGTTAAAGTTTTTCTAGTAATGGTGAAGTGTCAAGATTTAAACATTTACAAATGAGATTTGCAAGTCATTGCATTATGTTGTTGTATTCACACCTTACACAGCATCCTTACTTTGAAGGAATTAGGTTTGTATATTTTGTCCACCGTGTTGGTTGAATTTTGCTACTACATAAACAGTCTTTTACTCAGTGAGCTGACATTTACATTCGGCTTTAATTCGTACACAGCAATACACACCCTCATAAGATTTGTAATGGGATAAACACACAGAAAGCCCAATGTGATACCATTTCTCTAGGCTTGCTTTCCCAGTGCAGTCTGGTTAAATGTGTTTGTTTTAACAACACCTCTAAGTTAATATCCGTCTACAAGAGCAGGATTAGCTGCTGGGTGTTTTCCCATTTTGATCTAATCCTGCAAACTTGCAGATAATTTAACCACAGACTGTAGGAACTTAAAAATAATGTCTGTGGTGGCAGATAATGAGTGAGAAACAAACTCTAAAATGACTAATATGCATTAAAAATAATGGTTAGGCTGTTGGCTAATTGGTGACATAAGTCCAAAAGCCAACAACCAAAGAAACCACAAAATGGCCTTGATCCTTGCTAACGAGTGAATGTAGACGTAAGAATGGAAATACTACACTCTCATCCACCCAGCAGCTGGCAGCTTGTCTCTGATAAGTGTGTTGTACCCTTGTACAACCAGAAGAGTTATTGAAGGGCTAATGAAGAAATATAAATACAAAGACAGATTTTTTTTTTTTTTGCTCTGAAGTCAGTAGATCAAATTAGAGCTAACATAAAGTGAAAATAAACATTATTTCCAGCTACATTATATATTAAGTTTTAGGACAGCTGCTATAACAGCTCGATTGTGAGTAGAATTAATCCAGATGTTTGTGTTTTTTGGCTTGTACAAAATGCACTTAACTTTTTGAAACCTGACAAGATTGCCAAAACCATTTATCAAGGCAGAAACATCTAGTTATAAAGGGGTGTTGCATAATAGCTGCACCAGTCTCTGTGGAAAAGTGAGTAAACCTAATTCGAGCCCCACCCAAACTATATAAAAATTACTATGAATTACATCCTTAGAGTACAAAAACAAGAAAATACATAATATCTTGTTTGAAACACAAGCCAAAGCCAACAGAGCTCTGTGTTGATGGTAATTACTGCAGACACTAGAATGTAATGCATCACTCATCAAGTGCAATATAGAGCTTTACCTTTGGGCAAACTTTTACTGTGCTCTGCAAAACCCCCACATCCCCCTCGGGTCCCATCTAACATATATATGTTCTCTTTGGGTGTAATTAGAAGAAGAATGTCTGAGAAGGGTTGTTAAGGAACCACCTTGAGCCTCTTGCACAGACAGGAAGTTGAATGTATATATATAAGACCTGTAATTCTGATTCTGATCTGCTCTGCATCTCACTGCATTTAACTGATGCAGGTCCTGATGGAAAGTGTGCACCTCTGTTGGGATTCATTATCTTTAAAGCTAAGAGCAGAAGGTAAAATGCAAAACTGCTAAGATATTTCTGGATTTAGTGGATGCCCATTAAATTTGACCATAAGAAAGGACTTCAGATGTGAGAGTAGCCCTCTCAAACACTAGCACAGAGACTTTAAAAAAGAAAAGAAATCTAAACAATGATGTGTTATGAGGTCTTGATTGAGTATTGATGTATTCCATTGATATTTAAAGATCAGCAGAACTGATAGGTGCAGACTTGTGGTTATATAGTATTAAATAGTGGTTATAATATTTTGACCTACATGCACCTATTACAAGTAAACTATCATGGTTGTTCAGTGGCCGCCCTGGGGTGCTGTGCTTTTAATGTTCGCTAGGGCGGTGTCTGTTCTGCTGTGTTCTTCTGATCTTCAAACCCACACACAATCACCTGTGGCTCATCACGGCTGATGATTCTCAACTGCATTTAAGGCCATGATGGCATGCTGTTCCTCGCTAGTCCGGCTCTTTCTCTTCTGTATTTCCCTGTGTTCCCCAGTGCTTTGCTGACATCTCTCTATATCTCCTCGTATAGATGTCCCGTGGACCCAACTGGAGGAGTGTGATTGAGAGTGGTCACAGTGTTGGATTGGGCAGTGTGAGTGTTTCTGTTTCTTGACTGTACAAAGAGTAGAGTGAACATGTGTTTCCCCCCACTACTAGCCCTGGACTCTCCCTTGGATTCCCTGGAACCCCTTTTCCCTTGTCACTATATAAATGTACATAATCTCACGGGTGTTGTAAATAAACCCTCCTTTCGGATCAACACATATACTTTATCAAAACTGAAACCTGTGTGGACCATTTGACTACATTTTGCTTTAAGTTGGTAAAGTTGTCCATAGCCATAAGGATAAGAGCTGATGGAGTTTTGAACAAGTTTCACCAGGATCCAGAGAAAAGGCACTGGAGAGAGCTGTGCTGGTCTAAAAACAGACTGGAGTGTGCACTTTGGCCTGATTTCACTGCCAGAATTATGCGGGAAAAAATGTGATATGTAATTACTGACAGAGAACCTGCTGTAATGTCAGAATGAATCAAGAAAAGAGAGAAAACTGCACAGACAAGCAGCAGAGAGTGAAGATTATACAGTAGTTACAGTAGCTGAAAATGGAATCATGCCTGGACTGAATGAAGCTCAAAAAATGTTACAGCAGAAACACAAACAGAAAACTGAAAATAAACTTCAAATCTGTATTTCAGAGGTTAAGAATACCAAAACGTGATTATGAAGTAAGCAGTGGATGAGATTTTAAAATGTGATATCATTAAAATATTAAGCTTTAGTTTGTTTCACCAGTTTTACTTTGTTCTCCATCACTATGACAACATTTGATTACCTTGAAATGCTTTTACAGACGATTACTGTCTGACTCTTCAGTGCCAGCAATGCAACAAAATCTACAAAGTTCCTGCCTGCATACAAATTTAAACCTTTAACTAAATCCTTCCTCTGCATTCCCCAGGTCACACCCTCCTAATGTTCCCTCATCCTGCCTCATTAAAAAAAAGGAAATGGGTCAATTTCCGTGGAAATTTTTGCCTGAACACCTGAGGTTAGCAAACTCAGTATCTACTTTTTAATCACTCCCAAACTCTTATAAAAGCAATTTTACAAGAAAATTCATTTTATAAAAAATGTAATAAACCAGATATAATTGCTGCTCTACAGTTTCTTCATTGGGTTCTTTATTTGTATTGAATTTATTACTCCTACCTTATTATTCACAGGTTTTATGTTTTTGTTGTTGTTCTAACTGTGTGAACTTTATGCTTAGGTTTATTATTATCATCATTATTATTATTATTCACAAAGAGAAAGAGGCATCCACCTCAGAACAGACTGATTGACGTGCCTATATATCTGAGCAAAGAAAGCTTCTACGTATGACGAGGTGTCTAAATCCACTAGAAGCTTGCATAGATAACCAGATGTTCTCTGACAGCCAAATCTGAGTTATAGAGTGATGTTTGATTATTCCTGTGACTGTAAGACTCCTTGGAGGAACTGGGATATACAACATGGTTTCAAACTGGTTGCTGGAAAGCAGACAAAGAAATGAGGTCACAGGAAATAGGGAAATAAAACTACGAGAGCCTGCAATCTGTTGGAGAACATCAGCACGAACCAGCCAATAAATATTATGAACCGAACAAGAGAACTCGGATCAGATACAGGAATGAAAGCAAGAGAAAGATAAGCTCCACCCACAGGTGCACCAGCAAAGACATGCCAGCCCTCAACAGTCTAAGAATTTTTAATTAAAATGAGTCTAAAACTCTGATTTCTCCCTCTAATCTAAATCTGTAATGTGCAGCTTTGATCAGAACTCTTTCTCACTGAAACCTGGGAGAGAACCAACAATGGTTTAAGTCCCGCAATTCCTTTCTGACTAAAAACACATAAACACAAGTTATGTTCCCCCACATGAGAGTCAGCCTGCAGCACTGCGGAGAAACAGAAGGACGACACAGCATCCTCCACTAAACCAGCGTTGCCACAAGCGCTGACATTTAAACAAAGTTTGCTAGCAGTGAAATTTAGTTTCTTTGGTCTGAAACAAGTAGACTCTGCTATTGTTGTCATATTTAGGTTCCCAGTGCCCATCCGTACCCAAGCCACATGATGCGCAAGTAGATCCTTAATTATATAGAGTTTGGTGAGTCGTGATTGCCAGGTTTGAATTTTTGGCAACAGCAGAGTCACAACAAGGCTTCTGCACCTTTATTTCAGCATGCTGGATTTGAAGAAGACTCATTTAAATAGTACCTCTCATTCAACCCCATTAACCTTGTTACTTTTTTTTTTTTTTGCTTCTCCTTGATTTCGTTTTTATTGTCTAAGAGCTCTGCTGGTGCAACATTTTATAATTGCATCAGATCCTCTAATATGACCATGGTCACAGCTAAATTTATCCCACGATTGAAAGCATAATTTGAAAGGAAAACAAACAACGACAACAAACGGCGTCCTGTATTTTTGTTAGTGCCACTATCTCCAAAATATACATCGTACGGAGTACGTCTCACTACCATGTTGTAAACCCATCCCTCACACTCACCTCCATCCAATCCACCCTGTGTGCACACTCTTTTTCACCTCGTGTGTGCACACCATTCATTGCTTTGCTTAAATACCTCCCTCTACTCTTGGTAGTCACTCCTGTAGTAACTACAGCTCTGCACCTCACCCTTGTTCTTGAAAATCAGTACCAGCGCATTTTATCTCCACTGCTCTGTATCCTTTCACTCTCGAGGACTTTGCTAAACAATCTGGTATTTATATTAGAAATCTAAGAAGCTTAAAGCTTGTAAATATCATTGATGGTAAGCTGAGGGTATACTTTAGTAGATTTGACTTAGCCAGGATTTCTTTATGTAAGCAGGCAGGACAAAAACTAAAAACCTCAGAGATGATGGGCGTGATATTGGTGGCTATGAACTTTCCCTGTTAACTCAATATCTGTGCATGCTCATATAAAATGGGGCATTTCACACATCATTTCACTCTTATTTTGCACAAAATTTACCAATTGAATTCTGCGTGCTTCAGCTACAGACATTACCAAAGTAAGATAAAGATCTCTAAAGTACCAAGAATAGACTTTATAACCCAAAACTGAATTTCCTTGAATTTCCCAAACAAGAAAACTAGGGCTAACTGACAATTTGATGCATGCTTTTACATACACTGTGCAAGTTCAACTTCTGAATCTGCTAGCTGGTCTACCCGGAAATGCTTTAAATGAACTACAACTGGTTCAGAACTCTCCTGTCAGACTTCTTACAGGACCAGAAGTAGAGATTACATTGCACCTGTTTAAAAGTTCTTCAACTAGCTGCCTATAAGTTTCTGTACTGATTTTTAAAACATTTGCACTTACTTTTAAACCACTTCAATATACATGTCTCAGAAGCTGACAGTGAACACACGTCATGTGTTGCATTGCAGGTTTGTGTCTGGTGTCAGCATTTTCAGTTTCCGCGTCTTTCCTGTCCTGTCACGTGTAATTATCCAACCCGTTCTCACTCCCAAAGCGTAACATTTTACGCTAGGTGACAAATCGTCACCATATTACGTTTTCGGCTACCCACCAAGTTCCTAAATGACGACCTCGGAAAAAGAGGAAATATGAGAACCGTCTGGACTGAACCTACACATGTTCGCTCTTTTTCTTCAAATCGCTTACAAACACGCTATTTAACATCATTAAAGTCCTGGTTAAGGTCAGGAATAAGGTTATGGTCAGGGCTAGGGATAAGGTTAGGTTTAGGGCTGGAATACAGGGCTGGAACGTCTACTACCGCGGGAGCGTCATTGCACTGGATTCCAGCAATAACCCGCCGCGTACCATAAGAACGCCGAAGGTCTCCTTTCGCGTTCCTCAGGAACGCCGCGGGACGTGACAAAACGTCGACATGTTACGCCTCGGGAGTGAGAACGCTCTGAATTATCCTCAGCTGTGTTCC
Source organism: Copadichromis virginalis (assembly GCF_057382275.1). Taxonomy (NCBI): domain Eukaryota; kingdom Metazoa; phylum Chordata; class Actinopteri; order Cichliformes; family Cichlidae; genus Copadichromis; species Copadichromis virginalis. The sequence goes on from NC_140624.1 coordinate 34,118,297, forward strand.
CCGTGTGCTTCCACTTTCCTCATTACCTTCTGTGTATTTATGTCAGAGTCCCCCTCTGTTATATGTCGCGTCGTCCCTCATGCTGTGTGTTTCCCAGTGTGTCCTTGTGTGCATTAGTTCTATTAGAGTTTCCCAGTTTAGTTTAGTTTAGTTTTGCATGTTTTTTCCCCTGCCAGCCAATAAAGCTGTGGTTTTTTGAGTTTATTCCTTGTGTCAGTGAGTTTGTGTTTGGGTCCAATCCATGCCTGCACACGACAGTAACATGACAGGTAGTTGCCAGGAGAATGGTACTTGTCTGACTGCACTGCACCAAGTGTACAGTTTGGTGGACAGTGTTAGTTTCAACGACAGGAATTCATAATGTTTCAACATACTAAGACATTTTGGACAATTTCATACTTCCAATTTTGTGGGAAGAATTTGGGGATGCCCCCTTCCTACTCCAACATGACTGCAATGTCATGTTGGAGGCATAGATTAGGCATAGATTAGCGAGTTTGGTGTGAAAGAACTTGACTGGCCTGACCTTAACCAGACAGAACACCTTTGGGATGAATTAGAGCAGAGACTGCAAGCCAGGCCTTCCCATGCAACATCAGTGTCTGACCTCACAAATGCACTTATGGACCAATGGTCAAAAATTCCCATAAACGCTCTTAAACACTATGGAAAGCCTAGACAGAAGAGTTGAAGCTGTTAGACCTGCAAAGGGTGGGCCAATAATTATATTAAACACTATGGAATAAAAATGGGTTCTGGCTCAAGTTCATATTGATGTGAAGGCAGATGAGCGAATACTTCTGGCAATGTAGTTAATACATCTGTTAACTGTGAAACTGTTAAAGGATTAGTGATGTGTCGGTCGCGAACGAAATGGCTCTTAGAGCCTGTTCTTTGACGTGAACAACGCGAGCATGTTTTTTTTTTTCTTTCTCTCACCCTCTCTCTCGCACTTTTTTTCCACGTCACTCCCCACGCGAGCCTTGTGCTTTGCGCTGGGAAGAGGGGGGAGGGGCTGTAGTTACGCTGGCAGTAGCACAGGAACAGAGCGGGAGGGAAAGAGAGAGAAAGAGAGCCAAAGTTTATTCATACAGGCCCATATGACAGAGAATATGCATCTTCTTTTTGTTTTCGTATTTTAATTTATATTTAATTGTGTTGTGGTTTGCAGTGTTTTGTGTTGTTTCACTTTAAATTTGTTTAAAAGGAAAAAGCTGAAAATTTAAATAGTTAAAAGTTGAAATGTAAATAGTTGGTTTTTATATTTTATAATTTATTTATTAAATTTTATGTGGAGTGAATAAATAAAAATATATTTATGGTGGCCCCTACAGACAAAACACGTACAAACTCCAAATCACAATAGAAGTGCTCCAGTCTAGCTTTGTAGTGGACTACTCTGGAAACATATTATATAATACACACACACACACACACACACACACACACACACACACAAAGAAATTTGATGAAAGCATGTCACTGTGTCCAGGAAGTGAGATGCTACAGCCAAACCAGATACAGGAAGTGAAAAGCCACCCAGTCACTGTGGAAACTGGAGGTGGAAGCTAAGAATACTCCAGACTGGTGTGTGTATATGTGTGCGTGTGTGTGAGAAACTCAACTGTGGACAGCGTGACAAAATAAAACCAGGAAGTGATAAAAGCTCTGAAATGAACAATTTTATATTTTTGTTTTCAAAAACATGTTTTAATCCAAGCTGTTTGTTCCAATGCTCCTCTTATTGGTTATTTTCTATTTTATTTGGAACATTAAACTAATTTTTGCACAGAAATCAATAAAAATGTCCCAGATGAGGAACTCCTTGGCTTCCGTTCTTATCCTGCTCAGTTCTGTAGACTGCGAGAAGTGACTGTTTTCACTTAGGAGCTTTCCACTAGATTAACTGTATTATTCCTACTGAGCTTTGTGTTTGTGTTGCATAGACACAAAAGTTATTTGTTATAGGTGGTGGATAAGCAGCTCCAGCCACATAAAGCCAGAGCCCGGTCTGTTTCACAATGTATTTTCTTCCTGCCACAACAACTGCGGCTTCTCCAGACTTTGTTTATGGAAGATGCAAATTTCAGACAGAAAAAAGTCCAAACTGTGGCTGCTTTCACTATCATTTAAGCTGAGTCAATAACAGCAATGAATTAGGTTTAACGTGATTGTTGTTTCACTAAATTGTGTGAATGAAACGATCTGGCTTGATTCTGACTGCCAGCTGGTGTACTTTAAACAGCTCCTTTTGGCTGTTTTTTTTTTTTTTTTGTTTTTTTTTTTGCATTTTTCATGGCACTAAAATTGGGAGGCCATTTTAACTAAAACAAATTACAGAAAATGTAATTTTACCCTATAGAATCATGCAATATCATCCAAAATTGAGAGCATATCCCTCTTAAACCAAAGACCTGTTTTGAGCACTTACACTGGAAGATGTCTGAAAAGCTGGGTTTTAAGGCTGCAACAGAAGAACATCTGTCTCATAGACACGTCTGGTTGCCACCCTGCTATGCCTACCCCTAGTCGAAAAGGTTATCATCCATTCTACACAGATGATGATCAAAGAAAAAGTAGCCCAGAGTGTCACACTTCCAGTGGTTGTGTGAATAATTGCATGAAGAACAAAATAAAAACCCAATGGAGTCTTCACCCCAGTAACCTTTTACCTTAAGTTACCTTTCTAACATGTGGTTAAGTTTGTGGAAGGGTGTATTTTAATGGTCTGGGAAAACCATTAACCTTTTCTAAACCTAACCATGAGGTTTTTGGTGCCTAGACATTACTAAATTTATAAAAAAAAATAAACAGTGAAAAACAAACAGTCAAAACAAAATGTAAGCCAAGAAGGTGAAATGTGAGAATACATTGGGCGAAAGCAATGATCAGGAAGAACTCTAGAGGTCAAAAAGTAACTAACAGGCTCTTGCTAGATGAGAGCTGTAACTGTCCAGTTGGCAATCATATTGGGCCATCTGTTATGGTCCCTGTGTCCGCAAGGCTACATGTGTTGTTGTTCACTCTTTCTCTTTCTCTCACCTCTCCGCCTGGGCGGAGCTCACCGCGGGCTCCCGCCCTTGGCCCACACACCTGTTGCCCATTATGTGCTTGCCATTTAATGGCATGCATTTAATGGATGCAGACAGTCTCATCGCTGGATGATTGTGCGAGACACATTAGTGAGCCTCTAGCCTCAGTAAAGTTTTCGTGTGTAAATCTGTAATTCAGCTTAACCAATCTTTCTTGTTAATAGTTTTCCCGGACCCGTAACCTACCCGCTGTGTGGACGTGTGTGGAGAAGAGAGCGTGTGTGAGAGAGCTTCCCCTTCCCAGATTTCCCCCCCTGGACCCTAGGAACTCTGAATTTCCCCCACTGTATATATTCTGCACCTGGTGATTGTGTAAACAAAACTCTGTTTTTTGGAACTGAACTCTGCTCTGCGCTTGAGTCCCCACCATCGCTTGAGCCACCATCTCTTTGCAGAGGGAAGAGTGAGTTCTCCAAAACTAGGTCTAAAAAATGAACCCAATGTGGGTACCTTATTTTTATCAAAGCGGGGTCTGTCACTTCTCTAGACCAAGCAATGGTTAAACACCATAGCATACCTGAGCATTATTGGTAACCACATCCATCCTTTATGACCTCAGTGTGCCCACCTTCTAGTGACTGCTTCCAGCCTGATAATGCACCTTGCCACAAAACAAGAATAATCTCAAACCTATTTCTTGAACGTGACAAATGACCTCATTGCACTCAAATGACATCCACAGTCACCAGATGTCAATTTAACAGAATACCTTTGGTGGTACTGAACATCCATTCAACACAATCGACAAATTTGCAGCCATTGTATGATTTTATCCTGTCAGTATAAAAAATAAAACTTCAGATAATTTGCTATCATTGAAGTGTGTTATGTCCTCGTCAATCTAGTAGGTGACGTCAGTGGCTTTATCTTTTATATACATCTAATTATTCATAATCTATTCCATGATAACTGTCTTGCCACGTCTCACATGTTTAGTATAGCAGTCTTACCCAGTGAGGAATAATATTCTTTTCTGAAATGATGGAATAAGAGAGTTTCTTAAATTTAAGATTAGATTAGAAGTAGGCTTAATGGTTTATGAGAAAATATAAAAAATATCCGACCAAAGGGATTTAATGTTAGCACACTTGAAGAAAACCATGGCATTTTCAGTAAGAAATCTGCATAGGTTTTGTGCAATTTTGTGTACTTTGTGTGTTTTCTTAATGTGACTTGTGCTGATACGTTTGGAGCAGCTGTTGCAAACTGAACTCGCAGAATAGATGAGCTGCGGCAAAAAGATGTTAGTATGAAGTTTGTCTTCAAATTCCTCCTGTGCCTGCACCATTTGTGAGGACATGTGTCAAAATACAACAGACATATATGCCTTCACAACATCGACACACACACACACACACACACACACGCACAGTCTGGGAAAGTCCTTATGATAGCGGGTTTCACACTCTTCTCATTTATGCTTTGTTCCACAGTCTGACAGAGTGTTCCAACACATTTATAGCCTGGGGAGTGCGTGCGTGCAATTGTTTCTCTGTGTGTTTGAATGACTTTGAGAAAATGCAAATGGAAATAAAACTCCAGATGAAATTGTTGCTGTTCTAACAGCAGCCAGACCACGTCGGCTCTCTCCCAGGACTCATTAACACTCTTAAATATATATTTTTAATGATAAGACAATTTGATAGACTGGTGTTCTGTTAAAGCTTTAGCAGCAATTTGTATTACCACACAAATATTCTGAGGTTGCTATTAAAAGGAATATTTCCACACAGAGGCCCCTCATATGCATTTTACAACTAGCCATGAGGTGAAAATCACCAATGACCTCAGCTTTGCATACAACTGTGACTGTCTACATGAGAACATTTGGGAAGGTGTCAAAATGAACCAATGCACATGATATACACTATATTGCCAAAAGTATTTGCTTGGGTTAAATATTATGTTGGCCCACTCTTTTCTGCTCTAACAGCTTGAGCTTTTCTGGGAAGACTTTCCACAATGTTTAGGAGTTTTTTTATAGGAATGTTTGACCATTAATCCAGAAGTACATTTGTAATGTCAGACACTGATGTTGAGGGAGACCTGGCTCACAGTCTCTAATTCAAAGGTGTTTCTATCAGGTTGAGGTCAGGACTCCGTGCAGGTCAGTCAAGTTCTTCCACGCCACACTCGCTCATCCATGTCTTTGTGGACCTCACTTTGTGCGCTGATGTACAGTAATGTTGGAAGAGCAAGGGGCCGTCCCCAAACTGTTCAGACAAAGGTGGGAGCATGAAATTGTCCAAAATGTCTTGGTATGATGTTTTTTTTGAGCAAATCCATTTGTTGATTAATTATTAATTCATGTACTAATAGGGACATAGAATAGAGAGACCAAATGTATAATAATCCACATTTCATTGTTTTACTCTTTGGATACAATATTTTTCTTTATTTTAAATAATTGTTTGCTAATTTGTTGTTTGCTTGTTTTCTGGAAGCTGACACAGTCTCTAAGGGGATAGAGTTTTAGGGATAACTGGAGGAGAGAAGCTGCATTGAGGCATGTAAGACTGCAACTCTCCTTCCTGGTCGAAATTCTGAATAGTGACATTTTGGGGGATTTAATAAGTTTGGCCAGATTTGTAGAAATGAAAGCTGCTCCAATCAAAGTGGGATGGATACAAGACCAGGTTTCACACCGAAGGTTACCCAAATATTTACAAAGCTTACGCCATTTATTATGGCATTTATTTATTTATTGGACACCACTCAGGCAGTCAGAAATTTAAGGAGAACATGCGGCTAAACCTGTCACTCGTGCTCTGATTTAGGAGGGGCCCAGAGAGTCCGTCTTTGTTACACGCCGACTCAATATTACATTTAGTGAACTCTGACTGACATATGCGAATTATAATTTACCCTTAGCCAGCAGTTTAAAATTTCCTTCAATAGAACCCAAAAGTGCAAAGCAGGACACTGGCTTTGAAGAGAGGAAGCACTAGTTTCTCGCTTCATTTTGTTCCTTGCCAACCTTCTTATCTTAGTTCTTGTTATTATTTTATATGCTTGCTGTGTTTTATATTTTCTGAGAAACAGCAATAAATGCTGTAACAGTGAACAAGCTGTAGAGAGTGTTATTTGTGGTCATGTTGGGGGCCAGCTGAATCAGTTTTTATTGGTGGAGCACAGAAGACTGTCAGTATAAATCATTTAGTTAAGTATACACACATACATTTGAGGAATGCAACAATGCAATATGAGTGCCGACAGATATGAATAGTCAGACAGAACAAAACAGAGGCTGAATGCATGCAAATGGTACACTGAGACAGATGATTAAGACATGCTCATGCACAATCAGAGCACAAACGATACAAACACATATAAACAGGTTATAAAATCTTTGGTCCTTTCTTTGGGACAATTTTATTGAACCATGAAACAACACTTTTGTGATTTTCCAAATAAACATTTCACACCACCAAAATTTGTTTTTGTTCCCAGTGTTGGAAACTGTAGGAGGCCTTATGGGGGACTCAGCGTCCCAGACCAGTCCATCCTCCACTCTTCATCTTTGATGTTTTTACTGCTTTATTTTCAGCTCATAAGTGGTATAATCTGCACTCCCAACACCTACTTAATGATCTCTATTGACATTTAGCAATATTTTTCATTCACATAATTAATAACCAATATATATGCTGTATATATTGGTTACAGTATTGAAGATACTTAGAAATAACGCACTGGCAGATAAAGTGATAAAGAAATTTAAAAAGCTTTGCATTAGAAATTAGCAACATAAAGCAACATACAACATAGAGAAAAGACAGTAAATGATCTCAGACACATAAACATCTCTGCTCCAGGATAAAAACGTGTGCTAACACATTTCTCCCAGGCATGTCTGAAGCTGTTTTATTCCCCTTCTTTCCAAATATGTATCTTTCTCTAACACACATGCACACAGTTACATGTCTTGATTTTGTAAATCTATGCCTTATATTTGGTTATCAATCAATATGTCAAAGCTAAAAGTAACACTGACCTTTGTTTCTTGTATGTAAACAAGCAGATGAAAATAAAACATAAAATATGGAGAATGATCTGTTATTTTCAGAGGTAAAAATGAATAGAAAATGCTCTTGATGGACTGGTGACCTGACTGGGGAATAACCTGCCTCTAAACCTGTGACAGCCCTCCTGTGACCTGTGAGCAGTTAAGACATGTGCAAATGAGTGGGCATCATGTGAGATGTCTGCTGCATACTCCTCCCAGCTAGTTTCCTTGCCTAAACCATTAATTTATCAATTTTCTTAACCTGGTGTCTCATTTAGGCTCATGGAGGCAGGGACTGTGACTGAGATAGACTGTGGGAGGAAGCCAAAGTATCCAGAACCAAAAAGCTTTATTGATAGCCACTGAAGTTTCTAAAATTGTGCCTACATTTTTAAAGATTATTTGAAAATTGCTTAAGGTTAATCAACAACAAGGACAAATCTGATGAGCTGTATCTAAAAAACAAACAAACAAACCCCTTAACCCCTCAGAAGGGTTTAAAAAACCTTTAATTTGAGCAGTAAATTAATTGTAAAATTGTGACTGAGGATTCATAAGTCATCAGACTTGTCTGTACCTTCAGTCTGATGAGACATTGTGTTTTTGTAATCAGTGTCAGAGAGAATGGAGGGACGATTGATGTGAACAGATAAACTGAAACAACCATGTACCTACATAATTGCACTTAAAAAAAATGTGTCTAGGTCATCAATCAGAAAATATCTTGTTTGTGTGTACCCCCTTGATGCGCCACTCTTGTGATTATGTGTTCTGTGCATGTACCCTATGTACTCTAACGGTAATGCCATATTGTCAAATATCAACATATACAGATTTAGACATTTTCCTGTAATTGCAGGGGGAGCCTTAGAGAAACTTTACCACACAGTCAAATCAGGGTTGATGATTCTGTCATCTCAGTGAGACTAAAATACAAATTATAACAGTATTCAAAGAATGTCTGTCTGGATACAACCAGTTAATTTATACTGTATACATTGTGCAGTCTTTACCTTACAAATATATAAAGTGCTCTGAGATAACTGTTGCCATGAATGAACCCTAAACGTAAATAGAGCATACAAAACCCAGGTTTTACTTACATACAACGAGGAGAACATAAGTCTTTGTATTGTAACCGCTGTAACGTCACCCTTTGGTCTGTGTTTTGCTTTCTAACTTTCAGTTTTAGAGCCAGAAGTAACAAAACTGAGATGATGAAGTGGTGTGCTAAGTTTTCAGCTAACGGTAGCCAGCTACCTTAGCAAGCTGCATTTAAATGCAATATGAGTGCATTGCACAGACAGAGTTATACCTGTAATGAGTTCCAATAAAAATACACACAAAATACTGTAATTCCATTGCACCAGTGCCAACAACACAGGTTAAGAAGTTTATTTCAGTAACTTGAATAAGCTGAAGTGAAGGCTTTCACAAAGCTAGCAGCTAAAACTCACTATATCAGCACCAATCTGATTGCCAGTTCAACATATAATATTCAATTCATTTGAATTTTGGTTGTTTAACCCAGTATATATATATATAATTTTTTTTTACTTAAAAGTATATACTTACACTGTTAGACACAAACAGAAAGCGCGGAAAAAGAATATAGACTTGGAACTAATAGAAGCAAAAGGACGATATGATGTTGATTTTTGCAGTGATGATTTAATTGGGAAATTTGGGATGTAAAAACACAATTATTCAGAAATCTAAAATGCTACAAAGTTATTTAGGAATTTATATAGAAGTAACATAATTGAATACAAAGTAGATCTGCTAAAACTGGCATGATCTCTGTTATTTACATTAGTCTCCAAGCACACAGGCCTAGAGACTATTCAGTGGACCATTCAAATACTCCCCCAGTTAATCACTAAGCAGCAGTAAAACTGTGAAGATGTAAAACAAAAAACAAGACCGTTTGGCTTCAAAGGAAAAGTTGCATCTTTGGAAACCTTTATTTTAAAGGTAACCTACTCTCTGGTTTTGTCACGGTCCTGGGTCTCCTGACCCAGCGTTTTTAGTTCTTTGTGATTTTTGTATTATTGTACTTGTGTGATTTATTCCATGGCTTCTAGTTTTGATCCCTTGCCCTTCATGTCTCCCTGTGTGCCCCTCTGTGTATCTGTGAGCCCTCGTCTCTCCTTATGTTTTATTCCATGCTTCCCCTGCCCATCATGTCTAAGTTCTCCCCGTGCTCTCTCTTCCCCCTGTGTGCCCTCTATGTATTTATGAGCCCTCGTCCCCTTTCGTGTTTATTCCGTGTCTCCCCTGCCTGTTACGTTGGTGTTCTACTCGTGCTCTCTCTCCTCCTGTCTGAACCTCTGTGCTCCCTGTTTCACCTCTCCCGTCAGTGTTCAGTTCACCCCGCCCTGTCTCGTTATGGCTATCAGTGTCACCTGTGTTCCCCGTGTGTTCCCACTCCCCTCGTTAACCCTCTGTGTATTTCTGTCTGCGTCTCCCTCTGTTCAGCGTGACGTCGTCCCTCATGCCGTGTGTGGATCTCCCTGTGTCTCTCTGTGAATTCTTAGTTTGTAGTTTTCCCAGTTTAGTTTTGTATTTCCTATGTTCTGCCCCTTCAGCAATAAAGCTGCCTTTTGAGTTTATTCCCTCGTGCCTGTGAGTCCTGCATTTTGGGTCCTACTCCTGCCTGCCGCACAGCGCTCCATGACAGTATTGTGTTTGTAGACATTAATGTCTTCTGAGCAACAACAGCAATCACAAGATTTGGTGACCGCTTTGTGGCCAATTTAATCTGGTGCCTACCAGAAACCTTCAGGAAGCACTTGACCTAATGAGCGGACTTCACCAAAGGGTTGCTGACCAGTCTTTAGGCCTATGTGACTGAATAGGTTGCACTCTACTAGGATAGTCTTTTGTAGGAAATCCAAAAAAAAAAAGCACTGCATTAACCTAGTCTACTTGAAATAAAAGCAAACATTATTTCAGCTCTGTGCGTACTGACCTCCTTTTGGATTCAGAATCAAGTGACTACAAGATCATCCTCATATTGTAAATTTAGACAAGTTTTGCAAAGCCTACAAGCTACTAAGACCTTAGAACTCCTAAGATGGTAAACATGAGATACTGTGTCTTTTGTCATAGATTGTTCTGACACTGTAAATTGTGCACAAAAGTGGAGCTTATGAAACATCACAAACATATGAAAATCCCATGGTTCCAGCTTTTAAAATATATTAAATACAACTTTGTTGTTGTTGTCAAAGGAGCTTGGAAAGAAAAGCGTCTGGACTTCTTTAATTAAGTTGCTTGAAGACGTTTCACCTCTCATCTGAGAAGCTTCTTCAGTTCTAAGGTCAAATGGTGGAGAGTCCCAGATATAATGACACAATGAACACACCCGAAACTCTGGCTGATTGGGACCCACGCCCAGTTTCACACCTTGGCTCAGGCGATTAGAGGATCATCAGGGGGTTCTTTTGTCCCTCTGTGGGGGGTTACTCCCACTAGGTTTATATCTGGGACTCTCCACCATTTGACCTTAGAACTGAAGAAGCTTCTCGGATGAGAGGTGAAACGTCTTCAAGCAACTTAAAGAAGTCCAGACGCTTTTCTTTCCAAGCTCCTTTGACTACGATGACCTGGATGACTGAGAACCTTCACAGACATTTTGTTGTTGTTACTGTTATTGGAAATATAAATTATTTATATTTAATGACAACAATGTTAAAAAAATTTCCTTTATGCTGTATGCCACTAAATGTTCTCCCTTTTGCTTTAGGCAGTTATCAGTCAGGTTTAGTTCTAACACAAAAATGTCTGCATACACAAAGAAGGAAAAAACTAGCACCTTTTGTTTGACAGTTTAAGACAAATCAAATTGTTGATTATTCACAGAGACCTCAGTCAGATGATTTTGTTCTGTCTGTAAGGAAGCTGAATCACTGTCATGCCACCTACCACTATATGCTGCTGTTTTTAACCCAGAGCTTGTTACTACATGTTCTTAAATTAACTTACACACATAGTGAGCTTGTGTGTGTGTGTGTGTGTGAAAGAGAGAGGCAAAAAAACAAAAACAAAACGCATTCATATGCTTCTGTCTGGGTTTCAAATGTCTGCATGCCTTTATCCACGTATTTGTCTTGTGTTCTGTGTGTGTGTCTGTGTGTATTTGCCCCCGACACCACCACAGCACACCACCAACCACAGGAAGAGTGGGAGAGAGAGGAGAGGTGGACACCATGGAGCGGTTAACCTCATGACATCACAAGTGCTGAGATGATTGGCTGCTGCCAAAGGCTGGAAGGTTTATAAGCCAGCCGGTAGCCCTACTTTCAGCAGCATCATCACGGTGAAGCAAACCCAGGAGATAAACTAAAGACAAATCACGTCTCTGTGTTTCTGCTGCAGCCGCTGAACCCCTGAAGCTTCCCTCAACTGCAGACAAGGTCAGAATGAATTCATGACAAATTAACATTATATGTAATATATGAAGTTCTTGTCTGGTGTTTGCATTCCTAATGTCATGGTTAGAGGTGGGAAACTAGCTTAATGTTTATACAAGCTCCTGAAAATGTGCTTTTTTTTTTAGCTTGAAGAATCTATCATTACAATGTGGAAATGTGATTATCAGGTCCTTGACTATATCTGCTGCACTCTCTAGTGCATGTCCAAAAGAATGTACACAGTCCTTTCCTGACTTTAGTGTCCCCACATTCTTAATGATACAGCACTTAGCTATACTTTTGAAAACAGTGTGCTACCTGCTGCATTTTGCAGAAGACTTTCCTAGCTTTAAAATGTCAAAAAGACTCATAAAGAAACATTTTTCCTAGTCTGATATTTAAAAACTGACCGACTGGTACAGAACCCAATCCTTTATGAGAAAGTCCTCTACACGTCATCATCTAACACCAGTGTTGTACATAACAAATAAATGTTACAATGAGAGCAAATCGTCGTAGCAAAGCCAGAAATCATGTGGAAAGTTTTAAGCAAAAAGCATAGAGCAGTTGGAACAGTTAGAGCAGCAAATTAAAGCTTGTTTTTGTTTTTAAACTATCACACTTGATGAACCGTGTAGGTGTCCACATACTTTTGCATATGTATAGGATCTCTTTTAAAGAAATTTGTTTGTAAATGACATTTTTTTTAAATTTTATGATTTTTAATTTCACTATTTTCCCCATAATTAAGCACTAAATGTTAAAGTTTTTGAATAGTTTTAAAAGGCAAATGTCTTTTATTTAGCAAATAAAAAACAAAAAAATAAATTTGTAATGTAATGGTGTAAATAGCCCTTTCTTTGGAAGAAAGAGAGACTTCTAACAAAATCAATCTTAGCTTTTTTTTTTTATTATTCATATTGAAATGACCTTCTCAGGAATTTAAATCAATGCAGAGCAAACTGATAATAAACCCACAAGAGAGCTTGGTTATCCGCTGTGGAGTTTATTGCAGTATCTTATGAGAGTTTGAATTACTGTCTGTGATTGGTTTGAGTCTGTGCAGCTGTTTGATTGGTTTGCCACCAGGGATAGGAAGAGGAAGCTGTGGGCACCAGGAAACCAACTCAGTGTTGACTAGTGATGCTGACAACACGCATACCCACAACAATGCACTGCCAGCTTAAATTTTTGCTGTTAAATATATTTTTGTCAGATATAAATTTAAAAAAACAAAATCCAAATATTTGTCTCTGCTTCCGCTCAATCTTCTGCTTTTCTTACACATAAATTGATTAATCACTAAGCATATTTTAGTCTGGTTCGATCTTCAAAGAATAATCTGTGTAACTAGATTCAGGATCTTTTACTTCGAACAATGAAAACTGTTTACCACAGACAGTTTTGAATGATGGATGGACAAATTGAGACCTGAAAAAAGTCCTTAGCAATACAGACTGGGGGAAATTAAGAGACTCCTGTCAGCCCTCTTGCACTGATAATCTTCTTCACTCTGAATATTTCTTCATTCCAACTTCCTTGCTGCTATAAATCCTGGGTAAACATTTTCAAGTAAAAAGAGGATAGCTTATCTAAAATTCACAGCTGCTTCCTGGTATACTTTCACATGTTTTTTTTAGGGTGCTTAAGAAAAAAGCATTGTAAGTTAATGCAATATTAGATGGACAAGTGTTTTATTAAACCCAGTTTGTCTCTGAGATGCTAAAAGTTCAACAAAAGAGTGACTTGTTTGAAAAAAGTACCAGTCACCGGTAACCTGCACCAACCCAAAGAAAAACGCTATGGTTTCAGAGCTCACATAGCATGTAACTTCCTATAAAACCACAATGTGTGTTGTTTTTTTAAATTGTTGGTTTTAATTTAATAAATAAGATAGCTGAAACATGTAAATTGCCTTTAAAATTGCTGGCTGATTGGTTACAATTAACCCTGCTTCGACTCTTTAAGTTAAACTAACTCTTAGCATCACTTGAGTGTACAGTTCTAAGAGCAGTATCAAACAACCTAACCACGACAGCAATAAAGCTAAACCCAACACCTAACCTAATCTTAACCCGAAAACCAATTCTGAAATCCTAAAAAAAGCTATTTGTAAAAGTGAAGTAAAAATCAAACTGTCCTTACTTTAAAGGTCTAAAGCAGTGGTCCTCACCAAGATAGAAAAACAAGAACAATACACACACTTAAAGTTACTTCCATTCCACATGTGCATGTGTGGTTGCTTTTCATGCAAAATCAGCACTTATTTCCCAAGCACCCCAAGTTAGACCCAGAAAGGACAGAACAAAAATGTCCATGCTTTCAAGGTCTGAAACATAATCCTCACACAGTGCAATATACAAAAATACACGCATACACAGCTACAATTACTGCCACCATACATATGAGGTTGTTTTAACTTAGTCCTGAAATCAGTCCAGACAATAAAGAACAAAATGTCTTTATTATACTTTATTCTCTAGGTTTAAGGTTAAAACTTGTTCTCATAAAGAATGAAAAAATACATGCTCGCATACAGCGACAGAGACATCTGACATTATGCAGTTGCGCTGTGGCTTTCCATTTATAACTTAGTGAATTACACACTATAGGAAAAGTCCATCATTAAAGATAAGCACTTAGACTGTTCCTCCCACAGCAAACACCAACATTAAAGCTTGTTAAAGAACATGACGAGAAAAGAGAAGAAGGAACTAAAAGACATGAACAAAGACAAAACAACAATGAAATAAACCCACTAACAAAATGATTCACATTGTTGCATTGGCTGTGCTTTATTTTTTGGCTCAGCCCATGTACACCAACCACCCTGCTACTGAAAAGTGTTTATTGAGCCTTGACTGAAAATAGTCCTCTACAAAAACACAAAAAGCATCACAGAATAATTCATAGTATTGCAAACTAGACTCAGGCAGTAGAAAATCAAACAAAGTCATTTTTCTAAAAACATTCTCGAACAAAATGAATCTCCTTCTAAATGGTACCTGTTATTTTTCTCCTGTCTTTTTTTTTGGGCTCCAAATTAGTTATGAACCGCCTGCTCATAGTTTGAAAAACCGTGCTTCATAGTGATGCGATTTTCCTGCTGTGATGACAGAGAAAATGTTTTACTGTATCAAACTGAGTCGTCAAAGGCACATAGCTCTCTTTAGCTTTGTAATTAAGGCCTTAATGACTCCCTGGGACATACCAAGGACGGTTAACAGTCATGTGACTGTACAGCCTCCGCTTTTAGGAAGGAATCTGGGTGAGAGGCTGACATGTCATTGTGTTTCCTGTGAAGTTATGGCTTTCAGACGAGTATTTTGGTGCCGAGCGCTTTGTATCATGATTATGATTTATTGTTTTATTGTGATGTTTTATTGTGTGACTTCAAACTGCGTTTTTTCTGGCTTTCTCCTCCAACCAGGCATCAAACTGAGACAATGAAAGTGGCTGTTGTGTTTGTTCTGCTCTTTGCCACAGTTCTCTGCCGGCCGGTGAGACACTTTTGTCAAATCAAAACTACACCCAGATTAAAAATAGATAAATTAACTGAGAACATAACATGTTTTATCATGCCATTTTGTCATAAATTTCACTCTGGTCCCTTTGTTTTTCTAGGCGAGAAAACTTTCCAGTTCAGAGAGCTCTGAGGAGGTGGTAAGTATTCCAAGAGAGGCCGGTGGGAGGTGGTGAGAGAAAGAATGAGACATCCATGGTGTTTTTCTCTTCCACAGGTGAGACGACCAAAACCTCCAGCACTCAGAAAACAGGCGCCTGTGGTTCTTAAGGCTCGTCCCCCACCTGTGCAGGTAAAATATTCATTTTTTGTGTCCATTTATCATTTTGTCAGTTTGCTCTCCTCTCATTCTTTCTTCTCTCTTATCTTCCCTCCAGTATCTTCTCCTTATTTTGTCCTTGCAGTAATGGTTCTCCTCTAATTCTCTGCTGTCTGGGCTGTCAGCCACTTTCACCTACTCACTTAAATCTCACAAGGCACATATGTGATATCTGATAACAAAACCTATTCAAAGTACTGTTTTATGGGAATTCAACAATATTTTACTACATGTTTTATTGTTACATCACAAAAATATAGTAAAAGTGTACAAGTATAATCAGGCAAAAGTCAGAGTAAGGCAGAAAAGTGATCAGCTAATTATTAAAGTTTAATAACTGCACAAACACAATTACCAGAAGGCCAAATAGGTAGATTTAAAATGCTTTTTTTGATTGGCTAAAAGTCAAATCCTCAAAAATTGTTCAAAGTAATGTGAACAATGTAAATTATAAAAGGGACGGTACAATATCTTGGACACACCAATATGTTAACATGAGGCAAAGCATCATATTTTTAGATGCACTTCATCTGTGGCTATGTGCTACTGGTAGCTGGAGTTTAGTGAGACTACGGGTAAAATCTTTGTTATACAGAGCAGAGAAAAGCAGGAGAACTAGGATTTTTAAACTTGTAGTTCAATATCTCATTCTGATTTTAGCTGCGAAGTAGAGATGCAACCTTTAAATAATCTCCTCTAGCTGGGTTCAGCTTAAAGTACAAATTTTATAAAAGCAATGAAAGAAAACTAAAGGACGATTTCAAAGATTGTTTCTTCCAAAGAAAGGACTCTTTACAGCAATGATGATTAATCACATTCATTGCACGTCTCCCATCTCGCAGAATGTTGTAGCAGCCGCGGCTGCTGGTTCAGATGAGAGCGCAGAGACTTCAGAAGAGGAGGAGGTGAGAGATGAGCAGCAGAGGTCAAAACAGTGATCATTTATGTTACAATGCATTTATTGTTAAACTCTTATAACATTGTGTTTTAATGGTTGTTGCAGCATCAGCAGCAGGTGGCAGCCGAGGCGCTACCTGAAGTCAAATCTGTCGTCACAGACACAACTTCAGATTCGCCCTCTGTTAACAACCAGGACAATGAAGACGGTGATGATGATGATGAAGCAGAGGAGCGTGTGAGTAAAAATGTCCTGTGAAAACCTTTTCATTACTTCTTTAAATAACAGGAATTTATTATTTCAAACAATTAGTCTCATGTGTGTCACATTTCTCAAGCTTAAGTTTAGATATTTGTGTCAATAAAAATTTTAGATATAAAATGTATTTTAGCCATGCCGATGAAGATATGAGTCATGGACAATTTAAACTAAACTACTAGAAAATCAGTAGGAATTTTTGCCAACTTCTATATCTTGTCTACAGGAAACAGAGGAGGAAGAGGAGGAGGAAGATGAATCCAGCGACAGCTCAGAGTCTGGTGAGTCCTCCACGCCTGCTCCTTCTACAGTAGCCCCTGTGGTTGTCACAGAGACACCGGCCCCTGAGTCGACTGATGAGCCCATTGTGGCCACCGTCGTCACCGATACAGCCCGCGGTGACAACCTGGGAGGCTACCCCAGCGAGTACAAGTCCATCGTTTATGTGGAGGAAAAATCCTACCACAAGGCTCCCGGGCCCTACAAGTCCTATGAGTTTGAGGACACAGGAAAGAAGACAGCCTATTCAATGACCGGCGGCAATGAGGTGGAGAAGCTGCCAAAGGTGTATAAGGTACAGTTAGCTTTATCAATTTCTAAAAGACTGAACCAGAA
The DNA here is from genome assembly GCF_057382275.1 of Copadichromis virginalis. Classification (NCBI taxonomy): domain Eukaryota; kingdom Metazoa; phylum Chordata; class Actinopteri; order Cichliformes; family Cichlidae; genus Copadichromis; species Copadichromis virginalis. The sequence goes on from NC_140624.1 coordinate 34,135,423, forward strand.
TTGGTCCTTAAAGTTAGCAGAATCCCTAACCCTCATTTCCGATTACTGCATTAAAAGGTTAAAATATAATGTTGATAAATATGCAAACTAACCCTCACATCTCTCCTTTGACCTCTAGACTATTTATGTCAACTCTGAACTCCTGGAGGAAGACACCAGCACCCCTGAGGTGGAGAGCCAGGGTCTGGATGCGTCCTCTGGCACATCTCAGGATCCGGATCCCCGCCAGGCCGATCTGGCAGAGGAAGAGGAGAGCACCAGCACCAGTGACCCTACCACCAGCGAGAGTGAAAGCAGCAGCACCCCAGAGGAAGAAGAGGAGGAGGAGGAAGAGGAGAGCGCCAGCACCACCAGTGATAGCACCAGCCAGGAGGCCGAAGATGAGGAGAGCCAGAGCAGCGAGGAGGCTACAGCCACACCTGGAGCTGCTGACGCTGACTCCGATGAGAGTGACAGCACTGAGAGTGACTCTGATGAGGAAGGGGCAGCACCTGACACCACCACTGACATCCCGGCAGTTATCACTGCCAAATAAGCCCATCTAGGAAATAGAGTGGGCGGTGGTGTCCGAATCACATAATGTGTGCACACTGCATCCATGTGCAAAGAGCCCCCTCCCGAGCCCTTTTCCCCTGCAAGGTCCAATAGGGATGACCAAGGCTGAATTATTATTGACTCATGTTTTCAGCTGATATTTCCATGAAAATCTGTGCATCATCTAACAAAGCACATGTGTTTTGCTCTCTAGGGTTTTGGCTAAATAAACCATTAACGCCTTTATCCTGTGGTCCTTGTAAATCTCATCTTTGATCCAGTAGGGGAAAAGAAGTTAATTGAACTTTAAAAATGACGACTGCTACCTGTAACAGGAGGTTGACCGACCTCATGATCTTTGCCCCTTCCCCTTCTCCCTTCTCTTCCAGCAGGGTACAAGGTCAAAACTGATAAAGAACAAAAACGCTGACAAAGTTGAGTCCTCTTGTCTACACTAGCACAAAACTGCCATTTACTATTAATTAATAACTGCAATACGCAAACATACAAAGTTCTTATGCTTAATAAATAAATGCAAATGCACATTTTATATTTAAATACATTTGTAATACTTGTAATCATTTTGAAAATAATCAAATTTAAAACTGACATTAGGTCACACATTTGCTGCCAGTGTGGCTTAGCTTTTTTGCTCGCTAACATTACATTTTGCTGGTGTAGATAAAAGGATCCAGGCAAAGAACAAAAAAATTCTTCTATTACAGGGTTCAATCAGATATAGATACAGTACACACATACAGACAACACAGCCCTGTTTATTTGCACAGTTGCTACCTACACTACATGTTGTTTGTCCCATGTTGTTTACTGTAATGTACCATAATGTACCATTTCTAAAATATTAATAAAGTTCTTTTTCATAAAAAACCCCCATCTTGGTTGTGTAAGCATAAACACTATTCTGAAGTTTACCGCATAGTCCTGTGAAAAAGTTTACACAAGACTCTATGTGGTGAAAAACTAACTGCACGGCACGTAATTCAGTAGCTCGCAGAACTAGCATTAGCAGCAATAACTTCAAGTAATGATTTTATATGACTTGATCAGTATCTCACATCATTTCCCCCCCACACTTGATCCAGTTTATTTAAGGTTGCAGGCATTCATTTATGCACAGCTCTGTTGAGGTCCTGTGGCTACAAAACAAACCCAAATCATCACACTTCCACCGCCATGCTTGACAGCTAGTATGAGGTCTTTGTTTTGATATGCTGCGTTTGGTTTTCACCAAATGTGGCGCTGTGGATTCTGGCTGTGGATATGGATTTGCAAAACATCTTTGCTTCACCAAAGGACATTGTTCTAGAAGTTCAATTTGATTCAGTTCTATTCAATAATATTAAATAATGGTAAATCACATACAAGGTCATCTCAGGGCACTTTATATTATTATATTGTAAGGTACTGGCCCCACAACAATATAGACGTGACCCCAACAATCAGAAGATCCCTATGAGCAAACAATTTGAAGTCTTTTACACATGATTGCTATGTTGCTAAATACAGTAAGCAAGGCAACAGTGATATAGAGAAATACAAAATTATTAAAGTGGAGAAAAGTAGAGATCGTAAACAACTGAAAGGTTTGGTAGACTTGTATCCAGCCATTTTTAAAAAAGTTTAAAGGGAACAATCTTAACAATTAATGTCACTCATGTCTGTGTGGTAACTTTGATGCTGGAGCCTAACAAGTACTGAAAAATATTCTCATAAACAAGGGAATCTGAACAGCTGACTCTTTCAGTCAAATTGGAAGCAAAACTACACAAACCACAATACTGCTCAACTTTAATCTCAAATGTTAATGGGTTATAAATGTTTTTAATGGGTAATATAAAAATATATATATTAAAAAATAGGTTATATATATAATTTCTCCTCATGCAGTATTTATGATTCAAGAGAGAAATTAGCTATAGTACTAATCCTTGAATGGTGGGCCTTACTCCCTGGTGGGTTATGAAACATACATTTTTCTTCCCCACAATAACAACAAACCAGTAAACAACTGGAAAATTATAAGTTAAAAGTGTTTATGTATTATTTGTAAAATCAATGCATAATTCAGCTAGTGTGTGATTGTGATTTTTGGTACTGAAGTCAAGTTTTGTTAATTTCCCCGTTTCTTTAAAAGTTAAATCATGAGGTCAAAGCCTGGCCCAGAATGAACCCTGGCACAATGTATAGGCTGAATCTAAAAGACTGTTTGCCCAGACTTCGCCTTCCATTCTGTTTATGTTCTACTGTCTGTCAAATGCGTAATACACACATTTAAACACATGTGCAGACACATAAATGCAGACGTTAGACAGATTGCAGAGTATAATCAGTTCTCCCAGACTGCAGCAGTGAAGATCCTCAGGCAAAAAGACAAGAAAATTAAAAATAAAGTAAAGTGTGATGCTGTGCTTCTCAAGACTGTTAGCTGCATGATGTTGAGAAATGTACAGTGCAATACTGAAACAACACATCTTATTATGCATTTGATATGTCATGCCCTGAGCATATGCAGGACTGAAAACAAAGAAATGTGCTCTTTAAAAAGAACCCTGATTACAAATATATTTGTAGTTTCAATTTCATGTAACCTTAATTACTAGACTTGTGCTTACTTTTGGTCTCATGAATTTTGTATAGATTCGAATATTAATTTATTTTGTCTATTAAGTTGTGCAGGATTACCTTATGTCTTTGCAGAATTTGGTCTTTTAAATTTCCATTCATACCTGCTTATGCTGGTACAGTTTCAGTGTTACATCATCTGAGTAGTACGTTGGGAAGAAGAGTGAGTCTTGACTATAGGAGATGCTTTCAAGAAAAACAGTGCTTTGCCATTAATCCACAGCCCAAACAGTAACAGGTTCAAATTAACAAGAACATCGGCAATTTCACTATTCTCTTAATAAAAAAATTATAAAATCTATAAAAAAAAGTGTCATAGCATCCATCCAACATGTTCACATGCTCAAACATGGCTAATAATAACTGGGCTTGTAGGTAACAGAATAGAATAGAATAGAATACTTTTATTGTCACTATACAGTTGTACAATGAGATTGCGAGCATCTCCAACTCAGTAGAAACATGTGTGTGTGTGTGTGTGGGGGGGCACAGTTCTGCAGCACTATATACATATGAACAGGACTAACAGAAAAAAATAAAATAAAATGTAAGCAGGCTGAACAACTTGAAACCAGGGTGGGAACTGACTTTCATGATGTTTGCTGCTCTGCTGAGGCAGCAGGAGGAATAAATGTCAATCAGGGAGGGGAGAGGGCAGCCAATGATCTTCTGTGCTGCCTTGACTGCACTCTGAAGCCTTGCTCTGTCCGCCTTAGTGCCTCTGCCGTATCATACGCAGTATGTTAGCAGGCTCTCAATGGATAAATGGTAGAAGGTCAGCAGCAGGCTGGAGTCCAGCTTGTACTTCCTGAGGACCCTCAGAAAGTGCAGCCGCTGCTGGGCCTTCTTGACGACCCCTGAGATGTTGTCTATCCAGGAGATGTCAGCGGAGATGAGGACACCAAGGAACACACTCCCCGTTGATGTATAGTGGGGCTAAGTCAGTGCTCTGCCTCCTGAAGTCGACAATGACCTCTTTGGTTTCCCTGGTGTACACTGCAGGGTTGTTTTCTGAACGCCATGCTGCCAACTTCAGGACTTCCTATCTGTAGTCTGCCTTGTCTCCCTTTGAGATGAGTCTGACTACCGTGGTGTCATCAGCAAACTTGATGAAGAGGTTGTTGTGGTTAGTTGGACTGCAGTTGTGGGTATAGAGAGAATACAATACCTGGAAATACCTGGAAAACATGTAATGTCTGCAAATTTTGAACAAACATAAGTTTGAGTTAGGAAACAAACTAACTAACAAACAAACTAACTAACTAACTATGAATTTTAACCAAGAAATTCGAAGAATTTTTGTTAGCATTTAGTCTTTGGATCAATTTTCTGCTTAAAATTTAGTTAATTGAATTTATTGATTTATGTGTTAAATGCAACACATCTCGGAACTATGGATGAGTAGAAGGTAGGAAGCTCCTCAAGGAGATGAAGACTGGAAGCTAAAATTAGGAAAGGATGAACTGAGGTGCAGAAGACAACATGACGTCCATAACTGAGGCTCTAGAAAGTGCTAAATACATATACCAGAGAGATATGTAGGAATGTGTTTGTGTAGGAATATGTTAAAACTAATTCAGACAGTATTTGAGCTAGCACAGAAGCTTGAATGGGCTTGCTCGAATTTATCTATCAGATTTTTAACAATCCTTTGCCCCATGTCTTCCACAGACAACCAGATGTTCTCAGTTGCAGATATAAAAATCTGTAATTTCCTTTTTTTTCTTTTTAGCCCTTTTAGCTTCCCATTAGTTTTGGTTTATTGTGTCATTTTTCCCAGTGCATCTCTTTTACGGTTATTATTATCCTTTTGAATATTATTTGCTATTAGAATTTAGAATTTATTGCCCTACTTCTTATTAAATCATTACAATCACCACTTTTGTTATTGTTAATTTTGTGTTTCAAATCATATTTATTGTTTCTTTGATCATTTTACTTGCAGATTTGACTCTGTACACATCCTAACGGTCGACTTCTGCCAAAAACTGAATTCCTCAACTAACAGAAACTGTAATAATTAACCATTCCCACTAGATGGAGCTAGACAGGTCGTTGTTATAGCTCAATGCTGAGCTTCTTATCCACCCAGCTAAGACAACCCTATTTTGGTTCTTGACGAGTAATCCAGGCATCACACAAACAGACATACAGGCATAGGCTATAGTATTCTTTATTTCTTTTTTGCTTTATTTCCTAAAATCTGTAGATTAACATAAAAAACAAGAATCCATTAATCTGTTTTTGTTCTCTATAAATTTAAAAATTCAATTTGCCAAATTGTGTCTGTTCTTTGAATTTTTGTGGTGATAAATTGTCATTTATTGCACATTCCTAAGAATAAAGGGATAAACTACAAATAAAAGCGTTTTGTAAAAAGTATTTACTTATTTACAACTCTTATCTATGAGTCACAATTAGTGTGCAGTTGGACCTTCACATCTGATTTCATAACAAAACCTTTAGAGATGGTGATAATGAGACTTCGTTAACTAATGCATGATGTCCATAGAGCCTCAGCCACTTTTTATACAATTACAATTAATCAAAGAATGCTTTCAGACATGTAAATGATTGTTTATTGGGCCCAAATGTATTCTGCAGCAGGACAAAAACCCCAAAACACAGCCATAGTCATTAAGAACTATCTTCAGTACAAAGAAGAACTGGAAGTGATGGTTCGGCCCCCACAGAGCCCTGATATTAACATCATCGAGTGTGTCTGGGATTACATGAAGAGACAAAACGATGTGAGGATGCCTACATCCGCAGAAGATCTATGGCTCATTCTCCAAGAAGAATTGTTGCTGTTTTAAAGGCAAAGGGTGACCACACCAAATATTGATTTGATGTTGATTTCTCTTTTGTTCATTCACTGCATGTTGTTGGTTGATGAAAAATAAATGATTAACACTTCCATTTTTGAAATCATTCTTTATTTATAGCTCACCTGCCTAAAACGTTTAATTTAAGAATTAAATGATGATATAAATATGACCATATTTTTTTTATTCTGTATGGATTTTTTTTCTTTATTAGAAAAAAAAAACAGCAGTTGTTGTATAATCAGGCATATTAGGTCCAAACAAGTCCAAAGCAGTATAAAACAGTAACAATCAGCAACATTTAGGTCTTCTTTTGCCTCTCTGTTCTACATTTAATCTGTGAACATGTACATTTATAGCGTGCAATTACAGAACCCCACTGTGGTAAGGACTCACCAGCATGTACAGACAAGACCTGACGCGACACACCCTCCCCAGTCTATAAACACACTGCTGTGGGATACATATTCTGGATACCTCACGAAGAGTAATAACCTTTTGTTGTTGTTTTGTAAAATTTAATCAGTAACCATCGCTTGCCTTGGATGTTTTTTCTGCTTGGCCACATATCTTTACACTTCCAACATATCAGCAGATCTTTCCAGAAAACCTGAAGTTAATTTTAACACATTGTAAGAATTGTCCTCAAAGCTGCAATAAACATGCAAACAGAGTATTTTCATTTAATATAATTAAATATTTAAGTGCTTTTGTTTGTATGAAATATGCTATGAAGCAATAGCTTTTACCTAAAAACTGCAGGTCATCCACTCCATTTCATAGGACTAAACAGCAGTGAAAGATTAAAAATTCGTCTAAATATACATTTAGTAGCACACACACACACACACACACACACATATAAAGAAACATTTTCTTTACTGACAGTTCACAGTACTAGTAAGCATGAGTGAAATCATCCATTTGAACCAGACTTCACACACTTTGCTTTTTGTAACTCTGCAATGTCTCTAATGTTAATTTAAAATTGGCTTTAAGAAAGTATTGCCTTATCATCATGCCATCACATTCTCTGCCCTGTTATTTAGACTTCTAAATTTAAGATGTCTCTTAATTCTGCTGATTGCATGCTAAAAAGGGGGAGTTAAAAGGTAACACAACCTCTGTTACTTCTTTAAGGGAAAAAAATGGATTCAAAATAATTCAGCATCCTATTGGCACTTCTCATTCTGTACACGTTTTAAAGAATCAGATTTTATTGTATATGTCCAATGTTTCTCAGTGTAAACCAATGTTTTATTGCTGTCTTTCTAAGTTACTGCAACATGCAAAGCAGAGTTCTGATTGTGACGATCCGATACCCATCAAACCAGTGCATAAGCACTTCTTTTTTAAAGCCATTTTTAAATACAAGCAAAAGAATTTATAAAAAAGCAAACTGGGAAAAAATATGAAGACTTTATTTTTTCTAAATTGGATAGAAAGTGTCCACAGGCGGCTCACTAAAGTCAAACATTTGTTCAACAATATGGCTCTCGTTGTCTGACTGTTGCTCAGTTGTCTCCTCTGTTGTCAGTAATGGGAGCTGCTGTTGGAATCAGCACCGTAAAGCACTGATCGCATGTTGGTGTGGCATTGACAGATGGGGTTGGCGTTGCTGGAAGAGGCGTCGTCTTCATCACAATTGGTTGGTCAGTACCCATTGTGCTTACTTCAGGAGGGACTGTACTCCCCTCTTCAACAGTTGTCATCGCAGTAGAGGTCGTGACTGGCGTGGTCACTTCGGGATCGATAATCTCCTCAGAGGACAACCCCCCCTCCTCAGATGATTGACTTTCTGAAGATTCGCTGGAGCTCATGGAGTTGAAAGCATCCCCAGTGAACCTGTGGTGATAATGTTGGATTTTGTGGTCGGGGATATCGGCATCATGATGCCTTCTGAAAGCCATCTGTGGTGGGAAAACCAAATAATAGAGACAATACCCTCAGATTCTGTTAAATAAGCAAAAATCTGTGTTTGTCTGACAGAAAAATATAATTTTGATGACGGTGTTTAAAAGGTTTAAAAACACTTTTAATGTAGCCCCACAATTCGCCGAAACATAAATTTTATGTCGCTTAAAGTTACAGAGAAATGTTTTAAAACGATCCCGAAACAACCATTAATCAGCACAGACTTCTTACACGCTACTGTCACATTTGGAAGAAAACATCATTCAACGTGAAAATATCCCAACAAAGACCAAATGTATGAATAGAATTTTTCATTTAGGACAGGTTATAAATGAAAAAGATGGAAAATTACCTTACTGTGATATAAGTTGAGGATAAATGCCACGATGAGGAAGTATCATAAAATAAATTGAAAATTTCAAAAAAATGTTTTTTATTCATAAAAAAGGTAGATTGAAACTGGTTGAAATCCAGTAAACAATCTAAATGCTCAAATGGACTAAAATCCTTTGCACATAATCCTATTTGTTTTATATAAACATTTGCGTGCTGTTGGATGTGTGGTTTGGGAGTATGTAGGCTGTAGTTGTTTGGATGGCACTAATCCCAAAGTGTCATCCCAAATCATAGCGTGTATAAAAAGATGGACATATCCGCTGTGACGCCGCCCACTGGTTTGTGAAACCCCGCCTTTAAGCCTTGTGGCTGAGCATCTTGGTGTGTTGAAACAGGGCGGGATGAGGGTTTATCTGCTCATAAAACCAAGGGATACACATCTGTATGATAGCTATGCTGAAAATTACAGAGTAGATCAGCACAAAGTAATTTACTGAGCAAACTTCATGTTTTGTGTTTAACCTAGTGGTTCAAACCTTAAAATCAGCAGCAAAGTACATCTGACTTCTTTTTGAAACCAATGGAGTCACTCCCCACTGTTCATTTGAAGGACTGCAGAGTGATGTCATGTTTCAGACCAAGACCTATGCCAGTAGACACTATGCATCCCAAAGTGTTGGCTAGTTTAATCAACTAATTACTCAAGTTGAGGGTCACACATCCCAAGGGGCACAGCTTCCTGTAACGCCAACAAATTGGTAGAAATCTATGAAATGCGGTTGAGTTCAAGTAAAAAGTGGAATAAAATGGAGAAACTCGAGTAAAATATAAATATCTCAAGTATCTCAAGCTGAGACAGATGGCAAGAAAACAGCTTAAGTGAGGAAGATAAGAGAAGTTTGCGGTTCCTTTGCGGGTTAACTTACTGGCTTGGCAGATGTTGTTGTAAGAAGGGCGATGACGAGGGCGGTTTTCAGAAGTTCCATTTCTGATTGATTGCTGTCTGTGAAGGAGGGAAACCACAGAGAAAAACAGTCACACAATCCAGAAACAAGACACTCTGACAGGGTGGGCATGACGGATGTACACCGAAACGTGTTATAAATGAAATTAAAATTTAATTAACAGTTGTTCATAGAAGCAGTTATCATCATCAAATTTTATAAAGTATGAATTAAAAAACAAAATACAATCTGTTAAACTAATAATAAGAAGAATAAAAGAAAAAACTCACCACTTTCTGGTCTGTAGTTTATAAATTCTTTTAAATCCTCTGTAAAATCAATCCAACTCTCTGCTGCTGTTTGTTGTTTATCAGTGTGCAAAGGTGTGTGACTTCAGTGGAGACAGTGGCTCATATATACTGCCTGGCAGAGAGCTGGGCTGGGCATGGCTGTGACGAGGACCTGAGAGAAGGATTGAGTAATACTGTGTTTTCCAGGGCCAGAGTGAAAGGGAGGGACAGGACAGAAGGTTTTTAGCACACAATATAACTCACCAAAATGCTACAAAATTAGCACTGAGATTATTTATCGTGTCTGCTGAGTTATGAGCTTTACTGGCAGATGCTTGCATTGTTTTGATGATCAGAATTAAAGACGGGCTCTGAGTCTGTGTAAATACCTTCTTGTAAATGAATAATTACACCTCAATGAGTTTAACGGGATATACAAATGGGAGCTCAGCGTGAGGGGTTGAAATTGGATTTTGCTCCAATTTCAAACCCTCACTCTGAGCTGTCTTTTTATTTATCATTAAATCATTAAGTCTGTTAAATCTAATTTCATGCAAACACTAAGACCTTTACAGAGTGTTGGAGCTTAAAGAACATTTTGCTGTGATCTTTAATCTGTGATCTTTAAAAGTGTTAGCAGGTGTCGTAAAAGGGGGTATGTTAGGCACAAGGGGGTGATGAAGGTTAAGTAAGTAAGCAGGATGTGGAACAACAGTTTTCTGACCGTCGTGGTTTAGTTGTAACATAAAAGGAATGTAAAGGGAGCTCCCACCAGAGGCATTTGTTTTGGATTTTTCGGTTTGTATGGAGAATAATTGTTTTCCTTTTTTACATTCACCTTGTTTTTGCTACCGAAAAGCATACAAGCGATTCAAGAAGAGCACGAGTCAGAAACTTTACGTCCTGCAGAAGCGGCAAAGAAGGACCGAAGGTTGCCGCTACACAGAGCATTGCTTTTGTTATTCAGGGACGGTCAAACTCAGCTGTAGTTAGCATCTCTGTCAATTCAGTTCAATTCATTTTTATTTATTTGCCACAAAATCAAACAACAGTTGCTTTATATTGTAAGGTAAAATCACCCCAACAACCATATTACCGCCTATGGCCACAGTTCATGTAAAACATGCAGTCATCATGAGAAAACAAGTAAAACACCAAAATAAATAAATGCAAATCAAAAAAGTCAGATTTATTTCTGTGCATCCTCTTCTATGCCTCCCATTAACAGTGTATATAAAAGATGGAGAAAGCCACTGTGACAGCACTCGGTGGTTTGTGGGTCATGTTTTGAAGCCTTGGCTTGATTATTTTGGTTTCCTTATTTTTTCCTTTGCTTGAACACAACAATCCAGGGTTAGCTCTCTGAGTAACTGAGGACACACTTACTGGAAACTTATATATATATATTTTTTTTCTTTTTTGTGTCCCGTTTGGATCTTTAGCCATCAGAATTGTTGTCTTAAGGCCAAGACAGATGCCAAGCGGATTTATTTTACCAAGTGGATCATCATGGCCTTGCCATATTGGTCCATTTGATTGACCTTTATTATAATTATGAATTCATTTTATTTTCAGATGCTACAAACGGGACAGACATGACTGTGGGATAGGACAGGGAGAAAGAATGAAAGAAAGAGAGGGAGGGAGAGAAAGAAAACCAAAGGGGAGAAGAGACAGTGAGAAGGGGGGGAAGAAAGAAAGAAAAAAAGAAAAAGAAAAAAAAACACCTGGATCACCTGTATGGAGAAAAAAAACAGAAGAGAAAGCAAACAACAAAGAGCAACATAATAAAAAAAACAGCACCATCACAATAAACTAGCTAGCAGTAGATATCAGTAGATACTAAATAATAAACGATATTGTGCAGCACGCAAGATAGACAGCGCACAATGTGCTTTGAGGCAGCAGCCAAGAAAGGTGTAGTCCGCGTCTGTGAACACCCGTGTGTACACCTGTGTGCATACCTGTGTGGATCAGCATGCTTGTATTCAAAAGGTTTCTCCATGTAACGATCTGCTAGGGAGTGTGGGGAGCCACAGCCCCGTCCACCAGGGTATGAAGCAGGTATGGAGGAGATCCAGGCCCCAGATATCCAGAGGCCCCAGAGTACAAGGACCCGAGGAGGACCACCAAAGGGGGGGGGGGGGACCGTGCCACCCTCCTGGGAAGAGCTGAGTAGAACCCCAAAGGAGAGGTCACCCCGCAGCTACGGAGCAGAGGCCAGAGGGGGTTGCAGTGGCGTGCCCGCGGGCTCTGGTGGCAGCCAGCTGTGCCAGAGAGGACCGAGGTTCAAGCCCAGAGGCCAGAGGCCTGAGGGCATCCCACCCCCCGGAAGGAGCCCAGCCGGGCCACCAGGAGTGAGCCGGTACATACATGAGCGCCCAGCCCCAGACGACAAGGACCACGAACACACCAACGTCTGAGGGCATCAGCCACCGGCAGGGAGTGTGGTGAGGGGAGATAGGCCTCCATACTTTAGAGGGCCTGAGATGTACCCAGAGAGTCTAAGACCCAACCTGACATATAGACACAGACGAACAGGCACACGCGGACACAGACGTGCATTCCCACCCCATATGCACAACCAAATACTCGGCACTCACCCAACGTGTAGACAGACACAAATAGACACTGCACAGACAGTCGCACTCCCCAAACATACTCTATATCCCAGGTCCAGGTACCCCCGCCCTCAGAGGGGCAAGCCGCACCTAGACCCAGGAGATGTAACCCTTCTCTCTGGGGTGGAGGCAAGCGGACCACCTCCTTATCTGCAGTAGCAGGGAGGCCCCGCATCCCAGACCCCAGTCTGACGGCCAGCACCTCCTCCCAGCCCCCCAGCCCTGACGGCTAACAGAACCGGGGTGAGTGAAGACCTCAAACCTCCCTACGCCCGCTCATATGTTGTGTTGCTGTGTGCTGTTCTAAAGTGCATTTAAAACTCAGGAGAGCATGGTACTAGCTTCCTCTCAGAGAGCAGCACGGCTCTTCCTGAAAACCCTTAGTGTCTAAATGCATTTAAAATTGAGGGTAGGGCACCAGCGCCAGAGGTGGGTTGGAGTACACCGACCCTCCTCTGGATGCTGTAAAACGTGCCCACCCCCAAGGCCCTATATGTATGTGTTATGTGAGAGTGTGAGTAATGTGGATGTCTAGGTTGCCGAATAAAATTGAGGCACTTATATATTTTTTAAAAATTAATTTAACAATTTAAATTTACATTTTTTATTCTTTATTTTTGATATCTTTTTGTCTTTTATTTTAGTAAATTTTTAGATTAATTTGTCTTTTTTTGTGGGCATTTGTGTCCAGGCAATGCGTACCTCACTGTACAATACCTTGTGCAATACTTTTTGTAAATAGTCAACAGTGCAATAGACTCAATACTTGAAATGTGCAATTCACTTGTATTTTTATTTTTTATTCCTATTTATTCTATTTATCCCCTTTGTATATTTTATTTATATTTGTCTCTGTATTTATATATGTGTGTGTGTGTGTATATATATATATATATATATATATATATAACAATTCTGTAACTGTAACTTCGGTCGTTGCTGTGCTTTTTTTTGGAAGTCGAATTTCCCAGAGGAACCCACCCGAGGGATTAATAAAGTTCTATCTTATCTTATCTTATCTTATCTTATCTTATCTTACCATTCACAGATTTTTCACTTATCTGTTGTTTGCTCTATATAATATCTGATTTTCCTTTGGATGTGATTAATCATGAGACTGTTATAGGTGATTTAGGAGGACGCTGCTTAGTGTTTAATTATCTGATGAAGAGCTGGTATGCAAACAACATCACTAGATGTGATAAATAAGTAATATGGATTTCTGCAGAATGCGAAAACATTATTTCATGGAAAAACTGTTTATTAAATTCACACATTGGTTCAATGTTCCCTCTAAGCTGCGCACGTGCGCAATTGCGCACTGCTGGCACGGTCTTTGCGCACAGAGAATCAGAAAAAAAAAAATCTAACCTGAATTGAAATTAAAATTAAAACTTTAACAATTCTGTTTTGCAGTGTTAGTCAGTGAGTGACTGGCTGCTCCCGTATGGGATTAGAACGATGCCACCTTATCCCATAGTCCAGCCAATAATACGATTCACATTCGTTTATAGGCAGCTAGTCAACGTCGTTGACAGGCTATGATAGCGTTCTCGTGTGCCGACACCGGTGTTTTAGCTAGCAAAGCGGCGTGGCTGATGTGGAGTGAAACACGTTAATGACAACGTGTACAACCATTGGAGATGTGAGCAGGACAGACGGAACAATAGACAGACAGAAAAACTGTGGACTTTATATCAGTTTTTTAATTGTGTTGATAGGCCACGTAAAACCAGAGTTATGATAAAAATATATGCAATGTTTGGTTTTCTTCCTGAATACTGTTGTTGTTTATATTTACTGCGGGAAGAAACGGTAAAAACGCTTGAAAGCACTCTCTGCCTATGAGCAAAAACATCCCCCCCCCCCCCGCCTTTCCTATTGGTGGAAAAATGTACCATGTCGACCAATCAAAAAATGATATGGCAGCATGGCATTTAGTTGTTTAGGAAGGGGGGACGTTTTAGGAGTGACGGCAGTGCTTTGAGATGTGAGAGATTTGCGACGTTTAGCGCAAACCTTGTGTAGTTAGTGTGTAGTGTAGTCAATAGTTTTGTTGTGTGTGTCAGAACAATGAGGTGACTGCTGAATGTTACAGGTGTTACAGGAGTGATACATCTCCTGTTGTCAGGCCTGCAGGTATCAGGCTGTTGTTCTCCTTTATCTCATAGTGGACAGAAATTATTTTTTGGAGTGGCACAAATAATTTGTGTGGCATCAAATTTGATGCAGAACAGCTGATTGTTTTGAAAATAGTTTGAAATATTTATTTTTAAAAAACGCCTTGGCTGCATTTTTAGGTAAACAGCTGCAAAAAATGTTGTTGTTTGCATAACTCAGTTACTTTTTTGAAGAAGTAACTATATAATTAATTGCCCAGCATTGGTCATTATATACTGTATTTTGCAGACAGAGAGTTACAGGACTCTCTCCCAGACCACAGACTCATACTCATAATACAAGTCAGAGCTTTATATTAAAAAAGAAAGAAAGTTGTGTTTTCAAAATTGGAGTTCAAGTTATTTTTACTTCCAATAGTGTTAACATACTACACAGGTCATGAACAACATTTTTTTTTAAATTTTCATTGTAAGTGGGCTAAAGCAGTTAATTAAAAGTAGTCTAACATGAATGCTGTAATTTGATTATTTTAATAAACCATGTAACTTGGATGCTGGCGTGACCACAGTGCACACATCTGCTGTTGCTCACAGTGGTCCAAGGGACCGCTCAGGGAGTTTGTGTGTTCGCTCAGACACATGAAAAATTAGAGGAAACATTGCATTGGTTTCTTTTACGTTTTCATCTGTTCATACTAGAACAGATGCTCCTGTGCTCTTAACATGGACTTGTACTTGCCGTCATTCAGCTGAAACACTGAAAATTTAATTTTGAAGGATTTTTCAGAAGTGGACAAAATGCTATTAAGACTATCATTTGGGTTTGTTATCATTATTAATGACTGGAGGAAATGTTCCAATGTATTAACAACATACAATATTAAAGGCTTGAGAAATGTAAAAGCAGTCTTCATGAAAATTCTGACTGCAGAAAGAGGATTTCAAAACAATGGTGGTAGAAGTTTTGACTAATGTTGTGGTAAAGGTTGGACTTAAACTTGACGCAGCGAGAGCAGATGACAAAAGTCAGGTTGACATGGTGAAAAATGACCCAACACAGAGACAGACTGTTGAGCAGTCAGTGGAATGTTACAGTCGAGACAGAGTGGAGCTGTGCTTTGATCACACCTCTATGTGTGTGTGCGTGTGTGTGTGTGTGAAGTAACACTACTGTGTTACTTCATCACCCTTTCCAAATTTCCTCTTCCTGTCTCTTCTCCTTGCAGAAATCATGCAGAGAACTGCAGATGACACATGAACAAGAAGAATTGTGGAAATCTTCACGTCAGACATTTCAGTAATTCTGAAATAGTTCATACCTTATACATAACCTCTTTTACACTTACAGAGCAAATATATAGAAAACAATTAGTGAAACCTCCAACCCAGTGAAAATTGCAACAGACATTGCAGTCTACTTCTTCTTCTAATGTGCTGAAGAAAAAGTTGTCAAAGTGTAACATTCACTGGCTTTGTGTACACAGCAAAACATAATATTGGCATTACTCACCTGTCTGAGTTGTTAAAACACGTTAATCGTGTAATGATGATGATAATAATATTTCTACCTAGTTAGTCAGCTCTTTTGCAAATTAAATTCAGTTTTTTTCTTTTTTTTTTACATTCAGCTATCCAGTTATGTACGCATGAGCAAGTAGTGTTTGCCAGTGTTATTACATTTTTATTCGGTATTAATTAGTTCTAATTAGTTTTCCAGATTAGATTTTTCATGTTTCAGAAAAGTCTAGTTTTGGTTTAGATTTTAGATAACTAAAAGGTTTTTCTTTTTATATCTTATTTTAGCTTTTAGTTTAGTTTTAGATAATCATAATAATAACTGATGTTTAGCCTGTTCAAGAGTAATCTACAACTCCAACAGAATGCATCTGGTTATTTGGTTCAAGGCAGTCCAGATTAGGGATGGGTATCGAAAACCGGTTCTTGTTGAGAACCGGTTCCCACTGTTTCAATTCCTTGGAATTGTTTGCCATTTTTGCAAACGATTCCCTTATCGATTCCAGTCGCCCCGAATGATGTCACCACGTTGCGGAGCGTCATTTACCTGGCAGGAAACATGGCGCCTAAGCGGCTCAAACGCTCAAAAGTTTGGTCATACTTTACGAGAACGGATGAAAACAGGGCAACTTGCAATACTTGAAAAGTAGATATTTCTATTTAGATTAGAAGTAGATTAGATAAATAGATTAGATAAGTAGATTAGATATAGATCTTTCATTTAAGGGAGGAAACACTATGAATATGCAAACGCATTTGCTCACAAAACACGTGATAACCTTAAAATGAATGCCGTGTTTTTAATTCCGCTCCGGACTCGTGAATCTCAACCCAGCAGCAGCGGTAACATTTGCAGGTTCTCTCCCGTTAATGCAACAGGTAAATAATCAACTAACAGTGCATATTATGTTAGCGCAATTTACCTTATTACAAAACCTGCCATTACTGTGCATTTAGGTGACCATGATGAGAGAGACAGACAGAGTCTGGCTCAGATGCTGGCAGTTCTCGCTGCAGTCTACCGTTAGCGTCTTCTTTCAGGCCAGGATAGACGAACGTCACCGAGCCGGGACTAAGTTTGTGGTCAAAGGCTTGCACCCATTTGCCACAGCAGATGCCCCGATTTTCGGTAAGTGAATGTGTTTAATTGTAGGCAGGGACATTACTGGATATTCTTGTGTAATTGCTACAGAATAATTTATGTTATACTTTGTTATTGCTACAGAAGAATGTTTATTTTATTATTTTACATTTATAATTTTTTTTCCTGGGGACCCTGTGACACCTCATTGAAGAGCCGTAGGCTGGATCTCTTAAGATCTCACTGTTGGGTTTGTAAGGCCATGTTACTCCTAAATTTCTATCTTGTTCAAAGAGAAGATATAAAACAAAGTTCTAAGCTCGTCGACCTTAGTGTTCTCCTTTTTTAAAAAGAATCGATAAAGAATCGAATCGTTAAACAGAATCGAAAATGGAATCGGAATCGTGAAAATCTTATCAACACCCATCCCTAGTCCAGATTACTCCATTCAGAAGCTAAAGAACTGGCTGCAGTGAGGCCGAGTGGTTAACCAGACCACACAGTTTATAAAAGGTGGATTTGCAGTTATGTGACAAACAGTTTTCACATGATTCTATGTGGTTGGGTGAAACTCTTGTACAGCCCAGGATTCAGTAGCTTGCAGAACCACTTTTACCAGCAACAACTTGAAATAATTGTTTTCTGTATGACTTTATCAGTCTGTCACATCACCGTTCACTGAGGATTATAGGGATTTGTTTATGAACACCTATGTTATGGTTTCGCCACAGGTGTTGCGATGGACTGTGATTGATGCAACATCTTTTTGTTCTTCTTCTTTTCTGTTTCAGCTGTTCTGTTGTAAATTTGTCCGGTTGCATAAACTCAGTCCACCTTTAGCTGTTGGACGGATGGTCTCACATTTGACTCTGTATACAGAAGAGTTCATAGCTGAGTGAATGACTGTAAGGTGCTCAGGTCCTGTGGCTGTAAAACAAGCTCAAATCCTCAAGCGTGATCCCCATACTTAACTGTAGGTATAAAGATCAATTCTTTAAGGTGTGGGAACCATACTTGAACTATGTGGAACCTGATGTTTCTAATATTATGTTACAAGGATTCTCTTGAGTGTTTAAACTGTAATGGAACTGAGCTGTTTTTTTTTGTTTGTTTGTTTGTTTGTTTTTTTGTGTTTAGTTATCAGTTTGTTGTTTGTTTTATGTTTGTTTTATGTTTGTTTATTTTTTTGGTTTTGAATTGTACACTGTATTATGTTATGTAATTATGTACTATTTGTGAAAATAAAAAGTTAAAAGGGGAAAAAAAAAAAAAAAAAACTGTAGGTATGAGGTATTTGTGTTGAAGCACACAAAAAATGAGACTTCTTACCAGAGGTGTGGACTCGAGTCACATGACTTGGACTCGAGTCAGACTCGAGTCATTAATTTTATGACTTTAGACTTGACTTGAAGAAATGTTCTAAGACTTGTGACTTGACTTGGACTTTTACACCAATGACCTGGGACTTGAATTGGACTTGAACCGGTTTACTTGAAAAGACTTGATATTTTACCCCAAATATAAAATTTAACATGCATATTATATAGAGATTGAAAATGTGACGTCATTCACGGGTAGAACCGCAAAGGATTCTGGGAACTCGTGGCAAGAGGTACTAGCGCACGCAGGCTTTCAATTGAAATCAGTTATACAGTGATAAAAAGAAACACAAAAATGTCAAGAAGCTGTTGTATTATTAACTGCAATAGCCGGTCGCATGACAGCCACGGGAAGCCGACGGGTAAAGAGATCGGTTGTTATCGGATTACGTCGTTGAAGAGAAATTGTTCGAGCCATGTTTCCGAAGTAACAAAGAGGCGACTGGATTGCAGCCATTCAAAGATCAAATATAACGTCCCAGAACACTCCAGCTCACAGGTTAGTCTGCTCCAAGCATTTACACAAAGGTCAGTCTGCTGTTGTAGTTAATGCGTCATTTTCATAACATAATTGGTGATATAGGTTACAAGCAAGTCTGGCGCTGAACAGAAATTGTCGCGCTATGCTCCTTTGTTTATTGTGCATAAATAGTGAATTGTCCTGACACAATATTGCATTTCGCTTCTGTTATTATGGTACATTGACAAAAACATATACTTTTATTCACAGGATAAAACAGGTTTTTTGTATCACTAATTGCCCAGTACGATTACAGCATACAATATTATTGTCACTGCTACATTTCTGTGATGGGTACCAGAAATTATTTCCACTGCTAATTAATTACCGTTGAGCTCAAAGGTCCTATTAATAAACGGTTAACGTATGTGTATTTATGAAGACGATTTGTGAGACTGGTAAACTTATGATACGTACGATGGTCTTTCGTTCTACACGGTGCATTTCAAGGTCCTGTACCCATCCGTCGGTAAACTGTACCTGGGCTTGTTGCAGTGACCGGAAGTTACTAAACTTCATGAGTGTATGCACTCACTCCAAGAAGCGTATAATTGTAAATATGCATATAAATATGCTACGATGAGATAGCTGACTTCATCTAACTAGCAAATGTTTTCCAGGCTACGTTGGTGATGCAGTTTTTTTTTAATGGGTATGATATTTTTGTCATGCGATTTTAAAGCCGGTCCTACAAGCGCATCCAAGAATAACATGCAGCTTATCTCAGAACTGTCGGTGAAAATTATTCTTGGAGCTAGGTTTAATTGAGCTGCATTTTAAAGAGGTGCAATTTCACAATTTGTGTATATTTTCTAAGTTCACTATTTTGTCATGTGTTGAGAAAACCACAGATTTAAAAATTACATGGTCTAATATTTACATTTAGCATAACTGCAACATGCTTTTTTCGTTTTTTTTTAAAGACTCGAAAGGACTTGAAATTCAAAGTTTCAGACTTGTGACTTTACTTGGACTTTTACACCAGTGACTTGAGACTCGACTCTGACTTGCCTGACATTACTTGAGACTTGACTTGAGACTTGAGGATAAAGACTTGAGACTTACTTGAGACTTGCAAAACAATGACTTGGTCCCACCTCTGCTTCTTACAGATAAAATGAGAGAAACTGCAGTTTTTGGTATTTCTGTTTAAACCATAGCTGTGGCAAGAAAACATTAAACTTCTCTTCACTTTGTCTTTTAGCTTGTGTAACTACTAAAGGAATATTCAAAATCATAAAATTTTACTTTGTAACTTTTGCTTGCTCAGCCCATGTAAGCATTTTGTGACATTTTACAATGTTAAAGGGTCTTAGGGCTTAAAGTAAGAGTCATTATCCTTGTCATGAAATGATGCATGAATTCATACCTGTTTAAATGTTACCACATAGACACAAGCCAGTTAGGAAACCACTAACTAATGGGTGTTATGTGGTCTTTTAGAGCTTATTCATTTTGACTTCCTGACATCAATACAGTTAAATTATTTATCAGGGCATAATCATTACCACAGATAGACAGACACTGGGTACCTTCAGAGTCATGAGACACTAACCAACTACCTAAATACTCACTCATGGACAAATTTAGTGTATTTGTCTGAGTCAGGCAGAGAAAATAACACATTCACATCCTTCTTCTGGCCAATGATTAGGTACCAGAAGCTCTCAATAAAGTTTTGTAATTAGACACTTTTGGGGGTGGGGGTGGGGGAGTAAACAGCTTTCCTATATTAGTAAAGTTAAGCATTTCTTTATTTAAACTGTAAAAGTATTCGCTGAAAAAAACTCCACAAAGACTGTCTCTGCTTTCATAAATGGAGTTTTTACTTGGTCAGTATGTAAAGTAAAATGAAGGTAGTGTTGTGGCCTTTTGTTGTTGTTGCTCATATTCTCCTTGCTCAAGGTCGGTGTTAAACAATTTCCAATATTACATGAAATCCTGTATGAGGTACAGAAAACCTGGTGACAAAATTTCGCAATGAGAAATTTGCTGAGCAAAAGTCTTGAGTCACTCCACTCTTCTCTATATTTTGCTACCGAGGAGCCAGACTTTTGTCTTATTTTTAAAGTGGTCTTGAGCAATATTCCTCCAGCTTTTCTAATGATTTTTCAAAGATTATCTTTAAATCTTTTCTGCTTTTTTCTTGTTGAACCACTTAACACAGACCTACGAATCATTCAAGCATAAAAAGGACACCTTATTCAAGGGTCTTGTTGTTGTGTCTACACAGAAGAAACAACTTCACCAAGAGATACTCTGAAGTTGTATCTTTAGGCACTTTACTAGCACCGTGACATGAAAGCAGACAAGCCAGTTTCTTAACAAAAACATTTCTGCTCTGAACTGGAACAAAAAACCCTTTTTTTTTTCTTTTTTTTTTTTTAGAGTAGACAGGGTAGACAATAGACAATAGCTCCTCAGTTCACAGTAGCATTGCTCTGCTAACATGCTAACAGCACATTTGAGTTACTCACCCCCTCCCTCCTGTGCTGAATCATAGCATGAACGAATCACTCAGGACTCACTCACCCCCTCCCTCCTTGCTCACAGCTTCTTCTTCTTCTTCTTGGTTGGCAACCAATGTTAAGGAGCATCACCGCCCCCTGGCTCACAGCTCAGTGGACATTTAGATGAGAAAATATACTTTTGACACATTTGAGGAAAATACTAATAAAATAAAAATAAATAAAATAAATGTTTCCTTTAGAAATATTGCTCTATAAAAATAGTTGTTTTTCTTTTTCAATCATTCATCTTAGCAGTAGGATTTACACGGAAAGACAAACAAATTAAGTTTGAGTGAAAATGTACATTTTTTGCACTCTCTGGTCAACTGACTCAGTGACTGAAATGACTCAGAAACCTGATTCACTTTGGTGAGTGACTCATTCAAACTTGATTCAGTAAAAAGAATCGAATTTACCATCACTAGTGTGCAGATTGTAACAGAGGAGGTCTCTATTGTAGCAGCTGTAGTGACATTCGATATGTATTCATGTACAGAGTCTTATTATATTCCCTTTGTTGTTTTGGAAAAACATTAGAAAAATTATTTTCTTTCATATTTCTCTTTTTTGTAAAGCAAATGTGCTTGCACCTACTATTTTTCACTGTCTGTTGTTAACTCGAGCAAACATAAGTAGTCATTATTAAATACAATGATGCCACTTTGGAAGCCCCGAGTGGTGGGAAAGGGGCGAGACATCCTCAGAGATGTATCACGCCCTGTTCATGTTGCATCTATGTTATCACCATCAGGACAGAAGTACAAGATTGTAAGCACTTTCACAAATGTCTTGCACATGGTTGTTTTTTTTATGCCTTGTAGTTTAACTCTGTTGAACACATCCAGGTGAGATATGATATTGATGTCAATTGCAAATAGTTGTAGTCCAGTGCTTTCTGCGGGACAACAAGCAATACAATGATATAATATTATTCTAGGTTTCTGCGTTTTCCCAAGACCCCAATTTTTATTCCTGAAAAATGTATAGTGTAGCCTTTGCACAATTTTGTCTTAAAGCATGTTGAATGTAGAAGCAACAGTTTAGAGTATTGATTCTGACAATTGCTTTATGGTATTTGTTGATGATCGAACTTTATTTAAAATGAATAAAATCAATGTTTGATTGAAAATTCTACTACCAATATCCAGCAGTAATGCATCTATGACAAATTATGACACGTAGAATCTCGTGTTTTAACTTTGCTTATTTCCAAGGTTGTTTTTTCATCTTTACAAACAGTTTAAAATAAAATAGATGTAATAGTCCATGTCAGTCTGGGTTGTAAGATGTGAATAGAAATGCCATTACAAATCCTTTAGTTGGCTGATAACAGGGTACAAATCTGGGTCATAGATCCCTACTGATCGTAGTCTATTATTGTTTATTTTTACAACATAAATAAAAAGGTTTCCTGGGAAACTGTGCTTTATTGTTATAGATAGAACTGTCGTTTTGAAAACAAGTGGTAAGGAGTTGCTCTGTCCATCTATTAAACATTAAACACCAGAATGCCAGCCCAACCTTTACAGCAAATGGGAGTGTGCTTTTCTCATGATATTGTGACTAAAAAAGCATAATGATTCACAGATAATTAGTTTCGTTCAGTCATCACGCTGGAAGGCATTTTAGCAACACAGTCAAGATCCGGCTCGCCAAACAGGACAATGGAAAATCACAAGCATTCCATAAGAGAATGTCATTGTTTACATTATGGAGGGAAAACTGTGGGAAACTGGAAGAAAGGGCTCTGCTGTCTGGATTTTATTCATGTGTTTGGGACCAGGGTGCTCATTCTCCCCACCTCACCTCTCAAACACAAATTCTTGTGACTAACACTCACTGGCCTGGCTGAAGGTTCAGCTAACAGGTTAAACAGGTGGAGGGCTAAATGGAGCGACTCCAACCCGAGGCCCTGTGCCACTATGTTAGGTATACTGTGGTACTACCTGCTTGCTTAGAACTGCCTTATTTCTTCATGGCATAGACTCAACAAGGTACTGGACCATTCCTCAGAGGTTTTAGCATCGACACAATTGCTGCAATTTTGTCAGCTGTACATCCAAATCTGTTCCACCACATCCCAAAGGTGCTCTTTTGTGACTGTGGAGGCCATTTAAGTCCAGTGAACTCACTGTCATGTTTCAGGAAACCGCTTTGAGATGAATTGAGCTTTCATGTTTCTTGCATCAAATTGTGACCCTACCATCCAAACATTACAGGAGAAATCAAGACTCGTAAAACCAGGCATTGTTTTTCCTTTTTTCTTGTCCAGTTTTGGTGAGACCGTGTGAACTTGACCCTAGGTTCGTGTACTCAGTGACAGAAGTGACACCTGGTGTGGTCTTCTGCTACTGCTTTTCTGCATACCTTAGCTGGAGGTTGTGTCTCCACTGCAGATCATCTTCAAGTCATCGGATGCACTCAACCGCTGTTGAAAAGGACCAGTGTGGCCATCCAGTCTTCTCCAGATTATCAGTTTACTCAGTGTGGTATATATGGCAGTCCAGCTAAATTTTTTTACTGTCCATTAACAAATCTTCTCCTTGTTTCCAGTTTTTACCCAGCCCACCTTGGATTTAGTCTCATGTGCACCCACCCACCTCAGACGCCACTAATCTCCTGTCACCTTGGCTCACCATTCACCTGTGGTTCACCTGCTGTTTTCTGGAACTGCCCCTTGTTCGCCTGCTTGCGCACCCACTGTCAAGGTCCTCTTAAATCAAGGTCTCTTCCACTACCTCCTCCCCTGCCGGTGTATCAATAATTGATAATAAGCTAGTGATCAAGTTGCACTGTGGGCAAAGTTGTAAGGCTTCACAAGGAAAAATAATACTTGGATTACAACAGATGATATATCACATTCTGCTCTGATCTGTTCTGATCCTTTTTGCTTAAGTCCTCTGAAATTTTGGACATTGTTTAATTGCTTTTGCACCTTTTAATACGCCAAAAAACAAAGCAAGTGATATGTGAGCCAGCTGAAGCTTCCAGGTTCTATTGTGCACATGGGTTTAAGTCATAGTTTAGGCCATGATTATAATTTATGAATCCATGAACCTACTCGGGTCCAAGTTACATACATTTTGTCATCAGATCACGAGTGCAAGAGTTTGACATTCGGTTACCTGCTTGTCCACAGACTCTTACAAAATGATCCCCAGGCGGTGAACCTGAAGCAGACTTCAAATGAGTATAGCAGGACTCTTTCCTCGACCATAGTGACTCCAGATGTCATGTTACAGCAGGGTATAATTAGCACTTTGCTGGGACATGGTTAATGTGAGCTTAATGCAGCACAGGTGAACTTGTGACCTTCTATTAGATGAAATACTAATCAAGACTTTCAGGTAAGGACCACCTAGGATTGGGGGCCAAATGATCATACTGCTCATGATGTAAGGTGAAAACATTTTCAATTCTTTGAACATTTTTTGTTAAAAAGACAATATTCTTGGGATTGGGTGTGAAGGATAGCCTGTCATTATCTGTCAAACTGTGGATTCAAAAGGAATTGTTTGTACAAAATTCCAATAGTACAGAGAAGTTCTTGTATATACATATCTGTAAGAAACAGTCACGTCCTCCTGTGCAGCTATGCGTTTGATCACCAAATTATAATTTCATCTATTGTAGGCACCACAATGGCTAGAGCTGGCTGTCAGTTCAGATTAAGGAATGATTTAAGGGAAATATTAAACATGTCAGTGTCAGCACCACCCTTCTGTTTGGACCAATAAGCTGGATGTTTGATGTGAGAGTCATTGCTTTACCTGATCAGCACTCACTTGTTTGGATGTGTTGTTTTAGAAGACTGCAAAACAGAAGGTCTTGAATCTAACTAGAACTTGGAGGATGAAGAAACTATGCAGTCGGGACTTGTTGATAAAATTAAAAAACGAGGGAAACGTGTATGAAATATGTCGTAATGGAATGTTCTCATTAAGTGTCATTAGTGGTTTGATGGTTTTTGAACCTGATGTTCTTCTGATCTGTCAGTCTATGTGTGTGATTACTTTAATACTTTATAACACCTTAAAAGATCAACCAAGACATAAAATGTAATGCCTGAGAGGAGCTGTTAAACACAGCAGTGGATGTCTGGTCATAAGAATAAATAAACCTTGCTGGCTCATTCAAGCAGGTTTCCATGACAATCCAAACCTTCTCCTGATTATTTAACTGCTCAGTCCACGAAACTTTCAGTATCTTAAAATAAGGAAATCCCCATTAAAAATGTAACCGGATGTTGTTGTTTTTTTGTTTGTTTTTTTCAAATAAATGCATATATATATATTTATGAGGTGTAAATTATTTGACTGCAATATGATGAAACACATTAGAGATAATGCTGAGACTTCTATCAGAAATGCAATTTATTAAAAAAAAAATCCCCCCTGAAAATTCACACATCAGGATCATATCTACGGCTTTAAAAAAAATCTTGAGCCTGAGAAGGGCAGTTCAGCTCGACACACAGAACAATTGTGAGACTTTTTTCTCATCAGGTCCCTGTGCTGAGCTGCCATCTTTGACTGGAAGCCTCTTACATTTGATTCTGAAAATCTTGGAGTTATTTTTTGAAAACAGTTATTTTGTAGAACAACCACTGGACTTAAATCTTTAAACTGAGACCCTGATATGATTCAGAAATGCTCCCTGGACCTGACTGGCTCCTCTTTAACTTTTGTATTTCCTTAGCCATGAAGACGTCTGTACACCATTGGGCATTACTTGAACTGGCTCCTACAGTTTGAACTGATATGGGTCGAGACCACAGCGGTTCTTTACTGACGTTTGTTTTAGGTGATTGTGGTGTCCAACAGTCCTCAAGCTTAAGAGCTTAAGCACAGTCATAATCTTTCAGAGTGCGGCTGCACTTCAACATGTTTAGAATGATTACATGAT